>NC_138380.1:227256-243946 GCF_054177405.1 Leptonychotes weddellii | reverse complement strand
CACTTTCTGAATGAACTTTGTTTCAGTGATCTCTGTTTAATTTTGTCCTCATCTTTTAAATTATTGATTCTCTTAATTTTAAGCCTAATGACTTTTTTTTTTTGTCTGTGCAGATTCAAAAGTGAATCTCTATGAAAGGGGGGACATCGGAGGGGGAGACGAACCATGAGAGACGATGGACTCTGAAAAACAAACTGAGGGTTCTAGAGGGAGGGGGTTGGGGGGATGGGTTAGCCTGGTGGTGGGTATTGAGGAGGGCACGTTCTGCATGGAGCACTGGGTGTTATATGAAAACAGTGAATCTTGAATCACTACATCTAAAACTAATGATGTATGGTGACTAACATAACAATAAAAAATTTTAAAAAAAGTGAATCTAATTTCACTATCAGGGAGAGATCTCAAATGGTGGGTAGGGGTGTGTGCCAGCAGGTGGGCTGCATGTTGCGTCCTTATCACAGGGGCCTCCTGCATCTGCTGTGCCCTCGGCAGTGGGCCCTAGGAGGCTGTAGGGCTGTGCAGTTCCCCTGTTGTCCCCGAGGCAGGCGTTTTTTCTTTGCCTCCGAGCACTTGGTGACTGGGCCAGTTTTTCGTAGTGGACTGGGCTCTGCTTCCCTGGGCACCTCGGTCAGTGGCCAGGAACTTGGATGGCGTGTATGTGGGCTACTGCCCCTCTTGAGTTTCCAGGGGGTCAGTCTGATCTTTTCCAGATTGCTTCAGTTGCCATTGCAGTCTCCCTCCTTAGCCCATTTTAAGTTTAGATTCTAGGACTTCTCATGCTTGATATTGAAGGATGTGTTTTAATTGAAGAATATGTTTTCATATGTGTTAAAATATACTACATAATGATGCAACATGTACAGTAAAGAGTGCAGCAGGATGTTAGGTCATTCTGATGTGCTGACGTTTGGGAATGTCAAAAATATGTTCTATTTTTGTAGTAAGCAAAGTGCGAACGGAAGAGAAGGAGAGGAGAGATGAAGACCCTGAGAGGAGGGACGAAGAAAGAGAAAGACGATACAGAGAAAGAAAGGTACGTGGGCAAACCCAGAAAGGGCTCTCCGGAGTCTGCAGAGTACAGCCTGTTCATGCATTGTTAGTAGAAGCATTTTTGGAAAGTGCTGTCACACAGGATGCAAGGTCTGAGGAAGTTCTCAGCCACTTTTCCTTACGCATGTGTTGTTTTCAGGAGAAATACATGGTGATTTTGGAAAATTTAGAAAATACAAATAAATAGTAAGAAGAAAATAAAAACAAATTCCACCCCAAGATGATTATTGATAATATTTAAGTATATATCCTAACAGAGTAGGTTTATATATGCATTTGTGTATATATACATACATGTTTTCTTAAATTGGATTTTTACTCTTTTATGAACTTTAAACTGGATACACTTGGGGGCGCCTGGGTGGCTCAGTTGGTTAAGTGACTGCCTTCGGCTCAGGTCATGATCCTGGAGTCCCTGGATCGAGTCCCGCATTGGGCTCCCTGCTCGGCGGGGAGTCTGCTTCTCCTTCTGACCCTCCTCCCTCTCATGCTCTTTGTCTCTCATTCTCTCTCTCGCAAATAAATAAAATCTTAAAAAAAAAAAAAATTCAAAACAAAACAAAAAACTTTAAACTGGATACACTTGGAACATTTTTCTAAGTCATACTTCTATATAATATTAATGGCTGTACAATATAATGATATATGTGTGTCAATTTTCTTGATACATCTTTTTTTTTGGACACTTAGGTTGCTTCTGAATTTTTTTTTATTATAAAGACATCCATGGGGTAAAGTTTTTGCCTTTATTCATAATTATTTTCCTATGATTAATTTCTGGAAATGAACTTGCTAGATGAAAGTAAATATAAACTTAACCCATTTGCTGTACAGAAAAGCTGTAATTACTTATATCATCAAGTGTAATTCCCCATGTCCAAAGCAGCAGCTGGGCATGATCATAATTTTTAATCTTTGCTAATTTGATTCAGAACAAAGGAACACTTCTGAACATTTTATGAAAGGGTTTACTGCCCTGTTGTTAGTTATCCCCTCTGCATGTTTGCTTACTTTCCTAATGGAGCATTTATTCTAAGAGTACTTTAAAGATGAACTCCCTGCTAGTTATTTCTGTTTCCATTTCTGTTTTGAATTTTGTTTGTGGGATCTTTGTTTTTTTTAGTAAGTTTAAAGTTACGAGGTAGTCAGGTCTGTCTTTCCTTGTTTTGGTTGTTGATGTAAGGCTCGGAGAGCCTTTTCCCCACACCAGGATTACATAAGTAGTCGCCTGTATTTTGTTCTGCGTCCTTATAATTTTTTTAACACTTAAATCTTTAATCCCGTAGAATTGATTTCGGTGATAGGTATGTGGTAGTAACCTAGCTTTACGACTGAGGAGTTTGGTCATGGAGCTTGCCAGCACGTTTTTCTTTAGGAAGGTTATCCTGGCAGAGATGAGCAGAGTGGGTGGGAATGAGGTGAAGGAGAGGAGTCAGGAGGCTGCTGGGCAGCCACGGGGGCGTGGCGGGAGTGGGATCCATGGGGACTGAGCCGAGAAGGAGGTAAGGGCCCTGTGGCTGGAGGGCGAGCAGTGACCCACTGTTGGGTGTGAGTAGAGGAGGCCCTCGGTGGGAGGAAAGGGCAGTTCCATTTGGGGTTCAGTTGAGACATACTGATGATGCTCCCAAAACTGTGAGTCTGAGCCAAAAATATGACATGTCAGCAGCATGTTCTGCTAAGAGCTGTGTGTCACCATGTGATGGATGTCACCAGTTACTACTGAGCACCCACAGTGGTTTTGGGAATCAGAGATGACTGCACAGTGGTGCCTGGTTTTAGGAATCTCCCTGTGGGGGAGCAGACGTGTGAACTGCCAAGGACAGAGGCTGGTAGGGCGCGTGGTGCTCTGCTCACAGAGGTTACACATCTCAAGGAGGGACTGGGGTTGGTGGAGTGCAGGACGCATTCACAGCTGGGGAGAAGGTGACAGCAGTGACAAGGACAGGCTGTGGAGGAGGGGGGCATGCTTGCCATGCTGAGGAGTTTGCACGTGGTTTTCCGTATCAGGGTGAAGGCAGGAGTGCGATGCTGCCACTATCATGGGGGTTGTGTTGCCAGCAGCGGGTTTTTCTTTCCGGAAGCGCATCTTTAGAGTCAGGGTCGAGGAGGGAGGGCAGTGCAGCTTCACGCATGTGTGAAGGATGGCAGCCCACGTTTCGTATGCTCACGCATTCTGCAATCTGTCCCATTCAAAGCTGCAGTACGGTGACAGTAAAGACAATCCTCTTACATACTGGCTGTATAAAGAAGAAGGCGAAAGGAGACACAAGAAGCAGAAAGAACCAGATCGAGAAAGGAAACATGGAGAAAAAAGCAGCACAAGGGAAAAAAGAGAAAAGTATCCAAAAGAAAGAAGAAACTCCTTCTCTGACAAGGAGGGGGAAGAAAGACACAAGGAAAAGCGACACAAGGAAGGTTTTCATTTTGATGAAGAGAGGCGCCAAAGTAACACAGATAAAAAAGAGAGGTTGTCGAGAGAAGATCTTAAGAAAAAGGAGTCCAAGGTACCATTTCTGATGCTTCGTAGCCTCTGTAGTCATCCTAAGACTGGCCCTCTTATTAGAGAAGAATTTTCTCTCTCTGTAGCCAGAGGATAAGACTTGTCTTCGTAAAAACATGATTCAAGTCTGTGTAATGTGATCAATATAGAGAAATTGCTGATATAGTAGGAAATATGAAGTCAGATTTTCTGATTATATTGTGAATGTACTTTATTTTTTTTAAATTTCATTATGTTATGTTAGTCACCATACAGTACATCATTGGTTTTTGATGTGGTGATCCACAATCCATTGTTTTCATATAACACCCAGTGTTCCATGCAGTACATGCCCTCCTTAATACCCATCACCAGGCTAACCCATCCCCCCACGCCCCTCCCCTCTGGAACCCTGTTTGTTTCTCAGGTCCATGGTCTCTCATTGTTCGTCTCCCCCTCTGATTCCCCCCTTTCATTTCTCCCTTCCTTCTCCTAATGTCCTCCATGTTATTCCTTATGTTCCACAGATGAGTGAAACCATATGATAATTGACTTTCTCTGCTTGACTTATTTCACTTAGCATAATCAAGTCAAAAAATGGGCAGAAGACATGAACAGACACTTCTCCAAAGAAGACGTACAAATGGCCAATAGACACATGAAAAAAATTTTCATCATCATTAGCCATCAGGGAAATTCAAGTCAAAACCACATTGAGATACCACCTTACACCAGTTAGAATGGCAAAAATGGACAGGGAAAGAAACAACAAATGTTGGAGAGGTTGTGGAGAAAGGGGAACCCTCTTACACTGTTGGTGGGAATGCAAGTTGGTACAGCCACTCTGGAAAACAGTATGGAGGTTCCTCAAAAAGTTAAAAATAGAGCTACCCTATGACCCAGCAATTGCACTACTGAGTATTTACCCCAAAGACATAGATGTGGTGAAAAGAAGGGCCATATTTTTAACTGTTTTTAAGGCTTTTGGTACACGTTGTGTATTGCCCTCTGGACTTTCTTGGTGGGTCATTTAGTCCTGCCTTTGCTCTGCACTCTTCATCTTCATGGATCCGTCCCCAGGTCTGTGAGCTTTCTCTGCCCTAGGGAGCACTCACCCTGGTCCCCTGGGGTCTTCACCTGTCACATTCCGGCCTCATGCCCTTCCCTCTAGGCCATGCTTCTAGCCAGTCCTTACTCAACAGATGCCTCTTTCTTTAAACCACCTACCTGGATTTCTTGGCTTGCAATCTGATGGTTTTAATGTTATTTTTACAAATTCACTTGATTTGAGAGAATTATAGAAGTAGAATTTATAAAGCAGTTGTTTAAATTTTCTTTTCTATAGGTGGATGAATCTATGAAATAGCCACGTTATATTTGAAAGTTCATAATTTTAAAGCAGTGTAAGGAACTAGTCAGATTTATCTGAAAGTAATGTGAAATTGATAAGTAGAAATGTCTTTTACATACTGAGATAACATATAATCATCTTTTAGTATACCTTTACTCATCTTCCTTGCGTTAATTATGTAATCAGCTGAAGGTAGCTGGTCAAAACAGTTACACCTGTGGTGTTGATGCTTTTGTTAAATTTGGAGTCCATGCTTGTTGTACAGAGTTTACAATTACAGTGACTTCATTATGTTATGCTAATGAGTGTCATGGAATTTTTTGTTTCATAGAACAGTGAACACCGAAACCGGGGTGCAAGTTCAAGGAGAGATCCCACCGGCAGCCGGGAAGGAACGTGCGTTCTCTGGTGACTCTTGTGTGCCCCGTGCTTCTCGTAGAATGTTTGAACATGAGTCTTTCTTATGGGGCCTGATTATAGCCAGTAAATGAGAGTGAATTATAGATACACTTCATTTACTCTTGATACAGCCCCTCCAAATTATATTCTAGGTGCACCTGAGGAGCTTGGAACTTGTTATAAATTCTTAGTCCTATTTTGCTTGTTTTATATTTGCTCACACGAACTTGGAGATCAGTACTCACTTTGGGGTGTGAGTGTGTGAGAGGCGGTTCCAGCCCTGCAGCACTCGATACCTGGAGAGGGCAGGGTTTCTGCAGGTGGGCTCCCACCCCTTTCACTGCCACCGGTGCCCAGACCAGTCAGGGTGCGGACAGCAGATGAAGTCTGTCTAGCCACAGCCAGGGCATGGACGACAGCCTGCTGGAACGGCACGTCTGCCTCTTCTGGGCGTGTTGGGTAGCCCCCCAGAGCCCTTTCTCTGCTGGTAAAAGTCTAGTAACAGTACCTGTTTTTTGTGGGTTTTGTGAAGATCACAGATTAGAGTTTGTAAAATCTCATTTTGTACATAAGCTCTAGATTTCTTTTTTAAGTTTTTATTTAAATTCCAGTGTAGTTCACATACAGTGTAATGTTAGTATGAGGGGTACAATGTAGTGATTCAGCACGTCCATGCACCACCCGGTGCTCATCCCCAGCCTGTTTCCCCCGTTCCCCACCCCGCACCCCTCTGGTCACCAGCAGCGTGTTCTCTGGAGTTAAGAGTCTGTTTCTTGGTTTGCCTCTCTTTTTTCCCCCTTTCCTCATTTGTTTCAATTCTTAAAGTCCACATATGAGTGAGATCATATGGTATTTGTCTTTCTCTGACTGACTTATTTCACTTAGCAGAATACTCTCTTGCTCCCATCCATGTTCTTGCAAATGGCAGGATCTCATTCTTTTTTTGGGATTGCCTAATAAAATTACAGGAGTGTTCTAGAATTCTCATAAGGATAGAGAGTCATACACACATACAACTTTGTCAAAATACATAGTTTCTTCTCTCTGCTGAGGCTGTTTTCTTTCTTGGATTGCTGCTGAAATACCAACAGTGTAGGAAGACTTTAGTGTCCACAGTTGTAACGAGACATGCTTCAGACATGTGATGGGACATACCAGATACCGATAAGAGCCTTCATGGAGGTGAAAAATGCTTTATGTCTCAAGTCTTTGTTTAAAATTAATTTTGAGGGGCGCCTGGGTGGCTCAGTCGTTAAGCGTGTGCCTTCGGCTCAGGTCATGATCCCAGGGTCCTGGGATCGAGCCCCGCATCGGGCTCCCTGCTCGGCGGGAAGCCTGCTTCTCCCTCTCCCACTCCCCCCTACTTGTGTTTCCTCTCTCGCTGTGTCTCTCTCTGTGAAATAAATAAATAAAATCTTAAAAAAAATAAAATAAAATTAATTTTGAATTTGATCATACTTTCTAGGTATGCAGAGGATTTAGTAAGAAATAATGGAAAAGATAAAGACTCAAGAAGGAAGGTAAGACACTTATGTTGACTTTATTTTGCAGCAAGATTAGCCGTGAGTCTCAGTTTGTGATGCCCTGGAAAGCAGAGCCCGACACAGGCCTTGCCCGCAGATGGGTTGATCTGAGTGGTGATTCCAGGAGGACATAGTGGACACGTTTAGATTAAAAGCCTCAGATAGATTGAAAGTAGACAAAGCACCAGATAAAGCGTCACCTGTGTCAGAGCTGGAGTGGCTGTGCTCATGTCAGCAGGATCGACTGGGACGGAAGATCAGTGAAGCGGAGGACCTTTCCTGGCGATGATCAGCTCGCAGGGAGAGGTCACAGTTATAAATGAGCACGTACCTAACAGAGGAGCCTCAAAATTCAGAATTGAAGGGAGGAATGGAGGGTAGAGCGACAGCATTTCATGGCAGCACACCATGCCCCTCGGGGGAAGGGACAGGCTCCTGGAGACAGGAACCCCCACAGCTGTCTCTGGAAGAGGTCCGCAGTCTGGCAGGTGAGCACACTGGCTCAGGGTTAGTCCTCCCGCAGGGAGGCCCAGGCTCCAGGGACCTCGCAGGCAAGTTCTGTCCCACGTTTGTTACCAACACCAGCACACCACGCATGGTCCTGCCCTCCCGTGTGACTGTCTCCTGCGCGTGGAGGGCGATTCCCGGTCTTTGTGTTTCTTACCATCATTGCACTTACCATCAGAATAGTCTTCATAGTGAATATTTAGTAACTATGAAGTGGTCGGCGCTGGGGGGTTAATTATCATCCAGCCATTTTCCTGGTTTGTTGTTTTTTATCATGGGTAATATGGCAAGCAGATTTGCGTCATTATTTCTGAAGAATAATTTTTCCTGTCACTTTCTTTGGTAGTTAGCTGAAACCCATGACCCTGAGATAATCATCTTTAATGTTTTGTGCCATATTTTTGTGTATCTCTCTATTCCATATGCATACACAGAAACACATGGAATTTTACATAAATTAGATCGCAGGGCATATGTTATTTTGATGTGGGTATGTTTTATTCATTCAGTTTTGGGGAGTGGTTGGATCACTGACCATCTAGCTAAAGCCACACCTAAGGACAAAAGTTAGCCTTACAACAACTTCTTCCCAGGTAATCTTTTTCCTGTATAGTCTTTTATACTTGTATATGAATATTTATATTTGGGAGTTGGGGATGCCTTTTTTCTGTTTTGCACACGCACTCCCACCCCCCATGCAGCATCCTGTTTTTCCCAATTCATCGTTCGAGTGATGCAGATCTGCCTCACAGTTTTTGTGGATAAATTCTTGAACTGGAGTTGTTGGATGAAAATATGTAGATTTTATAGTGTTTTCCTTACGTCTCCCAGTTCTTTTTTTTTTAATTTTTTTTAAAGATTTTATTTATTTGAGAGAGAGAGAATGAGAGAGAGCACATGAGAGGGGGGAGGGCCAGAGGCAGAAGCAGGCCCCCTGCCGAGCAGGGAGCCCGATGCGGTACTCGATCCAGGGACTCCAGGATCATGACCTGAGCCGAAGGCAGTCGCTTAACCAACTGAGCCACCCAGGCGCCCTTACGTCTCCCAGTTCTAATGAGCTCTAGATTAGCACTGTTCACTAGAGTTATAATGTCAGCCACATTTATAATTATAAATTCTCTAGTAGTCATATTAAAAAAGCAAAAAGAAACAAAATTCATTTTAATAACATGTTATATAATCCAGTATTTCTGGAATACTATTATTCTTTCAACATGGGATCAATATAAAAATTATCAATAAGATATTTCATTCTTTTTTTTGCCAGCCAAGCAGTATTTGTGATATATTTTTCCCCTGAAGCATTCTTGAAGGTACTTGACATCTCATTTTGGCTTATGATTAGGTCATTTGTTTTATAGCATCAACACTGAGTTTGTCTTGGTTTAATTCTTCAGCATTATGAGAAGCCTACCATACGCCAGAGTAATTTTCTGGATACGTGGAAAGCTCCCTATTCTCGTCATGGTAATACGCCATCCTGTCCCCAGTTTTATGCACTGACCAGTGGGTAGTGATGTCTAGGACTTGTCTCTTCCTCGTGCCAGTGACCACAACAGGAGTGGAAATCAGCGTTTCCCTCGCCGGCACAGGGTCACTTTATCTGCCCTTGTCACTAGGAAATAGGTCCACTGGTGCCCCCTCATCTGCGGTTTCGGACACCTGTGGTCAGCAGGGGTCTGGAAGCAGATGGCCCTCCCCTGACGCATCGTCAGAAGGTCAGGCTAAGCTGACGCCTGCGTCACTCACCTCCCTTCATCTTGTCCTGGGGGCATTCTGTCATCTCAGGTCATTACGAGAAGGGTGAGTGCAGGATGGTAAGATATATTGAGAGAGAGTCCAGAGTCACATAACTTTTATTACGGTATATCGTTATAATTGTCCTATTTTATTATTAGTTATTGTTCATCTCTGACACTTTATCATAGGTATGTATGTATAGGGAAAAACGTGGTACGTGTAGGGTTTGGTACCGACCACAGTTTTAGGCCTCCGCTGGGGGGCTTGGCACACATCCTTGTGGTTAAGGCGGGGGGGAACCACTGTACTGTTGTTATGCCCATTTCTCAGAGGAGAAAATGAGGCACTGAGGTTACTTGCCCTCGGTGATCTTGTTTGTATACCTTGGGGCCAGAACCCCAGTCCTCAGCCACTGAGGGCAGCGCCTCCGTGGGGGGCGGGGTGGGCTCTGGGGTTGCCCTGGAGACCCTCCCCGTGCTGCTGACTGGCTCTGCTGTCTTCCAGCACAGCCAGGAAGAGGGCGCGTCGGCGTGGAAGCTGGCTCAGAGGCACGGGAGAGAAGAAATGGCGGTAAGGAGAGCGCGTCTTTCCGTTTTGGGTGCTCCTATCCAAAGGTGTGCTTTTACTGGTGATTCTTTGCTTTCATAGTACCTGTTTATTAGGGTAATTATTACTCCTTTTAGACCGCAGAGCATAGGTGTGAAGGGGACATTGGAGAGGCTGGGGTGCTGTTGAAGGCCTGGAAGAGTATTGGCTCAATGTGCGTGTGCTTGGACACCGTGGCCGTCCTCTGTGGGGGCAGCGGAAGGGTTTGCAGAGAGCATGGCAGGGAAGACGGTCCAGCCAAGTGAATAGCCAGCCTTCTCATCATTGCTCTGTATTTAAATGCGAGAGGGTTGAGGAGAATTGAAGAAACCAACTAGAGACGTCTCAAAAGATGTGATTCATTATCAGTGAAACAGAGTCAAGGTAACAGATAATTTTCAGAAATATATGCCAAACTAGGGAGATCAAGGAAATGGCACTATCTTCTTTTAAGGGGAGATCATTGGTAACTCTGAGTACATCTTTCCAAAGCTGATGAGTAGAAAGCACCATGGTGCTCCACTTAAGGCCCCAGGGAAGGGGTGGTTGAGCTCCTGCTGGTGGCACTTTGTTGTCATCGTCCCTGGCTGGGCTCTAGCTCCACAAAGGGTGATGTGTCAGCCCTGTGGCCCCTGGCAGAGCGCCTGGCACACCCTGGGGTGAAGCGTTTGCCAGTCGAGTGGAGGGATCGCCCTGGACGTGGTGCAGAGCCCCTGCGGGTATGTGTGCTAGGGGTTCAGCAGTGTAAAGCTGCAAGGTTTGCTTAGAACTCCTGCAAAAACAGAGCATTTGCTTTTGTTTCTCTTATCACTTAGCAGGTGTCCTGTCTGTCGGTGCAGTAAATGTGGTGTGCGTTGTTCACTAATGTCCAGTGACTTTATATGACAGTGTGCCAAAAAGGATCTTTTTCAGGGGGCAGTTTTTCCTATAAAGTATCTGTATAAAATAACTCTTCCCCACCCCCAGGCAATGAGGTGTCCTTAGTAATCCTTTCAGTCCTGTGGGCATACAAGAATGTACCTATTTAGAAAGTCAGACCAGGTAGCCACTTAGAGGAACAGCTGGGTTGTGGCATCAAGCGTTGGTTTTGGGCATTGTTTACTGCACAGCACTGCACTGGGTTCTAGAGAAGAAAGATGCACTTCCAGGTGGCAGACTGTGCCACTGGGTGCTCCCCGAGCTCAGTCCTCTCCTGGATGCCCCTGTCTCCTCTTCGCACTCACCACATTCTCGCCCTAGGCCCCCTCTCCCTCCTCTGTGCCTCTTTTGGTGGAGGTGCTGACATCCATCCAGTTTTTGCCCCTGCAGACTCGGGGTCATTTTTTACCCTAAAGCCTGGCCACTGTCATCCTGCCCCTTTGGCCCCCAGGCCCATGCTGCTGCCAGAGTTCCCCTTCACTGTTTCCCCTCCAGAGTAAGAACCAGAGCCCTGGTGAACGTGTGGTGTGTGGGGGCCATCCGGCAGGGGCGTGAAAGCAGGTGTGGTGCAGTCATGTTTCTTTCTGAAGAAGGATGTCTCTGAACTTGAGTGAATGAGAGGGGACATGGCCGGGATGGGGGTGCTGGGCTGAGGATGATGGTGGGGGAGGGTCGGGGCCTGGGGGGGGCTCCTGCGACGTGGAAGAACAGATGTGGATAAGAAGAGAAACCGCTTTCAGAGGGAAAATATGAGTTTTCTAAACATCTGTTTCATTTCTGCTACCCTCTTATCCTGGAAACCTGGAATATGTTTCTACTCAGTTTTCCGGGTACCTAGACCAGGATGGCTTTGGGATGATGTGTGCAGCCTCCCCATACGTCCAGAGCCTGACAGAGCACCCCTCCCCCTGTGTTTGTTCCCCGGCCCGGAGTGTTGGAGTGATGGGGCAGGTGTGCTCTGAGTCTGAGTCTGAGGGATTTGCGCAGCTTGTGTGCTGCTCAGGGAAGAGGAGAGAGCCGCAGTAGCTCCTCATCAGAGTTGTGGTGGTTTCTCAAAAAGGATGAGTTCATTAACTTTTCCTCTTTACAGTCGTATTCACCACTTAGGAAGGTATTTCTTAAAGGATTTGAAGTTGGATTATGTTCATTTTATAAATACATTTTAAAATTAGCAACATCAAATTAATCTTAACATTTTCCCAACCTATTTGCAAGATTCAAATTTATGATTGAATTTTTTTTTATGTGTTTGATTTTTACCTCTAGGAGATTGAAAAGGAAGACATTGATTCAGAAAATGCTGGAGCTGATGAATATAGAGCTTGCTTTGAAGATGATTTTGAAGTTTGTATAAAAGTTAAAATTTTTCTCGGCTTAAAAATAATTTCTTTTAAAATCTGCTTAATTATATTAACTTAAAAGCTTTCTCTTTTTGTTACTCTTAATACTCTATATCTGTTTGATTTAGGCTTGTTACCAGTAAAAAGTGCTGTACCATCAGTGCTTACCACTGCGATGTAATTAAATGATTTTACGATTTAGCCTATTAAGTGCACTGCATCCAAACATGTATGTGTATATTGGAAAGAATATCTGTGTGTGTATAGGGTACATATATTCACACACACACACACACACACACACACACACCCTGTCACATTCTCAGCACAAAAATGTTAGCACGTTATTGTTACTGACACCTGTCAGTGTATGTAAATCTATACAGCGTGGTTCATTTTTAGAGAAAAAGGCAGCAGTTTATACAGATCTATAACTCAGGGGCATTGGTGTCCATTAACTGTAAAAATCTTTCTTGGCCATAATGAGCATTTTGTCTGTTTTAAATTCTAAATTGTATGTTTTGTTCTGTATGTGTGTTATTTAAAGTCAGTTTGTCTAAAGGTTCCAAAACTGTGATTATTGTTTGTAGGATTACGAAGATGACTTTGAGGTTTGTGATGGAGATGATGATAGCTTTAACGAGCTGGAACCAAAAGAGAAAATTGAAGAGCTTCCTCTGGCCAGAAAAAAGGAGATACAGGAAATTCAGAAAGCCATTAATGCAGAAAACGAAAGGATCGGCGAGCTGTCCTGCAGACTGTCTCAGAAGCCAGGTCTGCTGGAGGGTGAGAGGGACTCGAGGACAGGTTCACGCATCCGTCTCTCAGGATGGTGGGCGCCTGCGCCTGCAGGGTCCTTGAGTGTGGAGTCCTTCTAACTGGGGGCAGATGCGTGAGCGTCGTGTGCTCCCACAAGGTGCCGTGTGAGGCACTCAGAAGATACTGGCCCAAGCTGCACATGGCCTCCCTGGTTGGCGCCTGCAGCCTGTGGGCAGCTATGAGCACAGGTCCTTCCGGGGGTGCTCACACGGGAACCGCCAGTCCTGTGTGTGGCCCTGTTCACTTCTCCCTTGCTGTCAGTTGGCCCGTCTGCAGCGCATGCTCTGTTTTCTGATGCCACTATCTTTGAGTTTCACAAAGGAGAGTGAGCAGGTCGGCGGGAGGCTCAGAGCAGATGCGAGCCTCTGTGGGCGGTGGCTGCGGAGCTGAGGGCCGGTTCGGGAAGACAGGTTCAGGAATGTGGCCTGCCAGATGTGTCTCAAGACTTCTTTCCCAGGGATTTCCTGTACGGTATTAGAAATGTGTTCTGCCCAAAAGTTCTTGGCATTGTGCTATGATAAAGTCACTTGTAAGAGTAGAAGTAAATATCTTAAAGTGACTTAAAGGGAAAGCTATGACATTCTGATAAAAAATTAGCATTAAACATAGCACCAAAGGTCAATAGGGCAATATTAAAAATATTACTGGATGATATACTACTTTAAATTATCTAGTAAAATAATTAGCAATTAATACAACTAATTATGATTAGTAATTAATATAATAATCCAAATGAAGGTTAGGCAGAATGATTATTATCCTCATTTTTTTTTTTTTAAGTTTTATTTATTTAAGTAATTTCTACACTTCACGTGGGGCTCAAACTCACGACCTGGAGATCAAGGGTCATCTGTTCCGACCGAGCCAGCCAGGTGCCCCTAGGACCCTTGTATTTTGCGCTTGCTGCGGAGGAGACAGAACTGAGCTGGCAAGTGCTGATACATAGACTGTTCTCTAGGCTTATAGTGAAACCAGTGTCTCGGAAGCCAGGGGAGCTGTCCCGCTTGAAAGAAATATTTCAGTTTCAGAAAATAGCTTTCTTTTTTTGTACAGATGAAAACAGTTCCCCTGCCAGAGCCCCTGTTTGTGGAATTTTTGTTGATTTTGCAACAGCCTCACGCCGTCAGAAGAGTCGGACTCAGGCCCTTAAGCAAAAGTAGGTGTGTTGGGAATTTGTGAAGGGTATTGTGGAATTTTAATATACTTCAGTATGCTTTAAAAGAATAGAGCTTTTCTTTTTATTTTCACTACCGACGTTAGGTATGTTCTTAAATTTGTGCTCCGTGTCTCCATGTTCCACTATCACGTTAATAGTGAAGTGCGCCGATGTCTACTGCTGCTTGGTGTCCAGCGTTTGTGGATTCTGGAGTCACCCCGGGGTCACAGCCCTGCGCTCCCTGAACTGAATGAGCTTGGCCCTCCTTGCGTCTCTGCGTGGGGCTCCCACTCGAGGTGCAGCGAGTGCTGCCTAGTGCTCGCACACTGGAGAGCTCAGTGTTCCTGTGTCCATTCTCAGAGGAGGAGGCTGAGCAATTTGTAAGGGTTAAGAGTGCTAACAGATGGGTGCACGTAGTGTGAGTTTCCCTCTGTGTCCCAAGCACTGTGCTCCCTGTGTGTCAACTACTTCATTCCCTGCAGCCCCATTTTACAGATGAGGAGAGTGAGGCTCGGGTTTGGAACCCAGGGCTCCCAGATGTCACAGTCCACGCTTATAACTTAGAAATTTATAAAATCAGAAATTTATGAAAGTCAAAGGGTATAGTCTCAAGTAAAGGGTCTATCATATTAAATTCAAGTATGATTTAGGAGTAAATGTAGAAATTAAATGTTTTTTAAAAACCTGTGTTTAAAAGCCATCATTCCATCTGGCTCAAATACGACCTTAGTGGGTACTCAGGAAACTTTGCTTAATGCACAAATAAATCATGAATAATAATAAGTTTTCATATAATTTTTGTTGTCCTTATAAAATATAAGGTAGTAAAATCAGTTTTTGCCACTATGGCTAGGTCTTTTTGCTTTAACCTCATTCAAGTCTTGGAAACTACATACGGCTTAATGTAATTTTTATAAACTCAGAGATAATCAGAACCACACAGTGTAATGTTTAGGCATATATAAATGTAAGATGAAATTATATTTTACAAAGCAAGAAAATGATAGTTACCAAGTTCTGTATACTGATTGTCACGGGCAGTGGGGAACCCTATGTGGGCACAGGTCATCCCACGGTTTCTGGTTCTGGGGTTGGGCAGCAGGTCGTGGGATGTTACCATATTATGATACATAAGTGTACGTGTGTTACATGAATTATTTTAGGTCAGAAATTATACTGAATATGGAGGACTGGAGGTACTAATTGGGGAAGATGTGACAGTGGCCAGAGGCTAAGGTTATGGAAAGGTGGCAGTTAGTGGGAAAGCCCGAGAATGGGCACATAAGGATGGGGAGGGAGCAGATCTCATTTGTGAGCTGCCCAGGTGGTGGAGACCATTCCCCACATGCAGACTGAGCACCAGCTGTGTGGAAGTCATAGTAAATGAAAGAAAGCAAACACTCTGGCCAGGCAGAGCTCATGTTCCAGTGGGGGTGATGAACAGTGAATACAGGGCTTGATCCCTGGGCACGCCACATGAGGGTGCTGGGAAGGAAAGAGAGACCAGCTCAGGTGAGTGGAGAAGAACGGTGTGCGAGGCCAGGGGAATCCACGTACAAGCAGCATCTTGCCGGCCTCGTTGGGTGGGAGGGGCGATGGGCTGTGGTATGTGCTGCTTGGCCACTTCCTGTCTGGTCATCTCGGAAGAGTGGCCTAAAGGACAGCGTGCACCTGGCCACCGCCCAGGTGACATCACAGAATGTAATCCTTCTGATCAAGACATCAATTCATGAAGCGAAATAATTGCTCTCCATGAAAATTCTAGGCATGCAAATATCATAACTTTATTTTGTGTTCACCTCAGGTGCACGGAATTAGAATAATCAAAAATTTGGTTCATTCTATATTCACATTGCTGGTATATGCATGACTGTCTTATTATTCACAACTGTTAAATACCTCAGACTCACAGCCACCGGAAAATTTGTTCCTCGACAATTACCTGATCTGATTATAAGGTTCCTTATGCTCTCCCTGTACTTTCCTTTGTATATTATTAACTTTTCTCTTGTTTCCAATTTATTTTAAAGGACACGCAGTACAAAGCTGCTTCGGCTCATTGACTTAGATTTTTCATTCACTTTCTCTCTCTTGGATCTACCGCCAGTAAATGAATATGACATGTATATCAGAAACTTTGGGAAAAAAAACACGAAGCAGGTTAGTATAAGATGCATTAACAAGTAGAGTACAATAAGATATACTTGTGCTATACTGTATCTTGTTCCAGAATGTTAGAGCTTGGGAATGGTGTGGGAAGGATGTAGACTTGAGGAAAAGGGAACCCCTTCATCATGTGGTGCTCATTACCCTGGAGAGATTGTGCACATGTCCACGGATGCTCCACAGGCTCCTGAGCCCACGTGGAATGGGGCACGCTCCCAAACTTGCGGATGTTTTATTTAAAGTCAAGCAGAGGGGCGCCTGGGGGCTCAGTCGTTAAGCGTCTGCCTTCGGCCCAGGTCATGATCCCAGGGTCCTGGGATTGGGTCCCACATCGGGCTCCCTGCTCAGCAGGGAGCCTGCTTCTCCCTCTGCCCACCGCTCCCCCTGCTTGTGCTCTCGCTCACTCTCTGTCGCCCACACTGTCTCCCTCTAGCAAATAAATAAAATCTTAAAAAAAAAAAAGTCAAGCAGAATGTTATGTTTGGATCCGTTGCCCATCGTCCCATCTGTTGCATTCCACGCCCCCCAACCCGCCATCCTCGCATGCCTCTCTGTTACCTTGCTTTCCTCCTCTCCTCTACCTGCCCAGTCCTCAGTGTCCACGTCCGTTCCTTAGGTGAATCCCCTCCTCATGGCTTCCACTGAATTCTCTTTCTT
>NC_138380.1:190984-226756 GCF_054177405.1 Leptonychotes weddellii | reverse complement strand
ATGAATCACAGACCTGTACCTCTGAAACAAATAATACATTATATGTTAAAAAAAAAAAAAAAAGAAGAAGATAGCAGGAAGGGAAAAACGAAGGGGGGGGGAATCGGAGGGGGAGATGAGCCATGAGAGACTATGGACTCTGAGAAACAAACTGAGGGTTCTAGAGGGGAGGGGGTGGGAGGATATGTTAGCCTGGTGATGGGTATTAAAAAGGGCACGTATTGAATGGAGCACTGGGTGTTATATGCCAACAATGAATCATGGGACACTACATCAAAATAAAAAAAATAAAAAAAGTAGTTAGTGATTGCCTTAGGGCTTACAACATATGTCTTTATTTAACCAGAGTCTGTCTCTGAATGTTGTATACCTCTTCATGGGTGCGGTAAGGAACTTACCTCCTTCCTCTCATCCTGTGTGCATCTGCATATATTTTCCTCATATGTGCTATAAACACTCAATGTGTTGTTATGTTTGCTTTAGACAGTTAACTTTTCAAGTAATTCCATGTAGGGAGAATGAATTTCATCTTACCCTCATGTATCCTGTGCTTTCCTTTTCTTTTTGTAGATCTAAGCTGCCATCTAGTATTGTACTCCTTGTGCCTGAGAATTTTCCTTTAACATTTCTTGGAGAGTAGCTACAGTGGCAATAAATTCCTAAGAATTTTCTTTGTCTTAGAAAGTCTTTATTTCTCCTCCACTTCTTAAAAAAAAACAGATTTATTTATTTATTTTAGAGAGAGAGAATCTCAAGCAGACTCTGAGCACAGAGCCCGAAGCAGGGCTCGAGCTCATGACCCTGAGATCATGACCTGAGCTGAAATCAAGATTTGAACGCTTAACCAACTGAACCACCCAGGTGCCCCTCTCCTGTTCTTTTGAAATGCATCTTTACTCAGTATAGCATGCTGGGTTGAGAGTTCTGTGTCAGCACATCAAAGATATCCCTCCATTGTCAGCCATGTTTCTGAAGAAAAGGTGCCTAACTTTTCATCTTTGTCCCTGTGTATGTAATATGTCTCTTCTCTGGCTGCTCTTAGGAATTTCTCTGACTTTTACCAACAATTTGAATATGGTACGTGGGTTTCTTGCCCCCCGCCCCACTTTTTTTTTTTTTAAAGATTTATTTATTTATTTATTTTTGAGAGAGAGAGAATGAGAGAGAGCGAGTACATGAGAAGGGGGAGGGTCAGAGGGAGAAGCAGACTCCCTGCTGAGCAGGGAGCCTGATGCGGGACTCGATCCAGGGACTCCAGGATCATGACCTGAGCCGAAGGCAGTCATTTAACCAACTGAGCCACCCAGGCACCGCCCCCCCCGCCCCACTTTTTAAAAAAATTATCCTACTTGGTGTTCTCTGAACTTCTTGGACCTTCAGTTCGATGTCTATCATTACTTTTGGAAAATTCTCAGCCATTATTTCCTCAAATATTTCTTTTCCCCTGTTCTCTCCTCTCAGTTTCCAGTAATGTATGCATTAGACTTTTGATATTATCTCACAACTCCTGGATAATATGTTCTGCCTTTCTTTTCTTTTTTTCTCTTTCTGTTTCAGTTTGGGTAATTTCTCTTTTCCTCTTCAAGTTCACTGATTCTTTCCTTGGCTGTGTTGAGTCTAAGGATGAGCCCACTGAAGGCATTCTTTTTCTGCTATTATGTTTTTCTTTTCTAGCATTTACATTTACTTAATTCTTTATAGTCTTCATTTCTCTGCTGAAATTACCAATCTGATCTGTATGTTGTCCACCTTTTCCATTATAACCTTTAATGTGTTAATCATAGCTATTTTAAGTTCCCTGCAAACTATTCAGTTAGTTCCAACATCACTATCATATCCATGGTTCTTTTTTTTTTTTTAAGATTTTTTATTTTTATTTATTTGAGAGAGAGAGGGGGCAGAGGGAGAGGGAGAAGCAGGCTTCCCACCGAGCAGGGAGCCCGATGCGGGGCTCGATCCCGGGACCCTGGGATCATGACCTGAGCTGAAGGCAGACACTTAAACTCTGAGCCACCTGGGCACCCCCTCACTATGGTATCTATGGTTCTGATGGTGGCTTCATCTCTTAGGAGTGTGTTGCATTTTTTCTTGCTTTTGTGTAGGCTTTTTGTTTTTTTGTTGAAAGTTGCGTCTGTCGTATAGGACAGTAGAGACTAGAGCCTGGAATGGCTGGCCTTCTCCTGGCAGACCTTTTCTGTAGGGCTTGAGTCAGTCTAATCAGGGCTTGGGATGTGTTTGGGATTTGCTGTTGCCCCAGGTTTCTCTCATTGATCCTTTGGGTCTTGGGGGTAGGTGGAGACTCATTTGTCAGAGGGTTCTTCAGTGTCTGCTCCATCCTCAGTTTTGGGGTCCCTCTGCACATTTCCTCAGAGTGGTTGTTCCCCAGTAGGTGGCTTGTTGCTTGATGCACATTGGCCTGTTGGGGAGTGGACTTTGGGTTTCTGTTTCGATAGAGCCTGGTCTCAGCAGGCCCTGGCACCATGTCTCAGGGGTGTTCCTGCTGCTTTCCTGGCCAAGCCTTGAGCTTAGCACCAGTTTTTGCCCCCGTCCCCACCAGGGATCCCAGTTTTTATCTTTCCCTCCTAGCTACATGGTCATCACTTATGTTGTGAGGGTGACAAGAGTGTGCCTTTTTTTTTTTTTTTTTAATTTTAGGTAGTTAACATACAGTGCAGTATTGGTTTCTGGAGTAGAATTCAGTGATTCATCACTTACATACAACAGTCAGTGCTCATCCTAACAGGTGCCCTCTTTAATGCCCATCACCCATCTGGCCCATCCCCCCCGCCTCTCTCCAGCAACCCTCAATTTGTTCTCTATCATTAAGAGTCTTTTATGGCTTGTTTCCCTCTCTCCTTTTTTCCTTTTTCACCTTTTCATATGTTCATCTGTTTTCTTAAAGTCCACATATGAGTGAGATCATATGGTATTTGTCTTTCTCTGACTGACTTATTTCACTTAGCGTAATACACTCTAGCTCCATCCATGTTGCTGCAAATGGCAAGATTTCATTCTTTTTGATGGATGAGTAATATTCCAGTGTATATATACACCACATCTTCTTTCTCCATTCATTTGTTGATGGACATCTTGGCTCTTTCCATAGTTTGGCTATTGTTGATAATGCTGTTATAAACACTGGGGTGCATGTACCCCTTCAGATCTGTATTTTTGTATCCTTTGGGTAAATACCCAGTAGTGCAATTGCTGGCTTGTAGAGTAGTTGTATTTTTAACATTCTGAGCAGCCTCCATACTGTTCTCCAGAGTGTCTGCACCAGCTTGCGTTCCCACCAACAGTGCACGAGGTTCCCCTTTCTCTGCATCCTCGCCAACACCTGTTGTTTCCCGTGTTGTTGATTTTAGCCATTCTGACAAAGAACATGCCTTCTGACAGGTTAAGCCTTGTTCTATAGACAGACAAGGTGAGGGTCCTGGCCCCAAAGCCGTCTTTGTACCGGGAGGATGCTCTCAGGGCCATGCTTCTGACAGTGCCTGGGGCAGGGGTCCAGGAGAGAAGCCTGGAGAGGTGCCCCCCTCCCCCAGGTCACTAACCCATCTCCCAACCTCTGCTAGGTCTCCCCAGCCTGTTGCTGGGCCCAGAACACAGGAACTTTTAGCTCCTCTGCATGTGCTGGGGCTGCTGCTCACCCATCCTCAGTGGCGTGTTGGTGCTGCTTAGAGCTCTCTGGAACAAGACTGCGCTCCCTCAAGGACGTTCTGGGGTTGGGGATTTGCAAAAGGCACAGGAACTGTGAGAAAGTGAGCCATATGGGGGCAGCAAACATCCGGCCATCCCTCCACGCCCACGTCCTCTGGGCTTCGCTATGGAGCTTGCATTTAGAATTCCAAAACCACACACATTTGCAAGAAGCAGTACAGCTAAGAGCTCTCCTCTAAGAAATGTTATTTAAAAAATATCCATCAGAATCCAGTCTTTTCATGGTGATATCAAGGGGGATAATCACTTTTATTTTTTGAAGACCTTCTATTTTTGATAAGCACTAATGTGAAATACTTAAAAAACCCACAGTTAGGTAAAATCTTTTCTACAAGGAAGCCCTGTCCTTATAGTTCTTACATTTTCTGACCACACTTGGGCATTCACCCTGACTCGGGAGACGCTCCCGGCGGCCTCCATGCGAGGTGGGTGGAGGGCGAGCACTGACCATGCACATGCAGCTGGTGCTCCCCCACAGGACCTCAAGGTCCTCGGTTCTGCAGGGGCTTTTCCCTCAAAAAGTAAGCCAGTTCTATAGTCTGAGAACCACAGTCCACAGGGTTGATCTGCACCACTCAAAACAGAAACCTCTTCAAGTCAGCAGTGCCCTTTCTCCAGCGATGACGGGCCATTCTTCTTCTCTAAGCCCGAGGACTGTTGTGCCCTTACAGCAAAAACCTACGTGTCTCTAAGGATTGTTTGCAGGAGGGGTGATCCTGTAGTGTCGAATGGGTGCAGCTGGGCAGGGAACGTCAGTCTTCCCTTGGAGCAGTGATGAGGTGGGAAGTGTAACTTGGGGGAGCAGGTGTCCTGCCCTGCAGAGGGGATCAGCACCATCTGTGTGTGGTTTATGTGGAAATAAGCCACGAGGACAGGAAAACAAACCCCAAGCAAAACAACCCCTTGGCAACTAAAAAGCTACCATCAGAAAGAATTTGGAATTTTGATGGTTCAGCTTCAAGCTATAATTACTACCTTTATAAATCTATGATAACAAAATTCTCCCCCGAGTATTGGAACGCAACCCCCGGTTGTCACAAAGTCAAGGCTTTTACTTAAAAGACATCTTTTTTTTTTTTTTTTAACTTTTGTTCATTATCTTTTACACTCAAATTCCCAAGGCTGAATTCAAGTCCGACTATGATAGCAATTCTGTGGAGACAGGGAAATACCTTCATTGAAAGGTTGCGAGTCTGTGCACCATTAGCTGGTTGGAGAGGCAGGGAGAGGGCCGCATATGTCCTTCTCCCCTCCCTCCCACAGGTCAGCAGGCATTCCGGACCATGACAGAGGCGCAGTAGTTCCCGAGGGTGTGCGGGGAAGGGGCGGGTTGCCCTGAGCTTCCTAGCAGGGGCCTGACAGGACACTGGGGAAGCCGGCAGCCGGGGCGCCCTGCCCCATCCTTGCTGTCCGGGGGGCCCCGTCTCAGGACTCATTTAAGCTGACAAGCCGGCCTCTGAAGAGTAAGGATGAAATCAGAAGAAACACACGTGGCTTTTTGGGAGGAGGGCACAGGGACAGCTGTGTGTCTGGGTTTCGCACATTGCTCTGCGCCTGCTACTTCATGCTGGAAGACCATCCAGTGCTGGGGGCTCAGGAGGGACAGGACGGGCTCTCACCACCCCAGGGTTGGGCCGCCCCGTTCTTACCGACACAGCTGACTCTGCAGTGGTGTCCAGTAGAAGGTTTCCTCTATGCCCGGCTTGTACCAGGCATTTGGTAAAACGTGGTTCAGTGAGGGCCCATCAGACAGACTCTGGCCACCAAGGTTTGAGGCTACATAGTGTGTGATCTGGGCGTTACCTGCCTCAGCCCACTCTCTTGTCAAATAGGAATAAATCACAGTGTTCACCTAATAGTTGTTTTAGGGAACTAAAAAATAACCCTCTTTCCTTCCCTGCTGATGTTTGGACTCAACTGAGTGAAAACAGGCCAGACATGTGGCTTTTGACTGTGGCCCATGGGCTTGCTGGCCCTTGTGCCCAGAACTGGGAAGATGGCGGCCTGGCCCATACCAGCGCCCCCTGGAGCGGACGCCTGTGCACAGCGGAGAGCACGGGAACGCAGGCACTCTGCTCACAGGGGCCCCTGGCATGGGGTGTGGCCTGTCCACCGGTCCCTTCTAACGCACCTCCTAACGCATCTGGCACACCGGGCACACGGGTCCCGGCCAGCTGGGGCCCAGCGGCATTCCGATCAAACACTGTGATCTGTTCACTCACACACGTCCTCAGGGAGGAGAGATGTGCCACACACGTGTATTTCAATGTCACGCATGCTTAGAGTTTGATTCTCAGGCTGCAAACTGGAGTCACTGGGAGCAAACTCAGTACAGGGTTCCCCCAGACTGCTTGATTCAGGGTCTCTGGGGTGGGACAGAGTGGTTTTCAAGCTATGCGGTTTACCAATTAGCAGCCATGGCTGAGAACCACTGTCTCCCTGACTTTCATATGTCTTTTGATCTATAATAATCTATCAATTTATCATCTATCAATTAATCATCTTTCAATCTTATCTATCCATGTTTCATCTATCAATCATCTATCTATATATCTATCTATGATCTATCTATCTGAGACATTTCTATGTTTTGGTTTCAGCACGAGCTCCTAGGAACCGCCGGTGACATTTAAACGGGTTCACTATAGCGTGTGCCTCTCTCATCTCGCGGCCAGTCCTACAGCCAGGATCTGAGGTTCTTCTGGTGGGTTCTCCAACTGGAGTCCTCCCTTGTAATGTGATGTCTCACGCACACCATCTTGGTTCAGTATGGGCTCCCACTTTCTTACCTGCTGTCTGGCATTTGGTGAGGACAGATCAGACAGGATGTGGTTCAGCTCTGTTACAAGGGGTGTTTGTCCATCTGTGGAGTAAAAGGTATTGTTCCATCTTTGTGGAGAAGATAGTCTTTACTACAAACTTTTCTAATAACGACAGTAAGTCAACTCTCACCGGGACCTGGTGGTCATGTTGGGGTGACCCCCAGTGTGTCCTTCCCACAGTCTGGGGGTATCAGGCTGCCTCACTCCCCTGTGGCCTGCTCACTGCAGGTCTGTGGTCCCCTCCACCTCAGTAGGTCCCAGGGCTGAATCCTGCCCTTTTAAGTAGAAGCAAAGGAAAATCCACCCATTTCCCACAGTTCCGGGGGAACGTTCCACTCAGACCTTTGATCCAGAGGTTGGACAAAGGGGGCAGGCTGGTGGTGACTGGGCAGAGAATGGTCAGACTCCCAGGGCCCTTGGGCACCGTTGGAAGCATTGCTCCAGGAAGCTCAGCCCAAAGTGGTTTTCTCCAGCCTTTCCGACAAATCCACGAGCTCTGCAACGCCTTCCTAGCAGCGGAGGCTCTGTTGTCGTCGGGCATCACCCTCATTATGTCTGTCGTGGCATCGTCTCAGCTTCGTGGGTATACGATGATTTACTGTCTCTCTGTGCCCACTGGAAAGCAGCTGCAGGAAGGGAGAGCTTGTGGGGTTCCCAAGTCAGTGTCCGCGTGAGTCTGTGCAGAGTGCTTCCGTGGGAAGACATCTTTTATTCCTTTTTGTGTGTTTACTTAATGGACTAGAGTAGCTGCACACAGTTCAGGTTCAATATCCAACTGTTTATAATCTGTTGTTTTTTAAACTTTCTGTTTTTTACATGTAACGCTTAACCAACTGAGCTGCCCAGGTGCCCCCGTCTGGTGCTTTTTTAATTCTGCCCAAACTTAACCAGCTGTGTGCACGTCTCTCTCCTGTTAGGCTGTGAATCCCTTGTGGGTGGAGATCATATTAATGAGTCTTTGAAGCACCCCTACTTCACACACACACTATTGGCTTGTTGTAGACCCTCAAACTATGTTTGAAGGATTGTTTCTTAAGGCATTCTGATTTATTTTAAAAGCTTTTAAAACATTTAATTCTCTAATTCTGTAGCATCCAGGAAATTGAATTAAGAAGAGCATGTGATTTTCTGAGCATTCTGCTTCCCCAAAGTTTAATTGCCCTGCTCTGCAAACTGAAGGCTGGGGGCACATCGTCCTGTGTCTTCCCCTGCTCGGGCAGCCTTGGCTCTTCACCCTCCAGAGCTGTGGCCAGTGTCCCCGTGACCTCTTTACAGGGGTGGCTCTGGACGGGCTGTGTGGTGCTGCTGGGACAGGACAGGCCCTAGGGTGGTGGGGGAACATGTGTGTGCAAGTGTGTGTGCGTGCATGTGTGCATCCGAGTGTGATGCAGGTGTGCATGCATATGTGTGTGCATGTGTGTGCGCGAGTGTGTGAGTATGCAAGTGCGTGAGTGCATGTGTGCACACAAGTGTGATGCATGTGTGCACGTGTGTGCATGCATGTGTGCGTGCGAGTGTGCGAATGTGTGTGTGCATGTGTGCATCCGAGTGTGATGCAGGTGTGCATGCACGTGTGCAAGTGCGTGAGTGCATGTGTGCACACGTGTGATGCATGTGTGCACGTGTGTGTGCATGCATGTGTGCGTGCAAGTGTGTGCGTGCAAGTGTGCATCCAAGTGTGATGCAGGTGTGCATGCATGCATGTGTGCGAGTGCGTGAGTGCATGTGTGCACACGTGTGATGCATGTGTGCACGTGTGTGCATGCATGTGTGCATCCGAGTGTGATGCAGGTGTGCATGCATGCATGTGTGCATGTGTGTGTGCGAGTGCATGAGTGCATATGTGCACACAAGTGTGATGCATGTGTGCATTGTGCGCGTGTGTGTGCATGCATGTGTGCATGCGAGTGTGCAAGTGTGTGCGTGCATGTGTGCATCCGAGTGTGATGCAGGTGTGCATGCATGTGTGTGCATGCGAGTGTGCGAGTGTGCAAGTGCGTGAGTGCACGTGTGCACACAAGTGTGATGCATGTGTGCATTGTGCACGTGTGTGTGCATGCATGTGTGTGCGAGTGTGCGAGTGTGTGCGTGCATATGTGCATCCGAGTGTGATGCAGGTGTGCATGCATGTGTGTGTGCATGCGAGTGTGTGAGTGCATGTGTGCACACAAGTGTAATGCATGTGTGCACGTGTGTGTGCATGCAAGTGTGCATCCGAGTGTGGTGCAGGTGTGCATGCATGCATGTGTGCATGTGTGTGCGCGAGTGCGTGTGTGCACACAAGTGTGATGCATGTGTGCACGTGTGTGTGCATGCATGTGTGTGCACGAGTGTGTATGTGTGTGAATGACTGTAAGCCCAGCTCCAGCGCAGTCAGGGGTCCTGCCTGCAGAAGCATTTTGTTTGACCTTTGTAGTGTTTTGTAAATGTTTGAGTTTGACTATTTCCCAGGGTCCAGGGTCTCTAGAGTAGAGCCCCAGCCCGTATCTGCACACCCTGCTCAGCTCCTGGTGAGCTTGTGGCCCCTGATGTGTGTGTGGTAACAGTGTAAACACAGCCGTCCTCAGCCACACGGAGATGGCAGACCACCAGACCTCTGGAGAAGCAGCTGGAGGGCATTTGTCACCAGGAGCAGGGTGGCCAAAGGCATGGGGACAGAAATAAGGCTGCCTGTGGGGCTCTGCAGGAAGGTATAACTGAGCATTATCTTCAAACTATCCTGCTGCTGTTTCGATAATTCTGGAATAGACCATACTCAGGATTGCCAAATTTGATTTTATCGTAGGATTTGTAAATGACCCTGGGTCAATGGCTTAACGATGATAGAATTTACTTTTCTCTCACTCAGGACAGGTCGGAGCATTGGCTCCCCTCTTCGTAGGGGCCGTTCCACTGGGATACAGCCATGCTCCTCGACGATGAGTCGGCTTTCATGGGACAGCACCAAGTTGGGTGCAAGGACAGGGCCAGCATGGGCCGCCTTTCTTCTCTGGCCCTTCACAGAAAACGTTTCTGGAGCCCTGCTCTAGAACACGCCTGAGCCCAGGACTCCAGAGCTGGCCTGGGGGCTTCCTGGGGACAGGTTCAGGCTTCCTCCGCCCTGGAGCCCGCCCCACGTTGCCGCCGCCACCGCATTTAAGGCCGCAGGAGAGGAAGGAGGGAAGTGAGAGTGGCCGACCCATAAGAGCACGATCGCTCCAGGGAAGCTGGAAATGCGTCCACCTGAAGGTCAGGGCCTGTTCTTTGCAGGAGGCACTCTTCAGGCAAGCCAGGGCCAGAGAGAACCACACTCTCCTGCTTTATGCTCAGCCTTGTGCCACAAAGCGAGGGGAAAGGTGGGAAGATAGAGGGTCAGGAGGCTGAGGCCCCCAGCTTCCCTGTCTTTGGACAAGTCAATCCACTTCAAACCCCACTCCCCGCTTGTGAAATGGGGGCAATATTCTCCGTCCTCTCAGTCCATTCATCTTAGAGGTTGCTGTGGGCCGACGTGAGAACCCCAGCATGACCTGCATGGGGTAGCAGAGGTCAGCGTGAGTGCTGTGTTTTGGGGGGTGGCTACTCGGTTTCTCATTCTGCTCACACTGGTGGACTGGCTTGTCTCCCTCAGTGGCTTGAGACTCCTACCCAAGACCAAGCTTGCTTGGGGCTGGAGAGGGCAGGAAAGGCTCACCTGACGGCCTCTTCCTGGAGTGGGGCGTCTTCCTTGTGGCTGGGTTCTCTGTCAGTCTCCAGAACCTAGCCTGGGCCTGAACACCCTGTTGTCTACTTGTTTATTCCAGTGTGAATGCCGGTGTCCCCCACATCCCACTGGCTGGCTTCCATGGCTGACCCGGACACCTGCCTCTCCCAAACCTGATCTTTGTCCTACACTTTGCTATCTTCTCTAAACATATGCTTTTGTAAAATAGGCAATCCTGAAGTAATATCACCATTCTCTTCCTCATATCATCCAAACTTTTATTACATAAATTTTTAGATTCCATTTTCGATGGTGCTGACGTATGGCTCCAGCTCTTGATGTTGGGGGAACCCTCCCGTGGGTGTGTGGGACCATCTTAGCTGTCTGCTAGGTCCTGCATCCAGGCCGGCCCACGCCTGGTCGGTGTATCCACTGAAGCATGTTCCACAGGCAAGGGGTAGCTGCTCTCCTTCCTCAGACTGAGCAGTTGCGGACCCCTCTGTATCTCAGTGCCTCGGGCAGGGCTTGAGCCACTCATGAGTCTGTGACCACGAATGCCTGGAGCCCAGGGTCTCTCTCACCGTCCAACAGTCCAGGGCACTGACACCTATTCCCCCCTCTACAGTGTGTGAGGCTCACACTAAGTTCGTGCTGGCTCTTTCAGGGAAAAAGGAAACCAAACCCCACAGTGTACACTTTTTTAGTGGACATTGCTGTCTGTTTGTCCATATGTGGCAGCTCAGATGCAGGGGACGCCTCCCTGACCCTGGGCTTTTCAGTGGATGGACTCAACCCCGTCCTGCCAGGGCTGCCGGTCACTGCCTCTCAGTTTCCGGGCATCCCTGAGACTCCTCTGCCTTTGTGTACTCATTGCAGCTGGTTGTGAAACAGCCCTCGCCCCAGCTGCACCCAAATCCACAGTGTCAGGCATTTGGTGGTTCTAATAACATTCCAGACAGGTGAGGGGCCCCTGGGAGGGACCGCAGGGTCCTGTCCCCCTGCCCCCTTTGCCGCCCCAGAGGAGGAGGCCTCCTGCGGCCTCCCTCCAGCAGGGTCCGTGACAGCAGGCTGGCATTCCTTCTAGACAAACCCAGCTTCTCCCAAGAGGGGCACTGAGGCACAGTCTCCAGGGGTCACGCAGAGATGGAATCCGGCCGGCTCTTGTGCAGAGTCCCCTGAATTGTCCTTGGCTCCTCGCTCCTTCTACAGCCATTCCTGAAAACTGGGGCCTCCTGGCCTGCTAGACGTGGGAAGCCTTCTGCTGGGAAGTGTCATCAGCACCAGGCATTTCTGCCTGTCTCTCGTGCAGCTCCACGTGTCGCCGTGGCTGGATTGGTAGACAGTTAAACAGCACTTGTCCATGCCAGCCACAAGCTCTGACAGCCGCTCAGTGGCTGGGATGTGGTCTTTGTGTTATAAGAATTTGTCCCACCAACGCTTTCAATTTTGGAAAATTTTGTGATGTAGTCTGAGATACTTGGAGATTTCTACTCTGTTCAGTTTTATTGTCTGGCACATGACAGGAAGTCAGTTGCCTACACAGTCACTTTTTATCTTACTGCATCAGACTGAAGATGTTTTGAACTATTTAAAATTGTAACTAGGTGGGGCGCCTGAGGGGCTCAGTCGTTAAGCGTCTGCCTTCGGCTCAAGTCATGATCCCAGGGTCCTGGGATCGAGCCCCGCATCGGGCTCCCTGCTCCGTGAGAAGCCTGCTTCTCCCTCTCTCACTCCCCCTGCTTGTGTTCCCTCTCTCGCTGTCTCTGTCAAATAAATAAATAAAATCTTTAAAAGAAATAAAGTAAAATTGTAACTAGGCATTGAAATTGAGATTACAATTATACAGATGTGAAGAATCCAAGCACCCCAACAGGCCGCGGGCTGGGGGTCCTGGGTGCGTGGGCATCAGCACCTGCCCAGCGGCGACAAGCACGGCCCTGCTTGACTTCTGTTGGCTTTGATGACAAGATGCCTCTCTGTGCCAGAAACACACGGAAGCCGTGGCTCAGACGTGAGCAAGCACCTGCTCGATCTTTGGCATCACGTCACTGTCTTATTCCACCTGACATCTGGGCTTCCAAACACTTGCTGACCAGAGATCCCAAACGCCGTCATTCTTTCTTCCTCACGTTGGCTGTTTTCTGGCACTGAGACCCCGGGCCAGAGGCCTGTTCTGTGCGTCTACTGGCTGCCGGCGTCTGTGGGGACACAGGACCCACATGTCTCCTCCCTGGTCTTCTTGACTGGCTCGTGGCTTCACAGACCCAGGAAGCTCAGTGTAACTCAGGGGCAGGTTTAAATACATCTAAAATACACCCCTGAAAACCTGTACGTAATCAACCGCCAGAGTGGGGTTCTAACTCAGCCCCAAAGCCCCCAAAGGCTCCCTCGCCTCTTGTATACATGTTTACAAACACAGTTCTTCCTGTAACACCTGCTCGGAATTTAATTCTTGCCACCGTTAGGGCAATTCCATCCCCTTCCCTTGGCTTATCGGTGTGGTGGTCGGGGACCTTGGCGCCTGCCTGCTGGACGCTGCAGGGAGCCGCACCCTCAGCACTGTGCCCGGCATTCAGTAAGTGCCAAATCGGAGAGTAAGTGAAGCCGAGGATCATGTCAGAGACTCACAGACCACTTTGCTGCAAAGACTCCACACCATAAGTGTGGATGAGAGCAATGAGATGATTTCACGTTTTCTTCTGCCTCTGAAGGTTGACGATTTACAATGATTTGGACCGCTCACCAGGCCAACCCAGGAGGAGCCAGGCACCTGCTGTGTGTACTTTGCAGCATCGCAGATGAATTACAGTCGTTCCTCTTTGTACGAGTCCTCCCGGGCTCCTCGGCACAAGACTCACGTGTGTACTTACAGACCATACACCGTTCTTGGGCAGAGGCTCAAGCAGAGTGGCTCCTCTCAGAGGCCTGCCCTGAGGAAGACTTGGTCCTGAGCGGGGGCCTTCCAAGTGGCCTTTCCTTTCTCTTTGGCCCCAGAAAGTGGCTCTTAGCCTCCCCTTTGCAGAAGAAGGGAGATGCAGACTCAGGTGCCCCATACCCAGTGGGCAGGACTGCCAGTTTCCCTCTCTCACGCACATCCCTGCCTCACTGGTGTCGCGAGGACCTGTCCTTCCATTTGTGCACATGTGACCGACTCTCAGACTCCCGCCAGAACCTGCCTCCAGGTGCCCGAGCTGCTTCGTGCTTTTTCAGGCGGGGCTCCGGTCAGCAAGAGCAGGGTCCCCACGGGCCTGCTTTCTGCTGGGCGAGGGCGTTTCTCAGGGCGTCGCCCCGTCTGGATAACCCTGGGCAGCTGCGGCAAGCCCAGTCTCCATGCTGAGCCGCCACTCATAAGACCTTAGATTTGGGGGCAGTTTTATAAACACCCTGGGAAAGGCGCTGGAGGAAGAGGGAAGCTTAGAGAAAGACACACGAGAAAAATCCATGGAGGAAGGTGGTGCCATTTGTATCTATTATGCTTCTAATTTATTCGCAAAGTAGCTAGCGTTGAAATGATTGCAGTTTTATTAGAGTAGAATCTCCAGAGAGACCTCCTAATAATGGTGGTCCTTAAAGCTTAAAACCTACCATGTAAGTGTGGGAAGCAGATGATGAGGGTGTGAAAAACCAGCAAGGAGGAATCAGTCATTGGCTGGTATCTCTGTTTATTGTCATATTTTTTTCCTGTTTCACCAACATCCCTGTTCAGCTACTTTGTAATAAATTGTCCCTGAACATGGATTCCTTTTCCCTGCGGAGTTGGCAGAGGCCCTGATCTGTTACTTAGTTGTGGGCTCTCGTAGTTGTAGTTGCAGTGACGTTTCTGCATGGAAGGTGCTCGATACGTACTCTCTCTGGGTGTCGTGCCTCGAGTAACAAGTGTTTATTGAAAACCCTTCGCAGTGTTCTGGGTCCCTCTTGTAGCAATAAACTGCAGAGTCTAAACAAGGAGCTAGACTCATTTTTTTTTGCGTCTTTTAAAACGTTCTTTTATTTTGTCTGCCCAATGCCAAATAACTGGATGACTCAAGTTTTAACTTGTTAGGTTTTTTTGTAACCTGTCGTGGATAGAGCCTCTTTTCTTCTGAATTAATCGTGATTTATTTATATGCAAATGATCCTGGGTTTATGAATGGCTGTTATTCTAACCCTTCTTTAAATATGTCTCTGGGATTTCAAATCCATGTCCTCCACACTGTCAGCGGTGACCATTCATTTTCAGCTCAGCCCCACTCCAATATATGATGGGAAAGGAAGGAGGACCTCACCAGCTGTTACTGTATTACTTGGGAAGGAGAACTCTCACCACTAGGAGATGCCCATGGGGGATGGATGTGGAGAATTCATTTGCAGAAATGAAGGTTTAGGAAAGGAGGCAGCAGGAGGGGAGGCGAGCTGACATTCCCTTCTCTGTTTCCCTCCTGCCTGCCGGTTCCTGAAGCCACTTTCCCCCTGGGTTCCAGCCACTGATCCTTTCTGTCTCTCCGCGGCCCTTGAGGCATGTTGGGTGCATTGGGCATCTAGTCTGGTGAATACGATGAGTTCTCAGGCGTCGTATTAATGTTTTCCTTCAGGTGATGGGACTTTAAAACACGAGGCTCATATTCTTGGAAGACGGACAAATGGACTCAGAAAGCAGTTTCAAAACAGCCTGAAAATGTTCAGTGCTAACTTGTGACAGCAGGTCACTTAAGGGAAATCACCTTGTGCTTCTGAGGCTCCATCTGGCCTGCAGCCCCCAGCCTGGAAGACGCCTGTGGCAGATCCCACCGGCTTTCAGTGACTCCAGGTCCCAGACCGGCTGAGTTGTCTGGTGTGATCTCCATCTCAGTTCCATCTCCAATCAACCCAAGCCCTTCGTTTCCTCCAGCTCAGACCTCCCCAGGTCTGCTAATCTGCGGTGGGGAAGGGGGTGCAGATCTGTACTTTCTCTCCTCCCTCTTCTTCCTGGATTCTGGTTCTTCCAGGACCCAGGCTGGGAAAAACGTGGGGAGCTCTGCTCCCCAAGCGGTGCCATTACAGGATCTGAGTCTGTGGAATGCCCTCTTGTCATGAGGAGGCTGGCTCACTGCGTCTCTGTCTCTCTCCTTCATGAACGCTCCTGTGCAGTGTCCCATGAGCTGGCCGGGTGCCCTCACCCCACCCGTCTCCATGGGGTCTCCCAGCCCAACAGAGGCCTTCCGTTCAGGCCCCTCCACCAAAGCTCAGGGTTGCCCACGGCGGGCTTGGCTTGCGGTGCGTCACGGGGTCAGCCTGGGCTCCATGCTTCCTCCACTAGCCTGAGAGCAGCCAGAAAGAGCTTAAAAAATGTTAACGGACACATGACTTGCTTGCTTGATGCCCTTTGATAACTTCCCAGTGTATGAGGGCCAAGACCCCCGTCTCCCACCGTCACCTGTCCTGCACGTCTCCAGGCTGACCACATGCCTCCCCCGGGCCTCACTGCTGGAGTGTGTCCAGCGCTTCTGGTACGGTTTCTCCCCCTTGGGGTGGAGGTGGGGGGCAGGGGAGGGACACCACAGCAAGATTGATGTGTGGTCTGCAGGCACATCCCAGATCTGGGCTCTTCTAGTTCCTCCCAGCTGGGGAACAGCTGCTCTTCAGAGACTCAGGGCAAGGTTCCATGGCTGTCTCTGTAGGAATGAGAGATTATAAACGAGAATTTTGTCTTCACTCCTTGAAAAGAGCTTTTACAAGCGCTTGGACCTTGTACTCTGGCCTTCCCTGTGCACACAGTGTTGCTAGGGTGCTCCTTCCCACCTGTGGGCCATTTTAATGTGCCTACATCTCTGAGAGACACACCTTCCCAACCCTCTTTATCTCTGTGCTTTAATATGGCCGTGTAGTTCTTTATTAACTTGGCAGATCTATTTGTATTTCAATGGCTAGTTTCTGGATTTTTTTGTGTGTTCTAGCTGTTGTTTTTAACGGGAACGCTCATCCTTCTCTGTGGTTACTTTATCATGGGGGTATAGTTCACCCTTTCTGCCTCCAGCCAGAAACAGCTCAGAAAAATAGGACCCTTCCTTCTTTTTCTTCACGCTGTATTCAAAGGATCACCCAGACTTATTTGATTAGGTGTAAGTGTGAAAGCGGGAGAAGAGAGGTTTTTTCCCGTAAATTCTAAGTCGGGAGTTTGCTCCAAAGCCACACGGGAAAGACCTGACCTGTGTCTCCGGCAGGATCGCCCCAGATGCCTCAGTCACAGAAGACACGCGGGAGTGGTTCTCCGCAGTTCACATTTCCTGCTAAACAACCAAACCAAACAGATGCTTAGCCTCCAAGTGTGGTGCATGCGTAATTGATGGGTCTTAAAATAAAGGCAGACTGGCTTTGTCCTAACAAACCAAGCAATTTCTCCAGGAAAAGTTTTGTTTATGATAGAGTAAGATCAACTGGAATTTATGGGAATGAACAGTGGGCCAGGATGAGCGAGGCTCGTGCTTGAATTCAGCCCTGGCAGCGTGTCAGGCCAGCGCAGCCCCTCGAGTCCTTTCCCTGCAGAGTCTTGTGTCTTGGACGCTCTGAGTCCTCAAAGAGGCCACACTCACATCAGTTCCGACTGTGAGTTGGCTGAGGAAACAGTGAAGCAATGAGTCTGCAGGCCCCTGGGCAGTTGGATGCGATGAGCAGACGTGGCCTTCCCACGCCAGACCTGCGCAGCTGATGGAGCCACGGTGCCCACGGCCACTGCACAGCCAGTCCCCACACCCCTGCTCCGGGGAGCAGACGTTTGTGTGCATGTGCACGCCTGTGCCGTTGGGGATTTTCTGAAATCCTTGTCTCCTGCTCGTGGCCAGAGCTGGATGCTCCGTGTGCTCCAACGTGGGGACCACGAAACTCCTCTAGTTTTTATGAACAAGAATCTTCTCAATAATCTGCCATTTAGCAGGCTCTTCATCTAGACAGCTTTGTCTTCTCTTCCAGAGTTCGACTGCTTTTCTCATGTTTGAACCCTGCTTGGTTCTGGTGACCTTCATAGTGTTTCCTTTTGTATAGATTTGTTTATTTATTTGGCAGAGGGAGAGGGAGAGAGAGAGAGCATGAGCAGGGGGAACGGCGGGTCGAGAGAGAAGCAGGCTCTCCGCTGAGCAGGGAGCCCGATGCGGGACTCGATCCCAGGACCCGAGATCATGACCTGAGCCGAAGGCAGACGCTTGACCATCTGAGCCCCCCGGGCACCCCATCCTTTTGTATGGATTTATATAGGTGGACATTCGTGTGCACGAGTGTGTGTGCATCTTAGTCAAGACTGGCTGTTGGGAAGGGCCCAGAGTTTTGGGTTCATTCTGGAGCCTGGTAAGAGCTGCTTGTCACAGGGCATCCCACCAGGGGCTGCAACGAACCCCTCTCCGCCCCCCCCATGTTTCTTTCTCCCTGATGTCAGTGGACGAAATGCTTCCTCAGATGTGACTGCATGTGTTTCTACTGGATGCTACATGAGAAACTGCACTTAGGGCTTTGGTAACATCGATAGTTTCGGCCTGTTTTCTGTCTTGCTCCAACATCCTGTTGGTCTGAAAACAAAGGGCACGAGACAGCGTCTCGCCAGTACGGGATGAGAGTGTGGTCTGCCCTCAGGCACGGCTGGGCTCCAGCCACGCTCTGCCGGAGTCTGGTTGTGCAGGGTGGGCAAGGCCTCAGCCTCCCCGTGCTCCGTGTCCCTGTCCGTAACTGGGATCCCTTGAGGGATTGGGTAATGAGGCACCTCCCTCATGGAATCGGAGTGCAGGTTAAATGAAATAATCCATGTGAAGTGTTTAGCACAATTCCTGTTACATGATGAGAACTAAATAAATGTAAGCCTTACTCAGTGTCAGTTCTGAACAAATGTTAAGTACATGATTAAATTATGGGTAAGTGTGGCTATTCAACTTGAAAAAATAAAAGACCAAATCTATTAGTGTGTTCTGCTCATGGTCATGCATAAGAAATCTACTTATTAGTCAAAAGGAATCCAGAGTTTGAGTGTTTCCACAGCAACAGAACAACAAACACCAACCCAGAAATAGGGGAAAAGTCAGAAATAAAATTGTCCTTTCAAGGCATCTCTGCTTGCCTCGTATAGGGGCAGGGGGCACATGCCGACCCCCCAATGAGCGCTGCCGGCCAGCCTGCCCCTCAGCCCCTCATGCACCCTCCCCAGCCCCAGAGCGCACGTACCTGCAGATGCTCTGGCTCGTTGTCCTCGGGTTCTTGTCCATCTCGTGCGCACCTGGAACGGGGTCAGGCAGAGAACGGGCGCTCAGTGAATGAATGACAGAGTTGAGTGAGGTTGGCAGTTGGCCTGTGATACTGGTCCTTCAAATGCCCAGCTGGTACCGACTTTCCTGCAGACACCCTGTCACCGAACGTTACAACAAGAAAACGCAGGGGAAGATTAGAAATGAGAGGAAGCTGTGTCACAGCCATGTGACATGTGAGCGGACATTCTGTCATTAAACTTCCCTCGACCGCCTGGAAGCACCTCAGTGTTTGGTGTAAGAATTAGCATTTTATAAGGAATCCAGATTTTTCCCTAAATTAAAATAATAAAATACTCTACTTTTGGGTTAAAATGGAGCTGTTTTTCCTGAGAGGAAAGCTTGAATTTCTAGATGACGTCCGTGTGAGACTCCTAGCAGAATTACTCTGTGAAAAATTGCCTTTTAATTTCAGCACATTTGCACAGTTCCAGGAGCCTAGGACACCGGGGACCAAGAAGCATCGATGATCGTGTGACAGCGCCGCCCAGAGATGGCTGTTGTAGGTGTCTCCCCGCATTCCCGCTGGGGTCCCCGTGTCCCTGTGTCAGGCGTCCTGTAGTGTGGGGTGGTCCTGGGGTGAGCGTTTGGTGTAGGAGGAGGTCGCGCCTGGGGACGCCAGACTTGCCTGGCCAAAGCCGCAGAGCCACCTCCCAAGGACACCTGGGTGGAGGGCCCAAAACGCTCAGGCCGATTCCCGCCACTAACTCCCCGTTCCCCACCTGAAACACAGGCGTCGTGGGGGAGGGCTGGTGCCTAAGCAGGCTGGTGTCCAGCGGGGTAGGGGTGTTAGGGCGGCCGTTTCCTCTGGACACCTCCAGCGGCAGGCGCCGGTCCTCCACAACAGCGTCTGAGGGGACCGGTGTCGGAATCGTGACTGCGAACGTCCTGGGTCTTGACGACCACCCCACGCAGCACAGCACAGGGCAGTGTGAGGGTGCTCTCGGGCTTCCTCTTTCTTTCCTTTTCTGTGTTGTTCGGCTCTTACTTCCTCAAGACATTTTGGAAGCACTTGCTGATGGGAAGGTAGCGTCACCGAAGGTGAGGAGCCCAGCTGTGGACACTGATTTGGGGGTGAACCACCCTGTATAGTTTGAATATAATTTGAATCTGAGCTTTGGACACTATTCAAAGATCTGCAGACTGATTTATGTTATTTTCATAACGGAAGTATGATTACATTTCTTTGGTGTCTTTAAGTGAATTGGGCATTTCCAAAAGATACTTGGCACCACTATTACTTGGAACTACTTCTGCGACCAGACAGGGTGTGGTGGCCCCTCTCGGCCCGGCAATTGTGGGCTCACAGGCACCGCTGTGCATGTCATGGGTGGTGGGGTTCTCTCCGGGAGGCAGCTCTTCTCCCCCTTCCTGCGTGGCCCCCTCCCTCCCTCTGCCGGGGCGCACTCTGCGGCCACCTTACAGCGTGTAACTTGCGGAGGTAGAAACGGTGTATCCGAGCCCATCTTTGAGATCCTTTCATTTTTGGAAGGTGTTTTTCTCTATATAAAATTCTAGATTGAGATTTTTTTTCTTTTAGCACTTTAAAGCTGTTATTCCATGATCTTTTGGCCTTTGCTGTTTCTGATAAAAAGCAATTGGTCATTCTGATCATTGTTTCCCTCTATGTAATGTCTTTTTTTCATCTGGTTAATTGTAAGATTTTGTTTTTCTTTGCCTTTTATTTTAGCAGTTTGACTATGATATGAGTAGGTGTTTTATTTTTTATCGACTTATTCTTGCCTGGTTTCCCTGATCTTGGGATTGCTACATTTGTTCAAATCTGGACATATTTTGGACATTATTTTGACAAAGATTCTTTGCTTGTCCAAACTTAGGTTCCTGACCTGTGCTCTTTCTTATAAAATCCATTTTTAGCAAGAACCCTGGTAAGTCAGTTTGCCAGAACCAACCCACCCAAATCTGAATCTAATTGGGTTCCTCATTCCCCACCTTCCCCCAGGTGAAATCCCTTAGCAGGAATCCTGTCAGGTCAGCTCAGCCAGAACCCCTCAACCCTGATGCTTCCTCTTAGTGTTTTTTATTTTTATTATTTTAAGATTTTATCTATTAATTTGAGAGAGAGAGAGCTCACGCAAGTGGCAGAGGGAGTGGGAGAGGGAGAAAAAGACTCCCTCTGAGCAGAGAGCCTGACTCGGGGCTCAATCCCAGGACTCTGGGATCATGACCCCAGCCAAAGGCAGATGCTTCACCAACTGAGCCACTCAGGCGCCCCCATTCCTCTTAGTGATTTTGCACCTGCCAACCTGCCTGCTCTTTGGCTATAAATTCCTACCTGCCCACATTCATGCTGTGTTCAGCCCAATCTCTTTCCCTTTTTGCAAAATCTCATTGACCTTGTGCCTATATCTATCAAATGGCCCTGAATACAGTCTGCCTCACCATCTGTAACAAGGGTCATTGAATATTCTTATCTTTTCAACAAAATCTTTCAATATTTTATTTATTTTTATTTTTTTAAAGATTTTATTTATTTGACAGAGAGAGACACAGCGAGAGTGGGAACACAAGCAGGAGGAGAGAGAGAGGGAGAAGCAGCCTTCCCGCCGAGCAGGGAGCCCGATGCGGGGCTCGATCCCAGGACCCTGGGATCATGACCTGAGCCGAAGGCAGACACTTAATGACTGAGCCACCCAGGCGCCCCAAAATCTTTCAATATTTTTAAATGCACCATCTCCTCTCCCTCTCCCCCACCTCTGTCTATTTCTCTCTGTTTCTCACTGTCTCTCTCTGTGTGTCTTCCTGTTTCTTTCTCTGTCTGTCTTTCTGGGACTCAACTATATGTCTGTGGATGGATCATGTGATATTGTCCTCAGGTCTTTTGAGTTCTGTTCATTTTTTTTATTATTATGTTCAGTTAGTTCATTTTTAAATACCTTTTCTCTATGTGTTTCAATTGGTATGATTTCTATTAGCCTGTTTTCAAGTTCACAAATATTGTGTTTTGATGTGTTCAAATAGATGTTGATCCCAATCAATAAAGTTTTGATTTTAGATATTATATTTTTCATATCTAGAATATCCTATCCTTAAATTTCTAAATCTCCTACTTATTATATCTATCTCTTTCCTGTAGAATCTTAAACACATTTTTTATTTTAAAGCCCGTTTTACTAATTGGAACTCTGGGTCATTGGTGGGTTTCCTTCTATTGACTGATTTTTCTCTTAACTAAGAATCACATTTTCCTATTTCTTCAGGAACTTTTGGTTGTACACTGGATATTGTGATAAATAATGTCATAAAGATTCTGGCTTCTAACTTCCCCTAAAGAGTGTGGAACTATGTTCTGAGGAAGGTGGATCATGAACTTATGAGGCTTGGCCTCACAGTTTGTTATGACAGACTTATTATATTTTTCCTGTAGTTCTGGGACAAATCCCTTAGCACTGGCTTGTAATCTTTACTTCTAAGGCCCAGTTCCTCTGGAGTTTCCATGGAACATGTGTGTTAAGCCTCTGAACTTGGTGAGATCTGAGCTCCAGAGACCCCATTGTTTGCAGCTATGAAAAGGGCCCAGGATAGAGAGCAAGGGAACCACCAGCTGAGCCAAACCCAACTACTGACACAAAGAAGTATGAGCAAATAAATTGATCACTTTATGCCACTTGTGATATGATACACTTTGCAGCAATAGGTAACTGATATACATGGTGATTGAGCATATTTCATACATTCTAAGATGCTAATTTGAATATCATAATGCTTTAAAAGTCATGATGTGTCCTATAATTCCATGCATGTTGTAATTTACTTAGCAGTGACTACTTATCCTTACTTAGTACACAAACAGTCATATGTTTTCAAGCAATGGCTTCTTAGATTCAGTGAAATACAGTGCGTTTTTTAAATACTGGGCTAAAGATAGTTAAAGAGCTTATTATATTGCAGGACTTCTCAGAGATTGTTATAGGTTAATGTGGAGTGTGAATTTCCAAAAGGAAATAGAGTAATAAAGTAGCAAAAATAACGTATAAGGCATATATACACATGCATATATAATACTATGTGTAAATAATAAATTAAAAGTAATAAATTAAAAGTCCTCAGACCCAGGACCCCCCCCCCCCCCATCACTTTTCCCTCATATTACCCACTAATCTATCAGAGATGGTGGTGTTTCAGGGAACCTAGTTCAGGGAGTTGGTTCATTTTCTTGAGTCAGACTAATCTATTACACTGGTTTCTTCACTTACAGCCCCAAATGCTGGAGAACATATTCTGAAGACATAGTGGTACAGGAACAAAGAAGTGAAATTTGGAATGGGGAGGTGATGTCTCGTTTAGAACAAAGACAGCAATGTACAGATCTGAAAGAGAAAATGCAAAAGGTTGGTAGCTTTGTTGTTAATGTTTTTAAATGTGTTCTCTCCTGCTAACAATAATTGAAAATTCTTTTTTAAAAATGGCAGCAAAACTCTTATCTTGAGTACATCACAGTTCTGAGATGAAGTCTTTCTTGTCAGTTGATAACAGACCTAAGCTCTCTCCACAGGCAAATGCTCACTTTCATAATGGGAGGAAATTAAAATTAGCTTCCAGAAGAGAAATTGCAAAGTAAAGGCATTTATATCTTAGATTAATGAAAGCTTAACAATATTAAAAACGATGTCCCTAGTTAATTTTTCATGGCCCACAACTGGTATTTCTAATTCATACAGTAGTATTGTTTTAAACATTGAAGATTCTTCTGATAATGGAAAATAAAATGTATTAAAATTTCAGAATATTAGCATTGGAAGGCACCCTGCTAGTCAACGGGTGAATCTCTTCTACAAAATCCCCAACTCACTTTCCTTGAATCCTCCATGATGAGAAACCCACCATTTCATTATATAACAAGACTTCTTTACTCACTTGATTTTTTTCTTTATAATTGCAACTTATTTTTTTAAGTGGTTTTATATTTGTTTTTCCATTATAAAAATAATTCATGGTCTTGAAATATGGAAGGTTTAGAATGGCCGAAAGAAGAGAAAATGCTACATGTAGACTGATTTCCTGACAATGTTTGCATTCGTAGTTTGGCGTGTGACTTATAGCTGACTGTGTTTCCTACAGTAACTCTGGGCATCTCAGGATTACACTCTGTATATAATTATGCAAACTGACTTGTTTTTACACTTAATGCTGCAACTTAAACATTTCCCTGTTAATACAGGCTGGCTCTAAACCTTCTCTTTAACAGCTCCACACATTTGATGGTGCTATAGACTGAATGTTTATGTCCTCCCCCCAAAACATTCATATGCATATGCTGACATCCTAACCCCAAGGTGATGGTGTTGGGAGGTGGGGCCCTTGGGAGGGGATCAGGTCATGAAGGTGGAGCTCTCATGATGGAATTAGTGCCTTATAAAACAGACCCCAGAGAGCCCCCTCACCCTTCCTCCATGTGCAGACACAGCAAGAAGGTATCATCCCTGAACCCAGGAGGCAGGTTCTCACCAGACACCCAATCCGTCAGCACCTTGATCTTGGCCTTCCTGCCTCGGATCTGTGGGAAATACGTTTCTGTTGTTCACAGGCCCCTCTGTCTGTGGTGTCTGCCCAGCACTTTGGTGTTCTGTCCTAGCCGCCTGAGTAGGCTGAGGCAGGTGGGTCCCTAAGTAGCTTGGACATTTGCAGGTCAGTCCCTAGACAGGCCAATCATTTCCTTCAAGCCACAGGACATTTATTTTGTACACATTTAAAGGTGGTGACTGTTGTTCTTTCATGAGTTTAGAACTAGAATTTTATCACCGAACGGGCTTTATCTTTTCTTCTGTAGCTTCTCTGTGTTAAAGCTCGAGAGGCCATGGCAGGGGATGCTGAATTAACCTTCAGCAGGCCCCACCATATGCCATGCACTGGTGCCCTCTGCTTGATCCTTGCCATTCCTACGGGGTAGGGTTACCCCATTTGCTGTAACTCAGAAGGTGAAGCCACTTGCCCAGAGTGAGAAGTCCTATGAGCAGGAGGCCAGGGTTCCTGTCTAGATCTGTCTGGGTTCAGAGCCCCTTCTCGGTCTACCACACTCTCTTGGCCCACAGCATGGTCTGGCCCTCTTGGGGAGGCTCTGCTGGCCTCTTTGTTTCCCCGCTCTGGGCAGGAGCACCTCTTGCTCCCACTGATTTCCCCTCCTGAGCTCCAGCAAAATGCTTGTCTCTGCACCTACACACCTCTGCCCTCCATACGTGGTGGGCCCTAGACAAGCACTTGTTGGAGGAGTTAGCAATACACACTACTCCTTCTGTGTTCCTGGGAATGTACTCATTTGCATGACAAACATCTATGGAATACCAAAATTTGCCAGGCAGCAGGATGGTGGGCGGCCTGCAGACCAGCGGAGAGCCAATGCTGCAGTCTGAGGTCGAAGGCCATCTGCTGCCTGAATTCTGTCTTCCTGGGACCTCAGTCCATTTCTCTTCATGAAGACCTTGACTGTTTGGGTGAGGACCATTCACATCAGGGAGGGCAATCTCTTTACCAAAGCCCATTGATTTAAATGTTAATCCCATGCAAAAAACACCTTCAGAAACCTCTAGAAGAGTGTTTGACCATATATTTGGGACCTGTGGTCAGCCCGGTGCACATGGAATTCACTGTTACAGTAGCTTAGGGAGCTGGCCTGGCAGAGACTGAAGAGCAGTTGCTGGTTTTAGCAATGAGAAGGTCAGTGCAGGACGGATTATTGTAGCAGTGAGGGGGAATCCAGACACAAGCAAGCAAGCCCTGGCCGCTCTTCAAGATGGTTGGTCAGGGCAGAGGCCTCAGCCAGAAGTGGAAGGAAGGTGGGAGGCTGAAAGTCCGAACAAGCTGGGGAAAGAGGAAATGATGTTAATAGCTAAACGAAACGGGAACGCTGCGTATGAGGCTATGTTATGCAGTTTACATGCATTCTTGCCTGTGATCCTAAATCTTACTGGAGAGAGTGATTATTACCTCCTTTCTACAAATAAGGAAGAGAGGTTTAGAGCAGCTAGAACCTCGAACTCTGCCACCATGTTCTCAACCATGAAATGTTCAGCCTTGGAAAGGAGAAGGGGCTGCATCCTCTCTGTGGAAAGGGAGGGTGCCAGGAAGGGTTGGACAGACACATTTGAAATGAGGAGGCTTGCATCTGGGAGGCAGGGCGCTGGGAGGGGGTTGGGCAGCATTCCTGGGGGCCTGGGTCCCTGCCATGGCTGGAGCGGCATGAAACAGCTCACAAGGGTAAGCCCCAGGGGCAGTTGGGGCAGAGGGCAAGAGGGTAGGGAGGCAGCCGAAAGTGGCTTTGGGGCCCTTCCTCTCTCCTCGGGAGAGTGGTCTCAGGGAGAAGGGAGAGCCGTGGGGCAGGGGCCTGGGCCATGCTTCTGAAGTGCAGGACCGGGGACTTTGTCAAGACTAATGGCGGGCCGGTGGGCAACCAATGCTGCTGCCGTACTCTGAGCCCCTAGACTGTCAGGGTTTTAGCTATGCCCATTGTCCAGACATGCCCAGGGGGACGGCCCGGTGCGAGCTCCACCAGGACGCTGCTCTCCGGAGCCCGTTTCAGGGGTGGCATCGCCCACACCTCATCGGAAGGTACACTGTGGTGATCCGAGAGGCTTAGCTCACGTCCTCAGACTTCCTGGACATCATCCCCACAGATCAGAGTGTCTGTGTCAGAGGAGAGAGCAGCTTGCCGAGCAAGATGAGCCTCAGCATGCCTCCTTCCTACGATGCTCTGCTCTCAGGAGAGGGAGGGTGCGGGCCAACGGACTTCCCGGGATGAAAAGGAGTTGTTTTGAGAACCCCGAGGTGCCATGGTAATAGGCCTTAGTGTCTGCAGGGAGGCCGCCCGCAAAGGGTGGGAATGCTGTGCTGTCACGGGGGAGGGGTGCTGCCCCTGGTTCACTTCCAGTATGTGGGCGAAGTGCAGCTGGTGGAGCGGCCCCTCCTCCGTGCCCAGCGCTGGGGCTGCGCGGCTTCCCGGGGACGCTTGGTCTCCTGGCAGAGACTCTCCGGAGCCGTCAGACCTTGGGCAGCTCCATCCTGTCTTCACCGGGCACGGGTCACCCGAGCCCGGGACGCCGCGGGGTGGCTGTCACAGGCTGCACAGGACAAAATGCCGTGGAGCGGACCCTTCGCTGTCACCCGTGAGCGCGACAGAAGCTTGGGCTTCCCCTGCTTCCGGGAGATGTGACACCCTCGCCCAGATGGAGCGACTGACCGTGGACGCTGTCCCAGCAGCGGTTCCCGGGCCGTCGCTGGGGCTGCACGCGGAGGGCGGGGACGGCGCCCCGCGCTGGTCCGTAGAGCTGTAGCGGCCTTCAGGAAGGAGACACCTGGGAAGCGGCAGCGGGACGGCCAGCGCCTGTGGAGGGGAGTCCCGAGGGGGACCCCGGCCTCCGGGGGCTCACGCAGCAGGCGCATTGGTCACAGCTGGTTTGGGGGAGGCCAGTGGCTTCCGGCAGCTTCTCACGCGGTGGAAGCGTGTCTTAGGGATCATTAAGGGCCAGGGGTCACACACTTGGCCTCACGGAACCGCTTGCTTTGTTCTCCTAAGAGCGCTCGCGGAGACCGCTTTGCCCAGGGGCGATAGGCTGCCCCCCTTCAGTGGAGACGCTGGGGCGGGGGTGCTGACCCCCTTGGCCCAGGGCGCCTCAGCCGGCCGGCCTGCCCCCTCCGGGCTGCGCCCACCTAGCTTCGCGAGTGGCCTGGTACCAACAAATAGGCAATAAAAGGCCGGTCTCTCCCGCCGCCCCCCACCCCCAGCCCGGACCCTTGTGCTGCAGGGGGGCTCTGGGCCCCGGAGGCGGTGGGGGCATCCTGTGCTGCCAGCTCTTCCTGAATCGTCACCTTCTCCAGTTAAGCGGGGTCTGTGAGAGGCGGTGCTGACGGAGGAGGGAGGCTGACGTGTGTCCCGCGCGGATTCCAGGCCGTGCGGGCGGCTGCGGACGGGGTGTCCGAGGGCAGGGGAGACTGTTTAATTCAGTTCAGCCCTCAGATGGACACTCCGAACTGGGCTCCGTCCCTGCTAACGTGGGAGCCACGGCAACGGTGTGAGGAGAGCCCGCTGGGAGGGGCTGCGCTTGGTGTCGGCCCCATGGCGGGAGTGGCGGGGACCCCGAGACGTGTCCGGCAACGCTTGAGTCACTGTGCTAAACCTCAGCAGGATCTTGCTGCTCCCTTGTCTGGACCCGCTTCCCAGGCCTTCAGAAAAACCCGCTCTTGTCACATGGGCCTTCTTCCCATTTCTGGGACATCCTAAGCTCGTCCCACACATGCTGTTCCCTCCCTCTGCCTGGAGCGCCCTTCCACACACATACACACGTGCACACACACACTCACAAGCACACGTGTGCACACGAATGCTTGCGCACACACTCGCGCATGACACCTGGACACGCCTGCGCTGGCGTGGCTGGCTCCTCTGCCGCCTTCAGCCCTCAGCTGTCACCTGCTCTGAGGGCTTCCCCTGTCCACCCTCCGTTCGCGTGCCTGGACTCTGCCCTCACGTCCCGGTCTCCCTCGCACGGGGTGGTGAGCGGGGTGGGGGTGGTGGGGTCTCCCTGGCCCAGACGCCGTCTGCCCTGGCGGGTCCCTGTGAGCACAGCTGGACAAAGCCGGGCACACCTGGGCTCACAGCGAAGCCTGCGCCGTGGCCCATGCCTGCCGCGTGAACTCCGCCTCTTCGCACGGCGGCTGCGACATGCGGGAGCACGAGCCAGTCGCCCCATTTAGGGTTACTAATGGCAGTCACGGGAGGGTTGATGCCAGCGACACTCCATGGAGGCCTCTGATCTTACCAGAAATGTCTCTTCACGTTTGTGTCCTTTAAAGCTGTGCATTAGTGGGAAATGTAAAACTTGGCTGTGTGAGTCTGAAGAGCCTCTGGGCAAGGACCCAGAGTGGAAATCTGGATTCAGTGGAATTTGAAGTTTTCTAAGGCCTTCCGTCTTGGGAACGCACATTCTCTGGTAGCCGAGGTTAAGTGACCTGAGACTGCCCCGGGGCTTTGCCCTGTGTCCAGAGCCCAAGACAGGGCGTCTGCTGACTCTCCTTTTGATCATTAGCAGGCCCTTGCATGTTTTAGTCTTTGAGCGGAAAAGAGAAGTTTATTTTGGGAATAAGACTGTTTTTCCTGGGTTCTGGTTTGCTCTGTGTCACACATGATTGCCCCAGCAATTCATCATTCACTCATTGAGTTTGTCTGTCTAACCCGAATGCCCTGTTTTCCTTTCATTCCCAGTTGCCTGGAGGCCTGGCTGCCCACCATGCACCCCACTCCCACTGGGGTTCACCTCTGTCAGCTCCCCGCTCATCAGGAAAACCCCACAAAGGCCTGTATCCCAAAGCTGTGTGGCCTGGTGGTAGGGCAAGGGAGGGCCCGGCCTCCCCCATTTTGCTCCACCCCTGGTCACTGGGCCCAAAACAACTCTTCCCGTGTCCAAGACTCATGTCTCTTGAATGCCTCCAACTCACCTACGAAATTGCCAGTAACTTCTGCGCTTCCTGCAGTGGTTTTCCGTGAGTGGTAGTTTTATGGAACTTGGAGAAGATTCTGAGTGTGGGTCCAGTGTCAGCATCAAGATGGGGAGGGCCAACATCTCCTCTTCATCCTTCTCTGTTCCCCACGTCCTCTCGGCAGCAAGTTCTGACCCGCAGGCAAAGGGAGCCTCCAGGAACAGCACACAGGGCAGAGGGGAGAGGGCTGCTCGCCCAAATCTCCCAGAAGCTACTGTGGGTCACCCAGCACCTATGTCCTCGGCTCCGGTCTGTAGGACAGAGAGGGTTATCATCACAGTTAAAGGAGATGCATCAGCTGTGGGGAATGTGGAGGGTATGTTGAAGAGACCCTCACTGGAAACGGCCTCTTCTCTAAATTTCTCTCCTCAAACTCTTGGCTAATGCATGTAATTCTACGCCTAGTAATTTGTTTATAAAATGCAAACCTTACGTGAATGGGTCACATTATTTAATAGGTCAGGTTCCCAGCGGGGACTGTTGGCACCCTCCCCTGGGGCATTTGAGAAAGGGTCACTTCCGAGTGTGGAGGCCCTTGTGTGAGGGGCACAGTCAGCCTGAGGCCATCTTGCAGAGACTCAACACCCCACCTCTCTTTCCCTGCCCTGAATTTACAGCAGGCGGGGCGGGGGAGGCGGGGGACAGGAGCTCACACTGGCTGCCCCAGGCAGAGGGCAGGTGGGGAGGGATAGCCAGGCCTGGAGGGGCAGTTGGAGGACGTGGGAGAGGTTAGTGCCTGCCCGTTTTCCAAGCCATCTTTATGTTACTGTAAGTTTAGAGAAGTTCCTTGTAGAATAAGCCACATGAAAATCATGAAGATCATTATTTTCCAATCCCCCAAACTAGGCTCTTTTTGCAAATATCTTCCATCTTGTCATATGTAGGACGTGTGGATCTCTGTGGCTCTGAGTACATTCTGGTGGCAGAAGAAAGGCCAGAGAGGGGCTGGATGTGGGTGTTCTTGACCTGAAGCACGATGGGGTGCAGATGGGCAGCAGGGGGTGCATCACGAGAAGACAAAGAAGACCCCCAAGGGGAAGAACACAAAACAGTTTTCAGGCTGGAGTTGGTTGCCAAGACAGGGAAACAAGGGCTCTGGTGGAACAAGGCCAGTCAGAGTGAGAAGAAAGACCCTCTTTGACCTTCCTTGGCCCTCCTTGACCCCTCCTGCTGCTCCACCAGTTTCTCTCTGGCTTGCCTTCATCCATGCTGATTCCCTTCCAAATCCCATTAAAGGCCCCTCCAGGCTCCCTCGATGCCTGTGTGTCTGCTAGGGCCGCGTCTCTCAGGTCTACCTCACACTGGTCAGGTTCGCCTTTGCTCTCCCTGACACTGAAGCCCTGGAGGGAAGGGACTGTGTCCTGCTCCATCACACCCTCGGACATACCCAGAGCTGTGGGTGTTGTGGGCACTTCATGAGGGCTGGTGGGTGGGTTGAGAAGTGGGTCAGAAGTGGATGTTTGTGCGTGCAAGTGATTTACGTTTCTCTGATGACTGCTGATGTGCAGCATCTTTCCACATGTGTACTGGCCATCCTGATGTCTTATTTGGAGGAATGTCTACTTAAGTCCTTTTTCCAGTTTTGAACTGTATTGTTGGCTTTTTTGTTGTTGAATTGTAAGAGTTCCTTATATACTGTTGAAGGCTTATTATGTTTTAAAGATTTTATTTATTTATTTTAGAGACAGAGAGAAACAGAGAGAGAGAAACAGCACGAGTGAACGGGGGAGGGGCAGAGGGAGAGGGGCAAGCAGACTGCGCTGAGCACAGAGCCCAACGTGGGGCTCGATCTCACAACCCTGAGATCATGACCGGAGCTGAGATCGAGAGTTGGATGCTTAACTGACGGAGCCAGCCAGGCACCCCAAAGGCTTATTTTTATGGTCCAGTAATTCTAGTTTTGGGCACTGTATGACCATATACCAGTATTTCTGGCCACAGCCACTGGCAAGGGTAAAGCATGTCCTCATTTGGTGACTTGGCCAATGTTTTTAGACTCATTAACTTGAGATCATCTTTTAAAATGACAGAAATTTTATTTTTCTTTTTACAACAGGTTGAAAAAAACCAGTGAAATCTCTGGCTTTCATGTTTCCAGGGCCAAGTATTACCGTAGAGTAGAGTATTAAAGCACAGTGAGAAATCCCTGGGTGAGCAGAGGTTACTTCTCAAAGTCCGGACCCTGTGTGATGGCAGAGTAGGGTCATAAATGGCAACATTGTATGGTGTACTTGATAAGTCTGATAAGCATTTGCTGGAAGCCAGGAGAAACCCACAGTAAGATCAACTGATAGTCATCAAAACCGCAGCTGTTTGCCGAAGGGCAAAGCAGTGTTAGCAAGGGGACTGACATTTGGACCTGCTCTCAGGGCAGTGGGCTTGCAAAGAAAGCCAGAGCACAGAGGGGACCGAGAAGGCCACCTGCCCTGAAATTGGTAGGGAATCAAGTTCTGTGTGGCTCTGAGGGCGAATCGTGCAGCCCGACGCCCATGCTGACATCCCTTCTCAAGAGCTTATCAAACCTCTCCAGGATCGAGGCAGAGGAGGAAGCTCTAGATGCTGATTCAGAAACCCCCCTGTTGAGCCTCGATTGGTTCTTGAAGATTTTGAAACGTTCACTTATGAAAGGAATTTTCCATGATGACTTTCCTCCCTGTGATCCACCCTGAGGTTCTTGTAGACCAAACTTTGCATGACTTTTCTGCAGGTGGCTGCTGGATGCCAAACAATAGGAAGGACATTTATAATTAGTCCAATTATCTCTAACATTCTTGTCTGAGTACTGCCCTGGGATGACCCACAGAGGTTTGTGTAAAGTATTCTTATTCTTATTCTTACTATTATTTTAAGTAGGCTGTACACCCAGCATGCAGCCCAACGTGGGGCTTGATCTCACGACCCTGAGATCAAGACCTGAGCTGAGATCAAGAGTCAGACACTGACTGACGGAGCCACCCAGGCGCCCAAGGTTTGTGTAAATTCAAACAGAAACTATAGGCAAGTATTTTGCCAAGACCTTCCTTGCAGACTCCTCATCCCGGTTCTGGGAGAAAGCATGACCAAAGTGGGAAACAAATGCGCCCAAAGAGGGAGCAGCCATGATCTGACAGGGAGATCCAGACCCTCTAGCACCTGTATGCATGCAGTGGAGATTCAGGCCCAGCAGGGGCATCGGAGGCCGGTTCCCCCAGCCGCTGGTGGAGGGTGGAGGGGGCTTGCCAAGGAGGACGAGGGGGCTGTGGTTGGTGCCCTCGAAGCGGACTGTGGTGCTGAGCTTTATAAGACAGATTCAAAGGGGACCATTCCTCTAGGGACAGGGGACCCATTGGACCTGGTCACACAATGCTGTGTTCTTTTATTAGCAAAGATGTATTGATGAGTGCCAGGTGGTCTGTTGGGCCCCCCAGCCACGGGATGAAAATCTGTGGAGAAGTAAGCCGAGTGTTCTCTTTGGGTCACCTGGCCACAGGCCACAGAAGCGTTAGCCCAGTTTCCCACCAGGCGGCCAGGGTGTCCACTTAACTCCCGGAATGGTGGCCCGGAGACTCAGACTTCGATGCCTTAGCCCGGGCCATTTAATCTCTGGATTTTATAATCACCAGGATGAGACACGGGAAGCGCAGATGGTGCCGCCATGCTGGCTGGAGCCCAGCCTAGGGCATGGGTGCGCAGAGGGCCTGTGGTGGGTTCTGTCTCAGGGTTGAGGAGCTGCTTCCTACCGGTGGGACCTTCTGAGGCGGCCCCCAGGATGATGGCGGGTGCGTGAGCCACACCCAGAGTGTGAAGGAACTGTGAGCTGTGGGGACAAGAGAAGCAGGCAGGGGCAGACGGAGGAGCACCGGTGTGCAGGGCTGAGGGTCGGGTGCCACCCCACTGAGGACAGAGCCTCCGGAGATAGTTAATGGTGAGGCTGTGGGAGACTGGAATTTCCCAAGCTTTTTCTAGAGGTGGAGGCAAGACAGGCCTTCCCCGTCCAAGTGGAAAGCCCTGGAGAGGAGATCGTGGGGCTTGCGTGTTCTGAGGAGAAGCCTGCAGGCGGACGCCTATCTCCGCCGCCGCAGCCCCTCCCAGACCAACACGGGTGAGGCTCAGGTTGCTTGCCAACAGTCATCTGACAGTATTTAACGCCCTCATGGCACTGACTGGTGGTTGTGCCCTGGGGTCTGGGGCCCAGTGGAGAAGCCATGGGGGTGTAGAGGGCAGAGCCTGGGTCCGTGTTCGCCCACCCAAGGGGGCTTCCTGGTATGCATCCGAAGTTCTGTGCTCCCCCGTTGCTCTCTGGACCTGAAGGGTGACCCGAGGACGGCCCTCAGCGCCACCTGGGTGAGCCCTCTGTTCAGAGTGAGTCCGCATGTGGATATTCTGAGCCGGCCAACTGGCTCACGAAGTTTCTGCAGGAAAGTTCTCTGGAAAATTTGGCAGTTCTGAGGGTACGTTTACCCTATCCACTAAAACCCTTTCCCAAGCCGTCAACTCCAGATTTTGTGGAGGAATTGCAAAAGGTCCTGACCACAGAATGTTAGCTCGAGAGCGTTTAGCGGTTTGGTCTCACTTGCTGATTTTCCTAGTGAAGATACTGAAGCCAGACTGTGGGTACGTCCGAGGGCATGGCACCATCTGCAAGGAGGTCACCCCCAGCACTGGGTCCCACCACACCAGCTGTCCATGGGATTTCCAACTGCCCAGGATGTAGGCAAATTTCTGGTTCCAGAGTTCTGCACCAAGATATTGACGGCCTTCTTGTTTATACTAATGAAAACTCGGGAGAATCTAAGGGTCCCTCAGTAAGGGGAGAGTGAAGTAAAAGCTGGGGTGATCCTTCTCAGGGGCATGAGGCAGGCTCTGAAGTCCACGGAACTCTTCAGGGATGAGAGTCCCTTTGTTTTTCTGGCTAGAGACATATCCTTAGTGCCCAACACAGGGTCTGGCACTTGAGAGATGCTACTAAGTATTTATTCCAGATAATGCTGGGATAAAGAGTCTGCATGGAGAATCTTTTCAGAACCCAAAGCTTGAAGTGGCAAATGTAAAAGGGACTGATGTAGCCTGGACCAGAGCCCTGGTGGCATAGACCCATTCCCCAAAACCATCCTGGAAGGAGCCAAGAGAAGTTGGAAGAGGAAAGGGCCTCGGAGTGGATGTCCCCATGGGGGAGGTTGTTTCCTCACCACGCTTGTCTCTTTAGCATCTGAGCTGCTCCCAGGCCATACAACTGACCCACGCCCACTTCAGAGCACACGGGGCCCCGTCAGCTGCAGGGGCCTGATCTCCAGGTGTCCCCAGGGGTTCAGGCTGCTGGAGCATACATTGTGCTTTCAGCTACCGTCAATGTCTTCTCAGCACCACCCCCAACCACAGGCTCACTGGTCAGCATGACCAGCAGCATTTTCCTCCCCATACCTGCTCCGGACTGCCTGGGCATCTTCTGTGATGTATTTCCCTCCCTATGGTAGGCTTTCTTGATGGCAACTCAATTTCATTAAGATGCTAATGTTGGAAGTAGAAGGCGTGAGCACAGGGCTCAGTCCCAGAGGGAAGACAGGTTTGTTAGGAAAGTGTAAAGGGCTGGCCCCACTGGGAGCTGTCCCTGAGGTGCAGGGCGGAAAGCAGCTCTGGCCAGATACAGAAAGGTTCTTGGTTCCCCATAAGCTGGCGTCACTCTCAGGATTGTCCCACCCTATCCTATTAAGACAGAGCTCAGATTGCATATGTCCTCTGAGTGAAGCCTGGGTTTTAATCACTCAGGGAATGTGTCCACACAAATGCCCATGCAGCTGAAACTTTAATGTGCTTCTTTAATTAAAAATTAATGTCACGGGGCGCCTGGGTGGCTCAGTTGGTTAAGCGACTGCCTTCAGCTCAGGTCATGATCCTGGAGTCCCGGGATCGAGTCCCGCATCGGGCTCCCTGCTCAGCGGGGAGTCTGCTTCTCCCTCTGACCCTCCCCCCTCTCATGTGCTCTCTCTCATCCTCTCTCTTTCAAATAAATAAATAAATAAATCTTTAAAAAAAAATTTATGTCACAAGTTTAATTAAGTGTTCATAATGAATACGCAATTAGAAAATCTCTTGAGGCATTTGGGGACCCCTTGCCCCACATTTCATGCTCTGGTACTTTCTGGTACATACTCTGAGAGATGTAAAGCAAGTTACTCAGAGTTTAGGGCCATGTCTAACATTTTTCTGTGGAGCATTCAACTGCTCCAGTCATTTCAGAAATGACATCTTGCTGTTTAGTAAACAAATATTTATTGAGTTTTCTCAAGAAGAAATATAATTATACTTGAATTATGGTCTTTGTTAAGTGGTTTAACTAGGCTTAAGCTCAGTAGATGACAGTTCAAAACTGAGTGCTAGTAATATTCTAAGGAATTATTTGGATTGTGATTTGGGGAAGAGACTTTACCTTTGGTTCAAAAGGCAGCTTAGAAATGTACATGTTGGTTTTTGTAGAAGGGAGGAAGAAGAGGATTATTCTATCCATCCATCATCCACCCACCAATCATCCATCATCCACCCCTCCATCTATCCATCCATCATCCATCTATCTATCATCCATCCATCATCCATCTATCATCCATCATCTATCATCTATCTATCTATCATCTATCATCCATCCATTATCCATCCATCATCATCTATCCATCATCCACCCATCCATCCATCTATCCATCCATCCATCATCCATCATCCATCCATCATCCATCTATCATCCATCCACCATCCACCCATCCATCTATCCATTCATCCATCATCCAACTATCATCCAACTATCATCCATCTATCATCCATCCATCATCCATCCATCTATCCATCATCT
>NC_138380.1:101827-190884 GCF_054177405.1 Leptonychotes weddellii | reverse complement strand
AAAGTCAAGATTAAGAAATCATTTTGGACTACTTCTGCTTATCATTCACAAGTCCTGTTGATTCTACCTTTCACACTCTTTTGAATCTGTCTCCTCATCTCCACCAACCCAGTTGGGGCCCTTCTCATTTGTCCTACAGATTCCCAAAGGAACATTAGATTATGTTACTTTCCTTGCTTAAAATCTCCAGTGGTTTTCAGCATAAAATCCAGACTGCTTGGCTTGTAAAGCAAGTGGCCTTATGAATGAATCCTATGTATATTTATAGCTTCCTTCTTCACCATCTGCCACGTGCCTCCTATGATCCATTCATTCAACATTCAACAGTATTTTTCGAACCGCTGCTAATAGTGAGGTACTCTACAATGAACAGGAGTGAATAAGACAATCGCTGCCCTTGAAGATGTTGTGGTTTAGAGGTTGAACCATTTGTGGATCCCTTGAGGTCTTCTACTGCACCGTCAGCCTGGAAGTGCTCCTGGGACACCTTTTCCACCTCCTTCATCTGGAAAGCCCCTTCTTGTGTTTCCAGTTGTCTCAAGTCTCAAGTTGTCGCCTCTGGAACCTTCCCTCTCACACCTGCGGTTCCTCTGGTCTCCTACAACCACATGCACATTCATGTTCCACAGTACGTACATGGTAAGTATATGGTAAGTAAGAGAGTGTGCTGTCCATGGAGAGGGGCTGAGATCACTAAGCCGGTGCCTGGCTCTTGGACCCAGTCTGTCCCTGGAGAGGACTGGGCTCTGCTGGCATCTGCCACCCCAGTTACCTGCAGAGACTCCTGGCTTAGGTCCTTGACTACAAATCCCCAGTCCCACCTCAGTCCACCTTCCTGTGGATCAGCCTCGAGAATGTATCACGGGCTCTGCCCCATTCTGATTGTGAATTAATTCGGTGGCAATCTAGTTTGTGTATATAAGTCTCTTGTGAATCTCATCTGGCAACTTTGTATGGAGGGCAAAAGCCAGAGGATAAACTTGGACTGTGAGATGCAAAGAAACTCACAGTTTGGGAGCTGCTCACCCCACACACTGCCTGAATCCACATGCCAGTCTTCCCAGGGTCTCGCTTTGTGTTCAGGGAAAACGTCCTGCAGGGAGAGGGATCAGAGCAGAAGGTGATTATTTCACTCATGCTCCAGGTTTTCCTAAGGCGTACCCAAGTGCTTACAATTTTCTCCATGTATTTATAGCATCTAACAACTTCCGCATCTTCTGTAACGTGTGCTGAACTCCCTGGACCCAGATACTCCGTTAGGGGCCCTGTCATGTGTCTTTGACGTGAGTCTCTCTCATGGGGCCTGCCAGAACCTCTTCACATGGAAGAGTGTTCATATCTCCCTGACCAACAGAGATAATTGTTTCCCCACATTTTCCTTGAGTTCATGAAAAACGTAAGCCCTAAAACTCGGCTTTCTGCTAATAACAAAAAGAATAAATTCCCCAGGTGTTTTCAGGCACAGTCAGAATTGCTTGCTGCTTGCTAGCCTGAAATTCTTTCGAAATATAAATGTGGAAAGGACACTTTACCTTGACCTACGACCTCAGAGCAAGTAAGCTAGTTGACACTGGGGCCACAGGCCAAGTATGAAAGCGGCTTGGCGCCTACTAAGGCCCTGCTCTGTCTCATTCGTGTGGAAATACCTGTGAGTCTCTGGGTGCCGTCGCCCAGCAGTACAAAGACTGCCTTGGAGGAGTTTGTGATCTCTTTAGCACTCCCGTGCCCCCACCATGGGGTTGCGTGAGGGCTCGGGGTGGGGGATGATGGCCGTGGTAGTTTTTCCGACAGACAGACAGGGTCATCTGTGCTGGCTTCCTCCCGTGATCCCACGGAACCGACGAATGGCAAATCTAGTCTAGCCAGCTCTCCCCGTGCTCCTCAGGACCGCTGATCACCTGTGGTCTGGTGCAGTCCCCGGTGGGCTTGTTGATACACGTTTCCAGCTATTTCATGGGATTGGATGACACTCAAGAGACGTTCCTCCCTCTACCTGGCCACCCCATGGGTCACATTTTCAAATAGTCCCCTGGAGGACACAGCCCTTGGGAAGATTGCTGCTTGCCGATCTCAGATGTCTTGCCTGGATTCTTGTTAGTTTTGATTTCTGATTTTTGGAGGTAGCGTTTTCTGATTTTTTCCTTCATATTCTTCATCCTTCAATTTTACAGATGTTTGTGACCAACACTGTGATAGACACTATCTTGGGAAATGGGGTAGCAGGATGGAATCCCTGACACCTGGAGGCTTAAATACAAAGTGGTGGTCATGGCAACTCTCTGTGGTCTGGTTTTCTTAGAAAGGGCTCTGGAAGGGCAGGCTCTTTGAGCGTGCAGATCCGAGTCCAAGGCCCTCAGTGATGGGGATGGGGTGGCACCAGCTGCTTTCTCTAAGACTAGGATGAAATGTCCATTTCCCTGTTGGTATGCGCCTGGGACAGCCGGGATCCAACTGTTAGGTGTGGCTTTTCTTCACTGGCTCTTTCTGTTGTGTTGGCTTGAGGCTACGCAGCATTACTGGATGTCACGTGCTGATCAGCGCAGATGGAAGTGGCACTGCCCCGGGGACTCCTGGCATCCTGTGGCTCCTCAGATCTTTTATATCACTGTGGTACTGGGTTCAGAGTGAACATGCAGGGAGCTGCTAAAATGATTTCTTTCCTTTCAAAGTGTTACCAGGTGATTTGGTGCAAAAGGTTAAAGGTTAAAAATAAGCTGTTAAACGTTTTCCATTAGCCATTCATAAAAGAAACGAGACTCAAACTTTAGAGCCCCCTAACCCCCATACTCGCCCTGGCCCCGGATGGGCAGGAGCTGGGTTTGGAGCCCTGGCCCTGCTGCTCAGAGATGCCCCTAATCTGTACAAGGGGCTATTCATGCACAGGTCTGTTCTGAGAAGTAGAGGACAGCCTGTCTTTGCGTACCCCTAGTGAATGTCGGGCACTCAACAAATACCACTGTGCTTGGTTCAGGTCCTCCTCCCCTGCTTCGGAAAGGGCTGTGCTTCTCATCATGTCCAAGTGGGATCTGTTGCCCTTCTTTCCAAGCACACCTGCTTCACCTCTGAAAATGTTATTTTCCTATTTTGGAGCAGACAGATTTTGGGCGTGAGGATAATAGGCATTTTTACCATCTGTTCTGGGGGTTGGCCTGCCTGGCAGTGACTGATAATGCCTTCCTGCAAGAGAGAGGGTGGTTTCGAACTGTCTGCTGGATACTAATTCCACGTTTGAGGCTTGACAAATACCTTTTCCCTCCTCATTTCCATTTGGTGTTTCCCCGTGGCTGGAATATTATCAGAATTAATTTCTCCAGATAACGCCCTGTCCTCAGAGCAGACGCTGGGGTTTGCTTACTGAAGTGACTTCATGCATAGCGCTCCCCAGAGCCCCTGTGCCCTCTCTCCTGCTCCCACTTCAGAGGAGCCTGTGTGGAAGAGACCCCCTGCCTGTGTCCCTGGGGCTCTTTCTCTCACCCCTGCAAGGAGAGGCTGAACTAGGACATCCTACGTCATTTCCAGTGAAAGCGGTTGACGGCCCCATGCCTTCATCTGCTGACCTGAATTCTGACCCTTTCAGAGTCCCTTTCTCTATGGCACCAAAATTCAAAGATTTCCGTTGATATTTGAGGATTATAATTAGCATATAGATTATAAGTGCTGCTCCAGAGATTGCCAAATCAGACAGATCATTAAACAAGATTTTTTTTTTTTCTTTCCAGTAATTTCTACACCCAGTGTGGAGCTCAAACTCACAGCCCTGAGATCAAGAGTCGCATGCTCCCCCTAATGAGCCAGCCAGAGACCTCTAAACCAGCTAATTTTATGGTATGTAATGATAATGTATGGGGTTGTCACTGGGGCGGTATTATCACTGGATGGGTATAGACTTTGCATATATAAGTGACAATTGCCAAACATGCAAATGGCTACACTTTCATAAAGGCCGCACTTCCGGGTGCCTTTTCCCTGGAGACTCTTCCATGGGAGCTCAGGTGACAGAACTCTGCTTTTCTGAGGATGAACTTGAGTGTTTGGGTCAGAAGTGTGGATGGGGCAAGGACTTACCCCTGGCCCTGTCTGCCCTGATGGTTGGGGTACATTATTTTAGGTTCTCTTCATTCTCTAAAGTGGCATGAATTTGCCATCTTGTATTTGTTAAACACTCGTCACCCATGTTGGCGTACTATCATGGAGGACACTTGATTCCCTCCTGCAGCCAGGAGCTGGAAGGTGGGATTCCCGGCGTGTCTGTTTGGTCAGACGCTCTCCCAGAGGGGCTGTGCAGGTTCACTCAAGGCACTGGCCAGCAAACAGTTGGTAACAAAGTCTGCACACATGGCAACTTACTCCGCTGAGACTGTTCAGACAGAGCTCCCCCGAGAGAGCCCGTTTTCAGAGATGGATCAAATATTGTCAGAAGAGCCACCCGGCACAGGGCTGAGAGAATGCAACAGGGCTGTGTCTCCAAAGTGTTGTCAAAGCTCCTGCTGAGCTGTGTCACCCACAGGCCTGACCCCAGTACTCCGTAGGCCCTGCACTAGCTAGCCCCTCATGCCACGAAAGGGTGGCATCCCACTGAGAGGGTGACATGGGCCCCACTCTGACCTGGTTGGGGATGTGCTCCTATCAGGCCAGGAGCATCCGTCGAAATCATTGGGAATCCTCCCCAGCAGGTGAGGGCTTATGGGGAGGTGAGGCCTTGAGAACCCTTTTGTCTTAGGAGAGACTTCCATGTGTAGACTACTATTCTGATGTTCCAAAAACAAAAACAGAATCCAAAAGGTAACACCATGCTTTCTGATGTGGCAGGAACAGTTTCTCATGGGCAGTTTGGAAAGAGCCTGCCCTGTAAGTTCTGGGATCTGGGTCCTCCCTTTTCCTTGCCCTACAGCACTATGCTTCTGCAGATCAGCCCCCTGGGTTTCACCCGAGAGACAGAGACAAGTCATGCTTGCTTTGAGACAGGGCATGAGGGGAGAAAGCCCCCAGGACCTGTTGTCCTTAGATCTATGATTGCTGTCTTCAGACAAGAGCCTCTCACTGTATCCATGTGATGGGCATGTCTCCTGCTCACTGGAACTGAGGACGAAGGAGGGCTGGACACTCTGCCCTACTCCCAGCAGGCTGATGGCAGAGACCCTGGGGACGTGAGAAAGCTCTCTTCTCTTCAAGAAAAGCCAAATATCCAGCCAGGTCTCTCTCATGCTCAGGTAGCTTTTCTGCCTGGTCACTGTTCCAAATGTTGATGAATGTAGTTGGAAGAGATGATTGCTTGGTGAATATGTTTTAAAATAGATTTTAATTGTTGCTTCTTCTGCTTCTGCCTAAAGGGTATTTTCTTGTAAAGAACATAACTTTAGAAGTCTGCAGCAAACAATCATGTAGGGAGGTAATGGGGGCGGGGCTGGAAGCTGAAATCACCGTCTACCATTTTGAATTTGAAGGCAAATTAAGGGCAGGTGGTCCTTGGGGTTTTTCCCCAAGGTCCCTAAGGTCCAACAGAGGTGACATTTAAGACAGGCAGCATGAGTTAACTAAAGCAGTTTGTATTAAAGTGACATCGGCTGAGGAGAGGGGCCCCTGTGCCGGCGGGAACCCGGTAACCATTATTACTGAGTCTAGTTAGAACTCGGTACATCCTCCCATGCAGGCCGCGGACATTTGGCTGTCACATCCACGTACGGCTGCAAATTCCCAAGGCCAGAGAGTTCCCTTGTTGCCTCAGCACGCTGGTGGACACTGGCCACCTGCTTTCTGCTGAGGCCCCTTCCCGCCCCAGCCGGATGCAGCTCCCGTCCACTGCCCCTCTCTCCATGCCTGAGTCCCTCTCTCATTCGGGTGTGTCCATGCAGTTCTCCTTCTTGAGAGCCCAGAGGGAAACTGGTTACACGTTTACAGCGCTCTTAGGTGTTTGCAGAGAGGACCTTCCGGATTCCTAGTCTGTCATATCGTGGAGCTGGAATCAGATGGTCATTGTGAGGCACGTATGATAATGAAGTCCATAAAAAAGGGGCCTGCTGATCAGCAGGTGATTGGTCAAGCCAGGCTCAGCAAGCTCTTTGTAAAGTGCCCGATAAGAAGCATTCCAGCCACTCTGGCCTCTGTTTCACCCCCTCATTTCCTTTTCGTGTGTTACAATCACTAGACATGTAAAAACTATTCTTAGCTTGCACAGAGAAATGGGCCTTGAGCTGGATTTGGCTCGAGGACTGTTGGGTTAAACCGTGCTACATCCATAAAATAGCACCCTACGTTGTCATTAAAACAGTTTCATGGGACAGATTTAGTGAGATGGCAAACACTGATGCTATGTATTTGAATGAAAAAAGCATCAGTGCATGTTACAACATGCATTGGACATGGACATTGCACAGACAGTGATTTCAATTCTTAAAAAAGAACCCCTCCTTAAAAACAGGTGTGTACAAGTGTGCAGAAAAAAGACTGACTAGAAACCCATGTCTGGATTGAGGCCATGTCTGAGCCTCGCAGGGGCTCAGTGGTTGTGAGGGGACGTCTGCACTACAAAAGCCATCTTAGAATAAAACATCCGGCCAGCCTGTCTCAGTCCACTTGGCTACTGTTACAGACACCACCGGTCAGGTGGCTTGCAAACAACACACATTTACTGCTCACAGTTCTGGAGGCTGGAACCAGTGTGGATGCCGGCATGGTGGGGTTCTGGTGAAGTCCCCCTTCTGGGTTGGAGACAGCTGCCTTCTTGCTGTATCCTTCCATGGTGGAGACAGAGCTAGCTAGCTCTCGGGGGGTCCCTTTTACCAGGCCACTGACCCCGCTCATGGGGCTCCACCCTCATGTGCTTGTCACCTCCCAAAGGCCCCACCTCCTAATATTAGGAGTTAATTGGACACTTACATAGTCAGGGCCAGGGTCCCCAACAAGAAAGCAAAAAAGCTGGGACAGCTAAGACAAAACCGCATTAGCATCCTGTTTTACAGCTTAGATGAGACCACGATAGCCTCCTGCAGCCTCTGCAGGAGTGACTTCTGCAAAACATCCTGAAACAAAACAACCATAAAACATGGGTCACTATCACAAGTTGAGGCAGTTAGTCTCCAGATGTCAGCCCAACAGACCATCAACACATGAACAATAACCCGCTAGGCAGTGGGTACATGATCAAAGCCCTGATTGGCACACCTTAGCGGCCAGTCCACAGGGGCCCACACTCAGGATGCTCAAGATAGTTCTGCAAAAGAGCTTATAAAACCCCCTAGATTTAAAAGCCCAAACGGCAACCCTCTCGGTTCCTGTCCCTCTCCAGGAGCTTTGTACTATCGCTCAATAAACATTGCTTTGCCGTCTACCACTCTTCGTCTGGTCTACCTCTTCATTCTTCAAAGCGGTGTGACCAAGAACCACGGGCAGTAAGGGAACAAAAAATCCTGACACTAACACCATCACCTTGGGATTAGGGTTTCAACACATGAATTAGGGGGAGACACAAACATTTAGTCCATGCGTCCCGTCCACATCAATACCTGTTATCCCCAGTTCTGGGTCCCAGAGCAGAAAGTTTGCATTTCGCTACCCCTGAGCCTTTGAGAAAAGCTCTAAAATGTGTTGCCTTGGAGCCAATGCACCAAGGAAATTTCCTGTGGACTTCTTTAGAGTTTTGTGACTTGAATTTAAACATGGTCTTACCTCCACACATATGTTAAAATAAATTCAATGTCGACCAAAGGTTTCAATATAAAAAGTGAAACCAAACAATTACTAGAAGAAAACGTTTTTTTTGGTATGCAGTGAAATCATTTCAGAGAATGAAAAAAACCCCGAAGCTCATAAAAGAGAAGGTGAATAAACAAATTTGACTGATGAAAGAAGAAAACTGCACAACACAAATGTCATCAAAAGACAAAGTATAACATGAAAAACATTTGCAGCGCATAAGACAAAAGTGTATTTTCCTTAAATGTAAAGGAAGCTCAGCTCTATAAGAAAAGATGAACAACCCACTCTAACATCAGCAGACTTAGAAAAGACAGTTCAGGAGAGAAATCTGATGACCAATCAGCATGGCCAAATGCATAACGTCCCTAATAATTCAAGGAATGTTTCAAAGGACAACAGTATGCCGTTTCCATCCACCTGACTGGCAAAAATGCTAAAGCTCCTTACAACCTGGTGCTGGAAGTTCTGCGGGAAGCAAGCCCTCAGGTATGCCAGTGGTGGGGGATAACCGACTCCAGCGCTTTGAAGCCATTCGACGTCGGTGTTCAAAAATTAAAAGGCACCACTGCTTCAAGGAGCACTTCCCCTGCTGGGTTTTATTCAGTGGGTGCACTCCCAGCTCTGTTCCTGGTGGCATTTTGTGTGGCAGCAGTTTGGGCGTCTGTTAGTAGGGAACCAGTTACATGCGTTTTTATTATGACCATGGAGCAGAGCATGGTGTAGCCATTAGGAACTACTTATATGTAACAGGCTCCAAAAATATTAAGTGGAGAGCAGCAGGTTAATTGCAGTAGTACGATATGACCTCATGTTTTCAAACATTAACACCCTCCTGCTGTCAACAGAGGTGACCCTTGTGGGGTGGCGTGCTTGGTGGGTGGGAGGAGCTTGTGTTCTTGTCACTGATCCCTCCTTTTTATATGCATCAATTCTATAATTTAAAAAATTACCTTTCTGTTTTTGAGGTATTTGAATCTCCAAACAAAACGTAAAGCAAATACGGGAAACTTCCTCCCCCGCCCCGCCCCCTGCCCCTTGCTAAACAAACACCTCTCAGGGGAATCAGAGACTTGCGATGACCTTGAGTTTGGTGCTCCCGGAGGCTAACACCAGATAATAAGGGTAAACTGAGCAAACACAAGCAAGCCAAGAAACCAAGCTCTCTCTGGTTTTCTCTTTCTCTGTATTTCTTTTTTTTTCAGATGGGTCTATGGAGTTGCGAGTTTAAAAAAAATTCGAAATAATATTAGATTTATAGAAAAGTTGCAAAAAGAATACAGAGTCATCTGTAGCCTTCGCTCAGCTTCCTCCAATGCTAACATCTGGCATTGACATTATACCATAGTCAAAGCAGGGAGTCCTATTGGTGCAGGGCTACTGACTGGGCTTTGATGTTGTTTGAACTCCACCAGTTTATTTAGTGAGGTCCTTGCTGTGCCAGAATCTAATCCAGGACTCCCTACCACCCAGTTGTCCTGCTTCTTCCCTGTCCTTCAGGCTGTTACCCTCCTCACCTTCCTTGTCTTTCAGGGCCTGGATGCTCTTTGAAGTACTACATGTCTTGTAGAACATCCTTCAATTTGGGTGTGTCTGATATCTCCCCACGATTAGTCTAAGTTGGCGTGTTTAAGAAGAATATCACAGAGGTGATGTGCCCTTCTCATTACATTATACCAGGGACTCCATTGAGTGGATTATGTGGCTCCTATGGGTCTAAAGTGGTTTCCAGTATTTTGCAACTACAAATAGCACTTCAGTAAATAATCTTGTGTCTATGCATTTTTCTATTGGTGGAGGTATATTTTAGGGTGGATTCCTAAAGTGGATTCCAAGAGGGTTTGCTGGGTTGGTCAAAGGTAAATGTGTATGCAGTTTTGTGAGGATTGACATATCTTCCTCATGAAGGGTGGTACCAGTTTGCATTCCTGCCAGTAACATATGAGAGAACCTATCTCCCCATGGCCTCACCCAAGGAATGTGTTGTCACACTTCAAAAAAATATGCTTGAGGGCCATTTTTATATCTTTTTTCTTGAATTGTTTGTTGTTCTTTCCCATGTGTCTATTGGGTTTTTGGTCCTTCAATCCCTTATTTTAAGTTCTTGATATATTATGTGTATCAGCCCTTTATCTGTGGTATGTGCAGTGAATATTCTCTCCTGGGGTGTCAGTTGCCTTTTAATTTTGTTTATGGTGTTTTTAATATTTCATTAAAAAATTTTTTTTCTGTAGTCAAATTTCTTGATCCTTTTTTTGCATTACCTTCGGATTTTGAGTCACAATTAGAAATTCTCCTCCTATGGTTGAAGAGGAATTTTACCCACATTTCTTGTGGGCCTTGTATGATTTCATTTTTTACATTTGGTCTCTAATCCAATTGGGAGTTTATTCTTGTGTATGGTGTGAGGTATGGATCTAGTTTTATTTTCCACATTGGCTAACCAGCTGTTCCAGCGCCATTTATGAAAAAGTTAAGCTTTAAACCAGTGATCACATTTGCATTTGCTGAATTTCCATGTGTGCTTGGGTTATTTCTGGGATCTCTCTGTTTCCATTTCACTGATCTGTCTATGTACTGTTCCAGTGCCATTTATGAAAAAGTTAAGCTTTAAACCAGTGATCACATTTGCATTTGCTGAATTTCCATGTGTGCTTGGGTTATTTCTGGGATCTCTCTGTTTCCATTTCACTGATCTGTCTGTGTACTGTTCCAGCGCCATTTATGAAAAAGTTAAGCTTTAAACCAGTGATCACATTTGCATTTGCTGAATTTCCATGTGTGCTTGGGTTATTTCTGGGATCTCTCTGTTTCCATTTCACTGACCTGTCTGTGTACATTCCAATAGTATACTGCTTTCATTGCAGAAGCTCTAAAGCATTTCTGAAGCATGTTTTACTGTCTGCTGGGCCTGTCCTCACCCATAGCTTTAGCTTTTTCAGAGTTTTCTTGGCTGTTTTTACATGCTAGTTTGTAACAACTTGTCCAACTCTATAAGTCAGTATTTTTTTGGAATTGCATTAAATTTATAGATTAAACTTCGTAATTTTGAATCATCCTATTCAAGAATAAGGGGTATCTTTCTATGTGTTCAGTTTTACCATCATATCATCAGCCAATAGGGATAATTTTGCTTCTTGACTCATTTTTATGTCTCCAATTTATTTCTCTTATCTAATTGCCTTGAGTAATATCTCTAGCAAGATGTTAGCTGGTAGTGGAGATCATGGGCATCACTGCCCTGTTTTTGTTTTTTTTTTAAAGATTTATTTAATTGACAGAGAGAGAGATAGCGAGAGCAGGAACACAAGCAGGGGGAGCGGGAGAGGGAGAAGCAGGCTTCCCGCCGAGCAGGGAGCCCGATGCAGGGCTCGATCCCAGGACCCTGGGATCATGACCTGAGCCGAAGGCAGACGCTCAACGACTGAGCCACCCAGGCGCCCCATTTTTTTAAAAGGTTTTGTTTGTTTATTTGCCAGAGACAGTGAGAGAGGACACACAAGCAGGGGGAGGGGAGAGGGAGAGGGAGAAGCAGGCTTCCCTCGGAGCAGGGAGCCCAATACTGGGCTTAATCCCAGGACCCTGGGATCATGACCTGAGCTGAAGGCAGATGCTTAATGACTGAGCCACCCAGGCACCCCTCACTGCCCTGTTTTAAGAGATGAATTTTTACAGAGCCGAATTCTGTGTTCATTATTACATTTATTTTAGACAAGTTTGGTCAGTCACTGAGATTTTTCAAGAGATAAAATATAAGGCAAATGGCAATAGTCACAGGCAGTCAAAATTATCTAATAAGTAAAGGGGCAGTTTTTTGTGGCCTTGAATGGCCAAATAAAGCTACATTAGGTTTATGGAAGAAATGAGAGTTTAAAAGGATGGAATGTCAGCTTTGAAAGAGAACTTAACATTTAGTTAGTCTACATGTTATCTTGAGGCATGAACTCCCTTTCATCCTTCCAGGACCAAAGACAGAAGACGGTGCCTACCTTTACCTTGAGGGTGGCAGAGGGAAGTGTCATTAAGGAAAAATCGGATTAAGTGGTATGGTACCGTCAGGCTGGCAATCCTCGATAACTGGGAGGGAATCAGAGTATTTGAGTACTGCAGGGCAAAGAGCAGTTATTTCAGAAATAACATTCTTGATTTTTGAATGATATTTATTAAAACATGATTTGCTAAAATTTATAAAGTGCTACACCAAACAGTCAATTTTACCATATGATTGCTTAACAATTATTCAAGATATTAATTTTCAGAACTGTATATTAATAGAATTTATCTTAAACTTTCACCAGTATATCCAGACTATGGGCATGGATATTTGAATATGAACCAAACTGTTAACTATGTTTGGTTATCTCTGGAGGATGGTGTCATGAAGGACTTGACTTGTTATTTTAAGACTTTTTAAATATTGATTGAATTAAAAAGGCACTGCAAAAAAACCAAGACGCCAAGCTAAAACTCATGAAGGGGCAGGAATTTCTGATATGGTATCGCTGTGGGAGATGGTGTTGCTCATCGACCAGCAGGGTTTGAACTTTGAGTCAATGAAATTCATACCCGTTGTGTGCTGTGGGTTTATGTAAACCCATCCAAGTCTCTCATCGCCACCACCTTGTGATAAAGAATAGTATCTGGCCGGCGTTCAAGCGTGAGAGGCCGTGGAACCGTTGTCCCCTATGTAAAGGCCACGAGGCAATGTGGCCAAAGGTGGGGCTACTTGGCCCTGGGGCCTGTTTTGCTAAGTGTGGCCATCGGGGATTTTAAATGGGCAGGTTCACATAGGTGAAGTCTGTTTCTTTCCTCAAATATCTCAACTATGTTCTGAAAGCTACAATAGAAAGTAATCAAAAACAAGGATTCAGGGAAGTGTCTGCTGATTTGGGGTTCCCCCAGGGGCAGGTAAAGGCCTAAAGTCTGCCAGTTCTCTTCTTCCTGGCCGTGATAAACGTCTCTGTGGGGGGACACATGCAGCTTACATCAGGGAGAGCTGCACATTTGTCTGTATGCATTCTCTTTCACAAACGAACCCAAACAATTACAGTCATATTTTGATCCCTGAATGCCAATAATGAAGAAAACCAGCATTTGCAAAATATGGACTCTGACACCATCTACCAGCCAAATTTTGAGATATGATTATGGATTTTTCCATGTACTGCCTGCTTCTGTTCCAAGTTCTTAAGGTACTTCTTTGAATGTTATCACATTAATCTTTGTTAGCCCTCCCTCCCACCAGGGAGGGAGGATGGTGGCTATTGTTTCTGTCCTAGTTTTACCAGGGAGAAATGGAAAAACTGAGTTAAAGCATATTGTGCAAGAGAGCCTCAACCTTGTGTATCTGGGCCATGCCGGTGTGGGTCAGAGATAGATTCAAGGAAGGCAGGTCTCCATGGTGTGTGTCTGAGATTTCTCACCAGTCAGACTCGCCTAGTGGCCTACTCAGTGGGCACTCGGGGTGCGCACGGGAGTCCAGTGCGGGCTCTGTCTGTAGGCTCTTCCTTTACAACAGGAGAGGCCACATTGCTTGGAATGACTCCGACCACAGAGGCAAATAGACTGTGGGTTCACGTAAGCTAAAAACAATGAAATTTAAATATTTTAACCAGAAAAATATTATTTGTATTTAAATTTGAAAACATTGGAAGCTCTTTCTGGCAAATAGAACAAATAATAAAACATATGCTTTCTATCGTAAAGAGAAAGATGGGAAAGACAGGACAATGAAAAGGAGAAGAGAGACTCACAGAGAGAAATGGCAGGGGGTCTAACATTCACCGAGCTTTCAAGGGCCCACTTGGATCTTTGTAATGCATACGGAGGCAGCACTGTTACAGCTGCTTAACTACCTGGGGAGGGAATCCAAGCACAGGACTAGGAACTCTCACAGAGTTTCATCCTTAACTAGCAACACACACGCCCTAGGATGGGTCATAACTATGAGCCACGGATGAAAATGATAAGATTTCTGTGGATCGGATTTTGGCCCAGGAGCCAAGGTTTCCTTAGTGATCTAGAAGTTTTTATATTAATGTCAAGCCTAGATAGCCTATTCAACCATTATTTATAATAGGAAAATGAACCGTTAATAATTTATAGTGGGAAGTAAGTCTGCTAAACCCCAACTCACCCTAAAAGAATTTTAATTCTCAAGTTGATATAAAATTGCTGGACACATAGTCCTGTGAATTAGAATTCCGGGAGCTCACATGCTCTGTGTATGTTATGTGTGTGTATCTGTGCATGATTTGGGGATGGTGGTGGAGTGATATTGAGGTGGGAACTTAGAAAATGTGGTCAATGTGGGATTAAGAGAAGAAGTCTACTGAAATATTGAAGGAAATTAACCCAATAGTCAAGAGCTGCTATATGTGTGTTAATGTGTGTGTATCTGTGTGTGTGTGTGTGTGTGTGTTTTCCCAGCAGTGAAGATCCAGAGGAGAGGTTCTAGAAGTATTGTTAAGCAGGGTATTTAAAAGAATAGTTGTAGAAGCCACGGTAACCCTCCTTAACTCGAAACCTCAGGGGGCAGCGTGGGGAGAGTCCCCTTCCACTCTCCATACCCTAGGTAGGTGGGCCTCCCTCCATGCTCCAGGTGTCCTCCACGCCCAAACACTGCATTGCAACATGGGACTTCCAAGGAAAAGAGGGGGCCACCCACAGCCACTGGCCACGTCTGGTCACGTGGCTCCAAGCCTGGAACACTGTGCACCTGGGAGTGCATCTAACCCCAGTGTCGGCATCTGGGTTTGTCTCTCAGGGCAGGAGTTCTGAGGAAGGGCGGGCAGCTAAAGACCTGAGACTGTGTTTTCTGTGACAGTTGAAAATGGTCACATTTTACAAATTCCTGATTTATTACCTGTGACTCTTTGTTTGCTAGAAACCTAATACTGCCAAGAGTTTTTACTTATGGTTTCTCGCAAGCACACTATTCATCCTCTTTTTAAAAGTGATTTCCAATATGGGGCACCTGGGTGGGTCAGTCGATTAAGTGTCCGACTCCTGGTTTCGGCTCAGGTCACCATCTCAGGGCCGTGGGATCGAGCCCCACGTCAGGCGTCACGCTCAGCAGAGAGTCTGCTGAAGATTCTGTCTCCCTCTGCCCCTTCTGCTCGTGCTCTTTCTCTTTCTCTCTCTAAAATAAATAAATAAATCTTAAAAAAAGTAATTCCCAATATATTTACAAAACCTGTCATTGTTTTAAATACTCCCATCGACCTGCTGCATTGTACTCGTGCGGTGTTAAAGCTAACGGCTCTCCGACTGCAGAAGCACCACCAGAGCCCTGGGGCACCAGCTCTCCCAAACACCACGCTCCTTGCATTCACTGGGGTGGGACCAGCTTGATTCTCTGTCTTTGTAGTGGTTCTCATGCATTACAGAGAGAGCGGTCCCTGTGCCTTGACCCAGGCTCCCCCCAGACTCAGCAAAGAAGTCCCAAAAGGCCAGGACTATTTTTCAGATAAAGTATTTGACCAAACAGAACATTCTTTCATGGTAAGAATGATCAATGAACTAGGATAGAAGAAATTCGACTAATAAAGGCCATATATGGCAAGCCACAGCTAACGTCACACTGAAGGGTGGGGCATCAAGATGGGGAAGGAGGCAAGGTGCCCACACTCACCGCCCCCTTCCACACAGTGCTGGGAGTCCAAGCAGAGCAGGCAGGCACTGCAAAGAATAAGAGGCATCCAAACTGGAAAAGAAGAAGTAAACTTGTCTCTGTTTGCAGATGACATGATTCTATACATAGAAAACCCTGAGGACTCCCCCAAAAAACTGTTAGAACTAATACATGAATTCAGTGAAGTTGCAGGGTACAAAAATCAGTTGCATTTCTACATACTAACAAAGAACCACCTGACAAGGAAATTAAGGAAACAATTTCATTTACAGTAGCATCCAAAAGAATAAAATACTTAAGAACTAATGTTTATATTAAAAATAGAAAAAAAATCCTGAAATTCATATGGACCCAGGAAAGACCCGAATAGCTAAAGACAATCTTGAGAAAGAAGAACAAAGCTGGAGGCCTCACACACCAGATTGCAAAATACATCACACTTCAGGAACGGACAAGGGTTTAACTGGATGAGCTTCGCTTGGAAGGCAAACCCTGTGTGCAATGTGAGAGCCACCCCATTTCCTCTTTGCCCCAAATCCTCTTAATGCTTGACTCGGGAACTGCTAATCTGGATTTCTGAGAGTTTACATGTTTGTGAGCTATTGTAACCTCCTGCAAGGGATGAAGGAGGGGAGCACATGTTGATCAAGCCTCTCCTTTATAGCCAAGCCAGCATTTAAGGGAAAGATTCTGATGACACTATGTTCTTCAGGCCACCCACAGTTAGATGCTGGGCAGAGGAAAGTCACATTCCTCCCGACAAGGTGGCTGGAGTGCCCCACGGGCCACCTGCACCCAGATGGCTCCTGGGGCTACATCTCCTGGGGCTACATCTCTGAGCTCCTCCAGGCTTGAGGCTCAAGGAGGTTTGGGCGTCAGAATTAGTCATTCCTGCCTATACCTAAATCTACTGGAAGCCTCCGTGTTCTGGAAGAAGAGAGGTCACTGGGACTAATGTGGATAGAGAGAGGAAAGAGGACATCCAGATGAGTATCCGGTGGTCACAGTCCCATACCAAGATGTCTTCTATACAAGGGTGAGGACTTCCAAATTCTCAGTGATGGAGACTGTGCCATTCTAGAACATTCTGCCCTGTCTGCACCTGTCCGTAGGATGTAGGACCACACTGGCCACGCTCAACTTCTGATTAAGTTTAGAGGCCTACCAGCTTTGGGTCAGAGCTGCCACTTTCTAAATTTGTCTCTGATTTCTGGACTCTTGACCTGGGGCTGTGAGCCTGTGCATGGACCCTGGGAGGTGTGTGCTGGTTAGTTTGGTCCAGCTGTGAGGGCATTTTCACTCCACTGTGCCCAGAGGGCTTCGAGCACCTGAGAAAATGGGAGCTGGTGTCAGGCTCACCATAGTCTTGTCTGGTCCTGTGGCCCCGACAGGGGCTGACTTGTCCGTGTTGCCTCTGGGCTGGGCAGAGCAGACCCTCTGACATGACCGTTTGTCTGTGTTTCTGCCCGGGAGCTGCTGCTTCTCTCGGGGGACATGCTCTGACTGATGAGCAGAAAATGTCTTTAACAGAGTGTCCTTCACTTTTTAAATTTTAAATCCTTTGAAATATTAATGATAAAAGATGGTCATTTCTGTGTTGAGTCCTTACTGGCCAATATTTAAAATGGGTAAGCCTTGGATGTCCCCAGGTCTGGAACTAGTGGGCTGGACCCAGGCCCCGGGTGGACCTCCACGAACCAGTCCCCAAGCCCGGTCCCTCGGAGTGAGACGCGGCTGGTGATATCCGAGCCAAGCATGGTGCGTTTCCGTGGGTAAACGCTTTGTGCCTTCGCATACGGAATGTGCAATGCGCAGGGGCTCGGGGGTCACTTCACGGGCTGAAAGGCAGCATGAGTGTTGGGAGCTGCCAACGTGGCCAACTGAGCCTTTGCTCACCAACTTTCTGACTGAAAGCTTAGTGGGGCAGGCCGACAGCTCCCGCCCTACGGAGTCTTTTGGTGGAAGGGGAGCACAGCAGCCACACCTTCCTGCAGAGAGTCTGCAGGCCTCAGAAAGGCCTCGGTGGCCGTGGGAACCTAACCTCCGGGGGGGCAGCCTTCTGAAGTTTCGTGGACCCTTTAGGCACTAAGGCCACGTGCTCTGTCAGCATGTGTCTGACAGGCTGAGCTGGTTCAAGACCTTAAGGTTTATTTTATAAACAGTATCTCTTGACAACGCTCCATTTCAAATTTCTTCACCCAAAGAATATGTTAAGGGGTGGTGACATCATGCCCTCCCTCTGCCCAGGGACTGTGGCCGTGAGGAAGACCAGGGTGATGGGCGGAGACGGCAGTGTGCCCCACAACCAGGCTGGCCCTACCTGGAGCTTCCGGGGCCGAGAGCAGGTGATGGTCCATAGTCCCCCTGGGGCTCAGAAACCCTTAGCCAGTCCCTCTGCAGACCAGGGATCCCTTTCCCGGGAGACCACTCTGAGGCTCTCAAGAAGTGGCCATCTATTAAAATGATGTAATTCCCTTTCTTTGGTGCCTTGCTACCCTATCTGGAACAGTGCAGACAAAAAGTTGAATTTAAAGAATGACTTCTGTGTTTCAGAATATTCTCCTATATGGTCCAGTTTGACTCAGTGGGTAGGGAAGTTGATAATGTTCCTGTTTAGTGGGTCGGCAAACCATGCCAGGTTTCGATGATTTGCTGGGGTCACATGTGAGGTCATGGGCAGGCCAGAGGTTTAGCTGTACTGACCAAGTTTCCCAGCCAAAGGAGGGAACACTTGGTCTGAAGGAAACATGTGTTCCTGTTTTTTACTTACTGAAAAACTTCATTGTGTTTACGAACGAAGCCTCATTTGGTTACGCACTTCCTGACTCACCTTAATGAAAACAGCCTGCAGGCTCCTGTGTTCAGCCAAGCCCCTTCCCTGCCCCACTCAGGAGTGTGCAAGGCATGAGCCTCTAGCGGGGATCCTCAGCTGCCCGGGCAGAGGGACGGTGGCGTGTCAGGGTGACCAGGCATTGCTGGCAAAGCTGTCTGAGAAGATGGGTATCAAACGTGGACGCTCTTTTTGTTTTGTTTGTACCAACCCCTCCCTTCCCGGGGGGGGTCACGGTGGCAGTTTCTCCTGTGACCTCCTGGCCACCTCTCTTCCTGCCACACAAATGTGACATTATTTCACCTTCTACCTGACAAGGAGGGTGACACTCACTTTCAGTTCTGCACTCTCTTCTGGGCCTTTGTGACAGGTGAGAGCCCCATGACTCCTCCCACTGAGACCCAGCACTCCCTCCTGCTTGTGAGCTTGCAGGGATGGCATCTTTCCGTTTAGCTAAGCCCTTCCTGCCCTTCTGTCCCAGAGAGGCTACTTTTCACATGGAAAATGCCATAGCATTTTGTAAGACTAACAGAAACATTTCACCACGGCAGCAAATTTGCAAAGCTGTCTGCACAAAACCAACACTCATTCTAAAGTCTTCCTCTTTTCTCCCTTCTGCCTTGCGCCCGAAATATCCTGGGGATAGTTTTTTGGTTTTATTTGGAGTGATTTTATAGTTGCAAATTGCTGGTCCAGAATTTCCAGTATTCACTTCTGCTGAGTGAAGAACTGCCTTTTTGATTTAATTATAGATGACTTCCATCTTAGAAAGTTAAGGAGGACCTTCACCCCAAATTCCTGCCCTGCAGGAACTGGCAAGAGGGCCAGCTAGGCACATAGAGGATCGGACTCCAGCTCCCCAGGGCCAGGGCTGTGGACAGACAACCGGACGGGGTCTGGCCAAAGCCTTACCGTGGCCTCAGGTGTGATAGGGCTCTGCCCAAACCACAAATCCTGTTAACATTTCCCTCCTGCATTTCTCCCCCTTGAAGAGAAGGTTCGCAACAGGGTTCCCGCCACTCCCCTGATGCCTGAAGGGCAGCTGGCTGTGCCCCAGAAGCCACAGTCCCGGGAGGCCCCTGACAGGTGGGTGGAGGCTGAGGAAGACAGGCGTCCACACTCAGACACTCATCAGGAGGTATTTGTTGGTATGTGGTCAGAAACACAATTTGGATCCAGTTATTTACGAGGACTAGATGTGAGTGTTGGGTTGTGAATCTGAAGGGGGTTTTTAATAGGGAGAGAGTCTTGAGTTTGCTAGTTACTGTTGTTGTGGATTGAAAGTGTTCCCCAAAGTCCTTTGATCTCTGGTTAGCCTGGCACTTGAAATCACTGGACAGACCTTCCTGTGGGAGGACTTTCTTCCTCTGTATCTGAGCCTCAGAAGGAGGTGGACTTTCAGTGTCCTCGTCCCCATCCTCCGCACCTGCCGGCACCCAGCCCTGCAGCTGAGAGCCCTGAGGGCGGTGGAAGAGAGTGCATCAGGATTTGGCAGCAGGAGGACTCAGGAAGACACTGATACGTCAGGAACTGAGAAGAGTGATGGTGACACTAAGATAATTATCTGCATTTGAGGCCAGGTCTTCCTGGGGCTGGGGTGGGGTGGGGAGTGGACGGGGCAAGAACAACAGCAGGGGTGTCCCTCCAAGGGCCCAGGGGGCCAGCCGGCCGGGGCCTCGCACTCCAGTGTATGCGGCTGTGTCGTCCGGTTGTGGCCTCAAGTCTGCGGCCTCTCAGCGTTCTTGGGCCGGTTGAGGGGGCGGGAATGTTCTGTAAGGGAGCCGCTCAGTGACTTCTGCCCCCAGTGGAAGCACTGAGGACATTTCCAGCCGGCAGGGCTGGGTCCCTGCAGAGCGCTTTAGGATGACAGAGGCACCAGGCTCAGAAGGGCCGTAGGGGGGAAGGTGACGTGTGACAGGTCTGTGCTCTTCTGGGCTGGATACTGAAAAATGAGGCATCTAAACAGTGAAAGCATCGGAAACAGGCGTCGGACACATGCCACCACACGTAGAGGGTGGACTGTCACTGGCGCTCGGAGGTGGATGAGGGACGAGATGCCACATTGCTCGGCACACCTGCCCAGCCTCACCTGTTCTGAGATCTGAAGCAAACGTCGAACCCTCTCGGGCTAGGGATGTGTGTTCTCCAAGAAGGCGTAGGCTTGTTTCGATAGTGAAGGTAGTACATTTGAGCTTCTTATGGACACATAAAGCTGAATTTTATTACGTATTTACTTAATGCTTTTTTGGAGTTGAGGTAGGTGCTTACTTACCTCAGGTTCTTCCCTGATTCTTCATACTTCCCCAAGCCCCGGAAATGATTAAGGCAACATGATTTGTCACGTGCAGGAGTGACCTGTGGACAAGCGTCCCCTGAAGGCAGCACCAGGCTGACCCCATTCTAACCTTGGGCATCTAGGTTTGGGTAAAAGGGAAGGAGGGGTTTCAGGAGGACAAGCCACGTGTCTAGGTGTCTAAAGGTGTAGGATCAGAATGGGGGTGGGCAGGGTGGGATAGGTGGAGAGACCAACCTGGCAGCTCCAGTAAGAAGAGGGTAACACGTGGACTAGATAGAGTGGACCCTTCAAAGTTAAGGGGGGCATCTAGATAAAGCCTATAAAAGCAGGATGCCCTAAGTGTCCCACCCAGGCCAGGCCAGGCCGGGTAGCTGGCCAGCTACGTGGCCATGGAGAGGGGACCCCTCCTCCTTGGGCTTGTCTCCTCAAGTGCAAACAAACTGCATGGGCTGGTTAGGATCCAAGCTTCCCTCCAGATCAGAAGTGCTGACCATGAAGGGCTGACAGTAAGTCTACCACTGCAAAAGGGTGAGAAGCTGTCTTCCTCCCAAATCTTCCTTTTTACTTTTCTCGTCTCAGGAGCTAGGCTTCTAGGAGCTACAGTCCCAGGCGTTCATCATATTTACCGTGTGAAATCTGTCAGACTCTGGCCTGAGAATGCTCACTGTCAGGCATCTGCCCTCCATCGGGAGAGCTGGGGTTACTTCCCTGGAGAAAATAAAACCACAGAAGGAGGTATCTATATGCTGGAAATAGAAAGGCAAACACTGAAGTCTTTGATATAAAATAGACTGAAATAAACCAACTAAAAACGATCCTATGGAAAGCAAAGATAAACCTCAGAATAGATATATTCCTCAAAGGTTTTGAGAGTATACTGATAAATAAGAACACCATGCCACAGACAGAAAATAATCAGGGAATTAAGAAAGGCTCCTGGAAATCAGAAACATGATTTACAAAATGAAAAAATTCAGTAGAAGTGTCGGGAGATAAAGTAAGGAAACAGCCCAGAAAGTACAACAAAATGACAAACACTTAAAAGAACAATATCTAATTAGTAGGGATTATGGAAAAATAATGGAGAAAATGAAGGAGAAAAATATCAAAGAAATGTAAGAAAAATGTCCCAGAGTTAAAGGACACAAGTCTCCAGATTAACTGGGCTCTCTGTGTGAATGAAAAAAGCCCCAAGACCAAAAACCAAAGCAAAAACAAAACAAAACAAAACAACAAAAAAACCCCAAACCTACGCAGAGATTTAACATCATTAAGTTTCCGAGCTCCAAGAGTCAAGAGAAGACCCTAACAAGTCCCAGGGAGTGGATGGCGGAGGAAAGTATCCAAGGAGGTGAGAGTTGGGTTGGTAGCAGACTTCTCAGCCTCATAGCGGCACAGAAGTCACTGGGACCAGGCTTTGCTAGTTCTAGAAGGAATGATTCAACCTGGAACAAAGGTAAATCACTGATAAGATGAAATAGTAGTAGTTTTACATATTCATAACCTCAGGTAACGTTTTTTCTGATGTACTCTTTTTCAGAAAGCCACTTGAGGATATAAGCAAAGAACACAAGGTAGAAAATCCAGAGGAAAGAAGACATGAAATATCCGGCCTGGAGACAGGCCTGACGGCACACCAGGATCCTGGGACTCCGAGGGGTGGGCAGGGGCACCCTGGGGAGGAGATCGGGGGAGGAGAAAAAGCTCCCCGGATTTATCGGACTGCTCAACATAGTGGAACTTGCAGAGAGAACTATGAATACACAGGCCTGGACAGAGCGAGAGAAAGAAAGGCAATGTCGAAGCCCCCAGCCGCGGAGACTAACCCTAACGCTACTCAGCTCTGTGACGACTCTGATCATGTTCATTAAAGTCACGATTTAACGTCAGTAGGAGGTGTACCAAAGCCCAATCTTCTCACCCAAACAGAAAGTCAGTATCCACTATCGGTCAGTCAAGAAGTCCTGTTTGAAGACCATCATCCAGAAACGTGGTAGCTCCTAGGATCCTGGGCGAGGCTTGCCAGTGTCCGCTCCAGGGACCAGCAGAGAAGGGTCTTTCGTTGTGTGTGGTTCACAGCACTATTTGATATTTTTGATCATGTGTGTTTCATATTGGTCGCCATAACTTGGATGCTATGGTCCATTGTTACTTTGTCTTCGGTTCTGCAAGCCTGGCAGCAGCGTCCGCTCACAGTCCGTGGCACCTAACTGAAGCCCGCGGTTCCCAGATGCTGTGGCTGGCCTTTTCCCAAACCTGTGTCCCTGCAGTGGGGAAACCGCAGCTGGCTCTGAGAGCCTGTGGCATGGGCGCCTTGGACAGGCACCCCTGAGCTCCTGCGTCTCCCGGGAGGACCGTCACAGGGCCTCCACCGGAAAGCAGAGCCCTTTGACCCCAGCACCTGCTTCTCCAGTGAAGCTGCACTTGAACCCCATGCCGACTCAGGCCGCCGCACTCTTGCTGTCTGCTACATCCATTGTCTTGCTCACAGGGAGATGGCCAAGCGCGCCGCCTCGTTCAGCTCCCGGCTGTGTCACTTGCTGACTGGACACTCTTGGGTGAGTTGCCTGCCCTCTCTGACTTTGGTTTCTTTGCTGTAAAATGGGGTAATAACAGCACCTACAGACAGGCTACGGGATGATGAGTGTCTTTCCTGGTACATAGATGCCCTCGGTGAGTGTTACTGTTGATGTTGTGGTTCTTGTGGGACCCTGTGAATGGTAGATCGTATGCACGTGGCTCCCATCCCCGAAGAGCCTGCAGGCCCTGGGGTCTCACACGGTACAGGACCAGGGAGGGAACAATCCAGATAGAGGCCTTCTGTGTGCAAGGCTCTGTTGGAGAACTGAGTGCCAGAGAGGGCCGGGGGCGGGCAAACTGAGGATGCACAGGCTTTGTCTGGGGAAGCCCTGTGTCCGGTGAGAGGAGGGCAGCGAGGGCGTGCCTCTGGTTCTATTTACAAACACTGCTTGCTGCCTCCCGGGCCTTGCTTCTGCTCTGGGTCTCTGCTTCTGCTCTAAGGTCTTCTAGGGGCTGTGTTGAGATCCTAGCAGCAGCTTACCCTGTTCTTCCCACAACAAACTTTCATCTTGTTTTGGGATGGAAAATTGTTTCATGCTATTCTATATTTTTCTTTACACTCTGACTTATGGCACAAGCTCAAAGCTTTGGATCATCTAGGCTCTTTACTTTGTGCAGCTCAAGGAAGCTGTACTCTCTTAAGAAGCCTGCTCTTGTAATAGAAGCCTTGGATTTCAAGACCAAAAGTCTGAGAGAAGATTTGAAAAACTGATTTAGAAACCTAGTTGGCTTTGGTTCTCAGCTTTATGTGAGCTCCCCATCCTCCAACCCTTGGCTAGCAAATCCCATGACTCATTTGGTTGCTGTGGGAAAATAAGAAATTTTCAAGGAAAAATAAGTTCTCTTGGTCATTTTGTCATCTCCCCCCATAGTGAACCTTTGCACTTTTGTAAAGAACCTTTGCTTTCTCCTAGGTACTTCCTCATCCAAGAATATGAGAACATGTCTCTGTTCTGAATCTCCCCCGTCCTGGAATATTCCACCAGACACCCAGGTTATGGCTCTTGGAGGTAAGCCTTGTGTCTGGGTGAAGTTCAAGCTCTCCTCCAGCGGTCAGCGGCCTATGGCCTAGCCTGCAGAAGGCAGGAGCATTTTAGAAAGCAGTGTTCTCATACTGAGTGCATGAGAAACACTTGGGTAGATTCCTAATGATGCAGACTCCCATCTGTGTCCCTCCATTGTGATATAGTCAGTCTAGGATAGGTCCCAGGAACCCACAGTGTTCTCAGATCCTGCAGGTGAGTCTTAATCTTTGACAGACACTAATGTATCTGGGGATGACTGGCCAACCCCAACAGAGCTTGTCTCTTATGGAGTTTGCAGACAGCAGAGTCCCAGAAGGTGAGACGTGGAGCTAGATATGGATGTAGCCAACAGTGGAGATGAGGTGGGACAGCCTGTCAGGCGGCAGAGCAGGCCGAGTGAAAAATAGGAAGGGAGGCAGAGATGATGAGGTCACAGTGTGGGGTTCTAGAGCTACCTTTTGGTCCCCACAGCTTCTGTGGGGCTCCTGAGACCTCCTCAATGGCGGATGGCCCACGAGACCCATTTGAGCTCCTGTCACACCTGGCCGGTGGCTGTCGCGGTTGCTTCGGCCCTTAATCTCCTTGTCCTTTCAATAAACCTCTTAATTAGACCCTGAGCAGTTGTTTATTCCTTGCCACTAATGTAGCTCCTAACTCAGAAGTGGACTGAATCTTCTCCATCAGATCCAGTGTATCAGTTACGAATGCTTTGGCTCCAAGTAACAGAATATAACAACTAGAATCCTTCAAGTTTATTTACCCAGGTAGGTGTATTTATTCACATGAAAAGAAGTCCAGGAGAAGGTGACTGCAGGCCCTGGCTCTGTGATTTGATGATGCAGGGGCCGAATCCCCTTAAGGTTTTCATGATTTCCCCCCATGGGATCACAAGTGACTGCCCCAGTGCCCACATCTTTGGCAGGAAGAGACAAGGTCAAGGGGGTCAGCCTGGTTCAGCATCTCCCATTAGCAGATGTGAAGTCAAGGAAATTATTCTCAGTGGTATGGGTGGGCCCCCTCTAATCAGTAGAAAGACCTTAAAGCAAACATTGAGGCTTCCTTAAAGAAAATCTTCCTCAGGATGATAGCACAGGTATCTTGCTTTAGTGTCTGGTCTGCTGGCCCAGCCTGTGGATTTTGGACTTGTTGGTCCCCATAATTGCATAAGCTGATTCCTTGAAAGACTCCCTCTGCCAACATAGATGGTAAACACAGCAGGTAAGTAAACGGATAGGGTTCTATCTACTGGTTGATTTGTGTTCTGCAGCTACGACCAGAGGATTCACACGTTTCTGACTGTTTTGCCATGATTTAAATGGCCCAAAGCCAGACCTCCTATGGTGATCCTTCTGAAAATCCCAAGACTCAGCTTCAGGCTAAGCCGCCTCCAAGCCTCCAGCCCCACCCTCATTTGCTCAAGTGGCCATGGGTTGAGCAAAATGACACACACCAAGTGCTGTAGAAACAGCTACTGCTCCTCGGAAGCAAGACAGGCCCCCCTTTCTGATAAACTGCCCTCTGTGGACCCAGAGAAGTCAGACCTGTGGGAGAAAGAGCTGAGCTTTTGACATCAGTGTTATGAAATGAGCTGTTCCAGAAAGTGTTCTGTAATGCCTCTGTTGAGTGATCTCATAACAATCAATGCAGGCCAAAACCCACTTTAGCAAATTATCTTATAATTAGTTAATTCTGTGTGATCCAAAAATGATTTATAAACCTTAGAAGAAGGCACACTAATCCCAAAATCAACACCACAAAATCCTAGGAAAAGTACTCAAATAATACTTGAACAGAATAGAAATCACCTACTTCTGGGGCCAAGCTTTCCTGAGATGATAAGCAAATGGGTTTGGATGGAGAGATGATAGATTGCGGTGGGTTGGGCAGACCCCGTCCCCCAGATCGGGAGCGACAGAGTAACTTAACCCCTTTCCTTTGGACTTTGTACAGTTCCCAGAAGGTCTGCTCACATCGGCATTGAGACGCCCTCTTGGGGAAAGTCTGCGTCTCCCAGGGGAGAGGTGAACAGGGAAGGAGGAAGCTCCCAGGTGATTCTAATGGACCAGTGTGCAAGGCACCCTTCCAACTGAGGTGCCCAATCCTGGATGCACACTGAAATCCCTGGGAAGCTTTTATGACTTCTGAACCTCAGCCCAACTGCCCAGACCAGAGGAGCGAGCTAACGCCACAGACCACTGCCTCTTGTCTCTGCTGGCCCTACTCAGTAGGTGGGAGGGGAGCTGTGCTCTGCTGTGAGTCCTCAGGCTGGTGGACAAGCCTCTCTGTGTCTCGATCTCTGTGGGAAATAAGGGGTTAACTCTATGGTCCCTTAGGACCCTCCATGGTAGAATCAATGTAAATTCCTTTCTACTCCTGGAAGATGGTTTTCTTGCTATTACATCCCTGATGATGTTATTGTGGATGTATCAAAATTTATAGTGATAAGTTGATAAATGGTTTTTGGCCTGAGAACATAATAATTAAAAATGAAAAGTAAATTAGGGAAAGATATTTACTTTTAGATAATAGAATCTGAGCAGTGTTTCTCAACTTGTCCTCTGAAATTTTCATTAAAATTCTGCTTAGAAAGTCATGTCTCTGTCAGTAGGTGGAGTTTAATCCTGATTGGGCCAACCAATCTGGAGTCTTGGCCATCATGCCATTTCGTCCTTGTGTAGGATCATATGGCTCTCTTGTTCTGGAAACTGTCTTGGGTTTTATTTGCCACAGAAACCTTCCTAACTCTCCTGCCAAATACAGTGTCTGCCAGCCTGTCAAATTCTGAAGGCTCGGTAAAATGAGCCAGGGCACAGCCTCTCAGGGCGTTGCTGGGGCTCAATGTTTGAAGGGGCCGGAAGTTACCATTTATTCACAGACTCCACTGGAGCGTGGATTCCTACCCTTGTTTCCACGAATGGACTTTAGGGGCTCCACGGTCTCTTAAGCTGTGCCCCCAAGCTCCCACCTACTTGTCCATTTTTCTGGGGATGCCATGTGTAGGTTATGCCTGCCTTGTCTTCATCAGGGATTTCTGTTTCTTACAATGGCAGGTACTGCTGGAAACGTCCTTGCCCATGACCTTAGAAAGGGGACATGGATCAGAAGGACGCTGATCCTTTCTGAGTTGGGGCAAGGGTGAGTGGGAAGGTGGGGCAAAGGGAGGTACAAATGCATAAGGAAAACACAAGGAAACTTCAGAAGAATCATCTCTCTTCTTCCTCAGGACTTACACATTTTCTTTTTTCTCCAAACTCAGGGAAAAATCTTTTCCACCCAAATCTTTAAATGTTTCTTTTGCTTCAAATATTAAAATGTATAACTAGTTCAACAAATATTAATGGAGTGTCTACTGTGTGTCAGGAACTCTTATAAATGCCAGGGTAAAGAACAAAGTCCCTGCTCTCATGGACCTCCTATTTGGGTGGGTTTACCAACAAAACACAATTATTTTATGAGTAAACCAAGTAATGAATAAGAGTCATTTTTTTTTTAAATGAAGATGACAGACTTTCTCCCTCTCTCTTCTTTCCTTGTTTGCTTTCTTTTTTCATTCCCCTTTTCCTCCTTTTAGAAATTGGTTTTAAACCTATAAACTGAACTCTGGGAGAGAACTCTCCTTTAAATCTATGAAGAAAGCTTGAAAAAGCATTGTTTAGCTCTATATCTTCACCAAAGCTGAGGCGTTTTTGAGTCGTCTTGAAGTTTCATGACTTTGGTGGCTGGGCTCCAGTCCTGGGAGGGGATCACGCTGTCCTGGGAAAGGAACAGGCCGGGGAGAAAGCCCTGGGGACTGGGTGGTGTTGGTGGTGTCCCAGCCACTCAGGAGCCACATTTCCTTCTGGAATGATCTGGAGGGAACGGCATCCTCAAGATCTGCTCCTCATTTGGTTGTGAGGGGTCTTTGAGGAAAACACAAACAAAGGCAGACAAACCCCGCAGTAGAGATGCCCCAACAGGGCTGCGTTTCCCTGAGAACAGACCGGTGGAGACCGCCACCTTTCCCCGGGAGGCCAGAACGGGCGCCTGGTCCCCGGCACTGATGGTGCCCTCAAGGTCAGGTCTCGGCTCGTGGTACCATTGTGGAGTCTGGAGGGGTTCAGAGCGGTGGCGCCCCAGGCCTGCGTGGGGACTGAACACTTCTGTCCGTCCGCTCTCACCATCTTCACGCGCGGGGGGGTAAGCAGTGACCTGTCGTGAAGCAGCGCCTCAGATCCGCTCTTGTACATAGCGGCTCACAGCGGAGCCTCTGGCCCCAGCGCGTTCTCGCTCTTCTCCTATGCTGTTCTCCACTTTCTGGGAAGAGGCACACAAGCCCAGACCGTCCTCTCTCATGCTCTAAAGGCATGTCGGAGAAGCTAGAATGTACATTTTTTTCAACCAAGATTAATAATCATTAGATGCTTGGGCGCCTGGGTGGCTCAGTCGGTTAAGCCTCCAACTCCTGATTTTGGCTCAGGTCATGATCTCAAGGCCCTGAGATCGAGCCCCGTGTCGGACTCTGTGCTCAGAGTGGAGTCGGCTTGGAATTCTCTCTCCCTCTCCCTCTGCCCCTCCCCACCTCCCTCTCCTAAAAAAAAAAATCATTAGATGCTTAAATAGAGAAATAAAGTACCAATTAATTAAGTCTCCACTCAAAACTGTTTTCCCAGCCTTTCCCATCAGTGAGAAACTGGCCGCACTCTCACAGTCAGTTAAGTAGGTCAGGCCTGCATAAAACCAACCCAAGCCTGGTACGGCTGCTGTCCCTCCCCGTGTCGCTGTCCTCAGCCCTCCTAACCACCAGGCTCAGATTAGCTTTACAAGGAATGCGAGGAAGTCCCAGGGAAAAATAGAGAGGCCCGTAGGCCCAGTGGACGGAAGGGGACTGTGCTCAGATGTCCCCTCTGTGAAGCCTTTTGCATGCCGGAGCTGGGGAGGACTGGGGAGTTGACCTTACTGAAACCCCCCAGTTTGTGCCCGCAGGAAAAAGGCCCTCAGGCACCCACAGTGGGAAACTTCCTCAGAGGCTCAGGGGCCAGCCCTACTTTAGCCAGCATGTGTCCATGCTCCCTGGGGCTCAGGACGGCCCAACTCCAGGAGCCCCTTCACACCCAGGAGCTGGGTGGGCCCATGACTGAGAGGTGTCGTCCAGTCAGGCACACAAAAACAGTGAAAAATGTCTTTTTCCTCAAAGGACCAATCCCTTCTAAGTCATAAGGCCCCAGCAAATACCCTTGTGCTTTCTGTACACCCCTGTCTCTCACATCCCAAATTCCCAGAGCCTCCCCACCCTGCCTGCTACTCGTACACCCTGACCCTGCTGTTTGTGCTCTTCTCCCCATTCTCCCTGTAGGACTCCTACTCTGTATTTGCTTCATTTCTCCTCTGCTGGACATTGTCTTCCTCCACTGCCCGCTGAAGTGTTGGATTGGCCTGGGGTCCCTCTGGGCTGTGCTTGCGGGGAGGTGGGAGGGGCTGCAGTGACCCACATAGTGATCTTTACCTGGTCACAAATGGGTTCTCTTCAGTCAAGCAGCTGGGCCATCAGAAAGTTGCTTCATAAGCATAAAAATGAGGCAGGTAAGCTGGTCCATCACTTTAGATATCTCCCTGCTCCACCCACCACCCTCTCTGCTCCACCCACCATCCCCCTCTCCACTCACCATCCTCCTGCTACACTCACCATCCTCTTTGCTCCACTCGCCATCCTCCCTGATCCACTCACCATCCTCCCTGCTCCACCTGCCATCCCCCTCTCCACTCACCATCCTCCTGCTACACTCACCATCCTCTTTGCTCCACTCGCCATCTTCCCTGATCCACTCACCATCCTCCCTGCTCCACCTACCATCCTCCCTGCTCCACTCACCATCCTCCCTGCTCCACACACCACCCTCCCTGCTCCACTCACCATCCTCCCTGCTCCACCTACCATCCTCCCTGCTCCACTCACCATCCTCCCTGCTCCACTCACCATCTCCCTAGTCATCCTCCCTGCTCCACTCACCATCTCCCTAGTCATCCTCCCTGCTCCACTCACCATCCTCCCTGATCTACCCACCATCCTCCCTGCTCCACTCACCATCCTCCCCGCTCCACTCGCCATCCCCCGGTCATCCTCCCTGTATTACTTCTCATTGTATTAGCCTGTGTACTTTGCCAATATATAAATATGGAGATGTTTTAGTGTCATTTATTTTAGGTGTAACTTTTAAAAGTAGCACATGGTTGGAATTTGGTGTTAGGTACAATCTGAGATTTATCTTCCAACGGTGAAATCACCCTATAAATGATCCAGAATTATATCTGACTTAAACATTGTTCCATCATTTTAATCAAGGCTTGCACACTGCTTTCTTCTTTTGGTGTATGAGTTGTATTTTCTTTCTTTTAATTTCTGTCTTAGAAGCAATATTTACTATATTCAATGTTAACTAGTGAATACTTTTAGTTTTTAAAGGCATGATTTAGCCTATATTTCCCTAAATAGTAGAGTCAATAGTGAAATGCCGTCTCTTGAATCCCCTCTGTTGAAGATGTGATTTTAGAATGTTCTTTCTCATCTTCATGCATGTGGTCTCCATCTTTATACCTACTGCTCAGCATTTATAGTAATATCTACTCTTTAAATTATTATTGTTATTTTATAGAATCTTATGTGATGCAATTCAATATTGAGGATTTTCTTACATTTGCATTTAACTTTAAAAGCACAGTGTGATTATTTAGATCGCCTCTATTTCACGTTATTTATTACTGACAGTTTTTTTTAACACCGTCACTTTCTCATTCTTGAAAATTTCCGTTTTTTCCTTTGTCCAACAGTTGGCATATGTCTTCATATATACAACTGATGAATCAGTGAACACTACATCACAAACTAATGATGTACTATATGTTGGCTAATTGAAAATAAAAAAAAAAGAAAGAAAAAAAAGTAAGAGTTCCTGGGTGACATCTGAGTTTATATTTGCTGAATATTCATCTTGTCCAGTTCACATATGAAAAGGCTTTGGCTAGGTATAAATCTGACATATAGTTTTGCAAAGAAATACTTCAGGTTCCAAAAAAAAAAAAAAAAAGAAAAGAAAACAAAATACCTCAGGCAGGGTAGGCGGTGCTGTATTCTAGAGGAGCTAAGATCCGTAGCAACATTACTCCATTGCAAATGGCAAGAACATCACTTCTGGGCAGTGTGTACATTACATGATAAGAAATTGCCTGTAAGCCAGACCTTTAGAAGTTTTATTTCCATTGTGTTCCCTGTATTTTTTCCTTGTCATCACAATATCAGTGCTAGGGGACCTCCATCTGCCTGCTGGACATATTCTTGTGCCCCTGATTTGTAGAGCAAATATGGACTGCACTTGCTGTGGTCTGTTCTGATTTGCCTCTTACCAGCCATCTTCCCTGACTGGAATGCAGGTGCTTTGTTCTGTCTGTCTGAGCTCCCAGTGCCCTAAGAACCCTGCCTGGTAAGTAGAAGGCACTTTACACATGTTGGCTGAAAGCAAGGAAGCATGAATTTCTGAACATGGATGCCTCCAAGAGTAGCCACCTTAATATCTTGTGTGTTTCTTTTTAGTATTTTTAATGTGTTTTTATATAAATGAAGGATTCTATATACAATTTAAGTGTTTTTTTTTCCCCACTTAACCTCTTTTTTTTTTTTAAAGATTTTATTTATTTATTTGAGACAGAGAGAATGAGATACAGAGAGCATGAGAGGGAGGAGGGTCAGAGGGAGAAGCAGACTCCCCGCCGAGTAGGGAGCCCGATGCGGGACTCGATCCCGGGACTCCAGGATCATGACCTGAGCCGAAGGCAGTCGCTCAACCAACTGAGCCACCCAGGCGCCCCTCCCACTTAACCTCTTAAGCATTATTTTTTATCATTAAAAGTTCGCAAACGTCCTTGGTCACATGATACCCCAGGAAATGGGCACACTGGGATCTAGCCATTCCTCCCAGTTCCAGCCTGTTCTCCCAGTTCTTGCCATGTGTGCATCTTTGTACATAAATATTTGCTTAAAACCAGGTTTATTTGCTTAGGATAAGAAGTGAAACTATTCGGTTGAAGTTCACAAACATTTTTGAAGTTATTGCTGTATTTACTGAAATGCTTTGTTGAAATTTTGGACCAGTTTAGTCCTATCAGTAACATTCTAGGTGGAATACTACTTATTTATCTTTACAAATTATTGTATTGGGAAATAAAAATGCATCACTTTATTTTCTTGTGACGTTGAACAATTTTCACATATTTATTAGGTATTTTCATTTATACTTTGTGGCTTGGCTTTTTAAGTAATCTGCCCGCTTATTCATAGATTCTTGGCAGCTTGCTTATTGACTGAACCTTAGGAATATTTACTCCTTTTCATAGTTCTTACAAATATTTTTCTATATTATTATTTGTCTTTTAATTTAGTGTATTGTTTTTTTTTGATATGCAGAACTTTAAAATGTGGTATAAATAAGAACTTTTGTGTGGTAAAGTGCAGCAATTTTCTTTGAGATTAGGAAGAACTTTCTCAACCAATGATAGAGAAATTCACCTACATATTCTTTTAGTATTTTTTGGTTTTGATTTTTAGCATATTAACTCCTTCATCCATCTGGGATTCATATTTATCTACAATGTGAAGCACTAGCACATGTTTATTTTTTCTTTTTTGGTTTTAAAAGTGAACTTTGATTTTGTTTTCCTGAAAAGGAACCTCAAGAAGCCCCTAGTGATGCAACGCATCGTCAGCACCTGGCTGGTGAGGAGCCACGTGAAGGCCTCCGCAGCACCCTTTCCCTCCACACATGTGTGGTTCTGACTTGCACTCCCCGGGGGGCTGGTGGGGCCTGGACGTGCAATTTATGGTAACATGCAGGAGCAGAGCTGAGCGCCCGGGTGAGGAGGACGTGTGCAGGGACCGGGAGCACATTCCGCCCAGCACAAGGCCACCCGAAGCTCTGTGGTCCAGGCGGCGTTTCTGACTCCTGCAGAACAGCGAGCACCCGTTCTCAGCAACGGGGTAGCTGGATTGCTGGAGGGAAACCTTATGGTCAGACAGCGTGGCTGGGAAATATGTGCTTTATTTGACATTGGCGCCAACCCAGATCTGTCTGCCATTTGAGAACAGAATGATCTTAACGGAAAGATCCCATCAAAACAAACCTAGGAACTTTTTCTCTGAGGAAGAACTCTGAAATTTCTGGATTATTTTTCATTCCATACTGGTTGCTATAGCAATAAGTATCTTGTGCTAAAACAGATAGAAGGAGTCAAAGTGACCCGCTTGAAAAAAAGAGTCCCTTTATTTTAAATTACGTTTTTTTCCCTCATAGAATTAAATATTTTCAAATGTATTTCCAAGAAAATAAGCCCAGGGCTTATGTAGTCTTGGCCTAATCAAGTGTGAGCTGCCCACCGATAGCCAGACTGGCCAAAGACCTCTGGTGCCTTTCCCTGATGTAACCATCCTTATGGGACATTTTAATGAAAATCTTGAATCCCTCAGAGCCCCATTTTTCCTCCTTAAGGGCATATGAGAACGTTAATAAATCTGCAGTCATCATTCCTGAGCAACGCATGCCAGAGGTCACCATGCCCTTTCTCTGCAGCTTCTTTGCCTGGTTGCCTTGAGCAAAGATGGGTAATTGCACAGATCCCCCTGGTGCTTTGTGTAGGGGCCCTGCTGGCCTCTCCTACAGTCTGATCTCCCTAAGGGGACGTCTGTCCTTTCATCAGTCATAGCTGCCCAGCCTGTAAAGTCACACGTGCTGAGGCCACATCCCACAGCCCCGGGGGCACCTGGGCGACTTGTCTTCCAGCACAGATGCCTTCTCTGCTCACCACCACGTGCAGAACAAGCAGGATCTGTGTGCACCATGACTTGAAACATTTGTGAAGAACCGGTTCAAAATTTACTGAGATCTACATTCCCTGGAAAGATCTAACGGGGATAGTCCTTAGGAAGCTTATCACTAAGTAAAGGTTTTCTACCTCTGAGCAGAGGAAAGTGTCCATGCACATTGCACTTCTTTGGGAATAAAAGAAGCAGGAGACCCTTGGCCAGTTTGTTCTTACATGTTCTGAAATATTCACCTCATGAGTTTAAATGGCCCAAGGGGGTGTGTCTGAGAGGCGCTAACTTCCAGCTTGGGCCAGATCCCTGTGTACTTCTGGAGGCAGCTTGCTGGCCTCCACCATCATCCGCAAATTATTGTGGGACAAGTTAGCAGGACCTGCTTTCTGCAGTGACTTCTCAGTGCTGAGGATGCAGAGGTGACTGAGACATCATTCCTGTCTCAAGAACTCAGAGCATAGCGGGAAAGGGAAACTAGAACATCACAGTGAAACTTATCCTCAGGTATGAAGGAGGTATGCAGAGGACATCAAGAGGAAGAGCGGCACAGAATAGGGTTAACAACAAACTAGGAAACGTGGAAAAAGGCTTCCCAGGAGGCTCATTCCGACTTCGAGAGCAACCTGACATCTCCTTGTGGAGCAGGTGGAGGAGGGCGTTCTGGCGGGGGCCAGACGGGCTGTGATGGTGCGGGGAGCATTGGCTGGTCTGTGTGGTGGGAGCAGAGGACATGTGTGAGCCATTTGCAAGACCCCCATGTTTATGGTGGTGGAGGGCTACTGAAGGCCATAAGAGCTCTGAGGTACATGTCGCTGGAGTGACAGCATAATGTCAACTGCATGCTAGAAAGCAATTTCTATGGCCAATTTGGGGAAGGGTTAGTGGTGGGCATGTTTGGCTGAGACCAGTTAGGAGGCTGCTGGTTCAGCCACTTGCCAAATACTGAGGCTACAAAGAGAGGAATGAGGAACAGCTTAAAGGAGCCAACAGGGAGAAGGCAGTGGGGTAGCAATGACAAGACGCTTGGGTGTATCGGTTGGATGAGGAAGAATTTAGAATGACTCCAAGGCTTCTGGCTCAACAGGACAAGGGGAATAACAGACTGGGGAAGAAGTTGTTGATTTGTTCTTCTCATGAAGTGGAAGTGAGATCATTGATTTTTCTAATTTCTTTGCTAATATCTATATCTTAAGTCATAAATTTTCCTCCAAGGATTGCTTTAGTTGCAGCCTACAAATTTTGAAGCATTATGTTTTTGTTTTCATTTAGTTCAAAATATTTTATAATTTTCCTTGTGATTTCTTCTTTCATCTATTTAGACAGATGTGTTGCTCAACTTAATATTTGATGCTTTCTACTTCTTTTTGTTACTGATTTTTAGTTTAATTCCATTGTGGTCAGAGAATCTACTATGTATGGTTTCATTTGTTTGAAATCTATCAAGACTTGCTTCATGGCTTAACAAATGGTCAAGGTTCCATGTGCACTTGGAAAGAAATACATTCTTCAGTTGTTGGGTGAAGTGCTCTGCTTATGTTGATTAGGCCAAGTTGGTTGATATTGTTGAAACTTTCTTTATCCTTATTGATTTTTTTGAAAGTTTGTTCTATCAATTACAGACAAGGAAGTGTGTTAAAATCTCCAGTTATGATTGTGGATTTGTCTATTTCTACTTTTAATTTTGTCCATTCTGCTTCATGCATCTTGAAGCTCATTAGGTATCTGCACATATAGGATTGTTTATGTCTTCTTGACAAATCGACTCTTTATCATTATGAAATGGGAAGAAGAGGAGATGCTGAGTGTGGGGTGGGATATCAGGGAGGATATCTGATATACAAGTGGAAATTTGAGTTTGGACCTCAGGAAGAGACACCAAGCTGTATGTGAAGATGTGCCTTCATCTTCATTGTAATCGAGACCACCTGTGTTAGATGAGCTCACCTTTTCCTTTTCCAGTTTATTTGATCAAAAAGTGGCTGTCTAAATTTCATCCTTGAATATCCTTGCTAGGTGGGTAATTGGATCACATAAATTGTGTTGCATTATTAATGGTTTGCACAATGGTGAGTATTTCAGGTTGGACCATCCAAGAGAGTTGTCTGGGCAGTAAATGCCCTCAACCACAAGGGTGGTTACTTGTTCCTGCTGCTTACTTACAGGTGACTCTTTCCCATAATTCTGATCTTGTTCAAGATCCCTCAGCCTGTATGTGGCTGACTCAGTGTACTTTTCGAAAGATAGATTGGCATGTGGCACCCACGTTCCTCAAAGTACATTTGCCCGGCATGGGCCTCCCATGTCAGAATCTTCATTCAGTAGTCTAAATCACAACTTACTTAACCATCCTTAAATGATCTAATTTTTTATTGTTTTCATTTTTCTGACATTGATATTATAAATAACATCGTAATGACCATTTTTGCACACAAATCATTGTGCACAACTCTGTATATTTAATTAGGGAAAACCCCTAGAGATAAACTTACTAAAAGGAATGAACATTTTAAAGTCATATCAGGTTTAATGTTTATAAAAGAAATAAATACAGGATAATAATATGCGGTATGGTATAATGGTTATATTGCCTTATGGTAATACTATGATATATAATAAAACCACCAAATATAAAGTTTATAATATCGTACTACATAGTATAACTCTAATCTCACATCATCATCACTGAATAATGCCATTCTTATAGGCAATTAAGGTATCCAGTTTTTTATTTTACTTATGGGGACGTATAACATTTTCCTTATTCTTTTTGTTTTTACAAATATTTGTTCTTTGATTATCTTTGTTTTTTCTGTTAGTCAATTTCTCAGTGTTGGTATTTTTCTTTTACGTATAAGCTCCTCCTGGGGAGATTGACATTCCTTCAATTAAGAAATGAGGAACTGCTAACCCTCAGTTAGCTCTTGCTAAGTATCAGGACTGATTCTAGGGCTTTCCACAGTTAACAAGCCCATCTTCTCAGAAGTCTTGAGCTGGTCACAGGTCCGGCAGTTGGGAGGGGGTTTGGGGCTCACACCTGGGCACTCTGGACCCAGGCTGTGCCACTCACAGGGCACACGTGTAGGGCCTCGTCGTCCCTTGTGGGAACTGCCGGAACATCTGGCAATCGTGTCTGCTGGAAAGTGCTCATTAAACCCCTCTTTGATCAGCTGCCCCTGGAGGGGGCTGGGCCTTGGGGAGGGCTGAGAGTCAGGGAGGCTGTAGGAGCTCCTCTGACAGCAGGGGGAGTGAATAGGCTCTGGGAACCTGTTAGAATGCCATTCATTTGAGGGACAAGCTGTGCTTGGAGCCCACCTGAGAAAATCCCAGAGCTCCTGGTCAAACTGTTTCCTTTCTGCCTCTGGGTGACTCCTGTTCTCTGGAGTGTGCATCCTGCAGGGTTCATTTAGCTGAAACAGACTCTGCCTGAGGGCCTTTCTGGAAGGGTATGGAAGGACAGAGGGTGCTGCAGGATAGGTTTGGCCAACCCCACAAGAGGATGCCCCTCCGCTTTGTCTTTGGGTGGAGCACCAACAGCTCCCGATGCTGAGGCCATGTGCCTTGGATGAACTCTCAGGAACTTTTATTCAGATGAACAAAGAGTGATGGGGGCTGGTTTTGCTCCTGGTCATGAATTTCTTTAACTTTTATTTTTCTGGGAAATTCTATCTCTCCTTCTATTCTGAATGAAAGCCTTGCTGGATAGAGTATTCTTGGCTGTAGATTTTTTCCTTTTAGTGTTTTGAATTTATCATGCTGCTCCCTTCTGGCCTGCAGAGTTTCTGCTGAAAAATCCACTGATAACCTTGTGGGGTTTCCCTTGTATGTAACTGCTTTCCTTTCTCTTGCTGCTTTTAAAATTCTCTTTTTATCATTACTTTTGGCCATCTTATTTACTTTGTGTCTTGGTGCAGACGTCTTTGGGTTGGTTTTGTTGGGGGCTTTCTGTGCCTCCTGGATCTGGATTTCTTTCCTTCCCCAGATTCAGGAAGTTTTCAGCTATTATTTTTTCAAATAAATCTTCTGCCCCCTTTTCTCACCCTTCTTCTGGGATCCTTATCATGCGACTGTTATGCTTGACAGTGTCGCTGAGTTCCCTGGGTCTATTCTCATTTTGTGTATTTTTTTCCCTTCTCATCTGCTCAGCTTGTTTACTTTCCATGACTCTGTCTTCCAGGTGGCTGATTCATTCTTCTACTTCCTCTTGTTTGCTATTTATTCCAGGTGGTCTATTTTTATTTTCATTTAGTGAGTTCATTATCTCTAATTGGTTCTTTTTTAGGTCTCCTATCTCTTGGTGGAGGGTCCCATGGAGGTCCTGCACTCCTTTCTCAATTCTAGCGAGTGTCTTTATGAGCGTTACTTTAAATTCACTATCAGACATATTACTTATCTCCGTTTCACTTAGGTCTCCTGCTCTGATTTTGTTCTGTTCTTTCATTTGGGACATATTCCTCTGTCTCCTCATTCTGTCTATTGCTGTGTCTGATTCTCTGTGTTAGGAAAGTCAGCTATGTCTCCTGCACTTGAAAGTAGTGGCTTTATGAAGAAGAGGTCCTGTAGTGCCCCACAGTGCAATGTCTCCTTTTCACCAGAAAATGTTGCCTCAGGGGGTGTCTCCTATGTGTGTTGCTCCAGGGGTGCCCTACCTTTGTGGTGGAGCTGTGTTTGCCTTCAGTCCAGCCTGTGATGGCTTGCTGCCTGTTGTGGGCACAGTCTGGTGCCCGTGGTGTTAGTAAGCCAGTCTGGGGCTGCCTTGGGCTTGAGTTGAGTAAGACCAGGTGTTTGCCAGAGATGAAGTAGCACCAGACTGCAGGCACTTTCCCTGTGTTGTCCCCTGAGAAGCTTTTGTTGGTGGGTGGGGCCTGCAGTCAGACCAGCTGCCTGCCCCCAGCCCACTCCTGGAGTCACAGTCAGACTGGTGTGTGGTTATCTTACCCTCTCCTTGGAGCAGGACTCACTCTGGAGTGGTGCTGGCCCTTGTCTGGGCTGCGCACACACTGCTAGGCTTGTGGCACTGCTTGGATGGGATCTTGCCAAGAGCATATCGGAGTGGGTGGATCTGCTTTGTTGTGGCTTCTTGTCTACATTCGGCTGTGGAGAGTCTGTTCTGCCAGTCTTTGGATCACTTTCTGGGTTGTTTATGCTGATGTGGGTGTTCTCTAGGTGCAGCACAAGGTGAACCCAGGGTCTTCCTACTCTGCCATCTTCCCAGCAGCCTCTGCTCCCTCTTATATATATATATTTTAAAGATTTTATTTATTTATTTGAAAGAGAGAGAGAGAGAGCGGGAGAGGGAACATAAGCAGGGGGAGTGGGAGAGGGAGAAGCAGGCTTCCCGCAGAGCAAGGAGACCGATGTGGGGCTCGATCCCAGGACCCTGGGATCATGATCTGAGCCGAAGGCAGACGCTAACCCTAACCCTGTGTGCTCCAGACCCTAGGGGCATTATTTTCTCTCTCAGTTCCTCTCACATGGTCCACAGCCCTCCCCGTGGGCCGTCTGATGCAGGTCACCTCTGTGCCAGGAAAGCATGCAGGGCTTCCTTCTGAGCTTTCCCCAGGGCTCAGCAGCTTCCTGGAGTGAGGGTCTCCCTTCTGCAGCTGCCTCCAGGGAGTGCTCCCTCGGGTCTGCCAGCCACCCTTCCCAGACAAGAGCAGGAGCCTGCCCCACTGCTCACGGAGGGCTCCTGGGCATCCCTGCTGACCCTGACCTAGATCACCCTCAGGCGGGTGGGAGCTCAGCAATGATGTGCAGTGATGTCCTGTATCAGAGGACACCTACCTCGGCTACCTCTGGCAGACCAGCCCACTCACATGTCTTCACAGGGAGTTTTGTCCATGTGGGGCAAGGGGGTGGTGGAGGGGCTGTGGGTCCCAGTAATGGGTGTGTGAAGGCCCTTGAAATAGGAAGGAGGGCTGTGAGGAGGCCACGGTCTTGCAGGGAAGATGGCTGAGGCCCAGATTATTCAAGAAGTTTACCCCAAACCACCACAAATGTTGGTGTTTCTCCAGAGCAGCCCTGACATTTTTGGAACAGGAACATCATCTGGATCTCGCTCTGCTCAAAGGTCTCCAGCAGAGACTCTGAAGAAGCTGAAGCCTGTCCCCCTTCCTAATTGCCTCTGCTGGGTGTTCACGTCTAGAGAACTGTCTTGCATGGAGGGAATTCATCCTGGCCTGGGCCCAGAAACAGGAGGGGACGGCATGGGGACCCCAGGAAGACCTTAGCGTGACTGGCCAGTACGAGGCTGGCTGGGTGGCTGCAGGAGGACAGTGTTTTTATTTACTGCTTTACTGGCATCCATCCCAAAACAAATTCAAGGCAGCTCGTCATAGCAAGCCCACAGTGGGTGGCTGTGAGCAGGGCCACTGTGGAGCCGGCTCTGGGGGCACATTTGCCTCGAGGCCCGAGCAAAGGGCATCTGTGGGCTGTGCTGACCCAGGGTGGAACCTGTCCCTCTGCTGTAGGGTCATCATCCGGGTGAGATGCTGACCAGGGAGGCCAGGGAGCCAAGGTCCAGGGGGTACCACGAGGATGTGGCGTGGCTTTCCGTGCCATCCCCAATAATCTGCTTTGGCCCAGCTGGGCAAATGTGCTGCGATGTGGACGCGGGACTTGTGTTCCCTTCTTGTGGAATCAACTGGGAATTCCCGATCACAGTGTCCTCGAGGCACCCCTGGACCCAGCCTCGTGCTTTTCCTCAAGAGCACCCAGCTCGGCCCAGGGGGGCACAGTGCTGCACCCCATCCTCACGGTGCTGCTCTTAGACAGTTTGGGCCCAGCCTGCCTTGTGTTTGGGGCATAACTGTCCTGCTCAAATGCTCCTCCTTCCTGTGGGCCTTGACCCCCCGTTGCTGCCTCTGTCTTGACTTTGCTGTTCCTGACATGGGCCTGGCAATCTGACCTTAACCTCATTTACTAAACCTGGAGGGTAATTCTCACTGACAGACCCCTCCCCTCACAGCCCCGCATACCCCTAATGCCCCAAATAGGATTCTGGGGTTTGACTTCCATAAAAACACATTTTGACATTGCTTATGGAAGCCTATTGTGTATCTAGCTTGACAGGTCAGGGAGGGCGGGCACGTCAGGGTCACAGGTTTGAGCTATGGTCTGTTGACCTGGAGAGCACGTGGAGCCCAGAACTGCTCTCTGGGTTTGACTCAGATTCATTCTGGATGGTCTTTCTGCGTTCTGGCCTGGATCTAGTCGAGTAGATTTTTACGCATAGATTTCTTTCTTTTTGGTTCCATAGATCGGTGAAAAGCATATTTAGAATCAGTTTGGTTTGGGGTTGTACAAACTCATGAGATCTCCAGTGTCTCTCCACGTCTCTTATGTTGTAAGTGGGTTTGAGATGCAGTTGAGCCAACATAGCAGAGCAGAGGGAGAGGTACCCCCCTCCGAGGCCCTCGGGCACCTTTCTTTCTCAGGAAAACTTCCACAGGACAGGAAAACCGAGGGCTGCTAGTTCTGTAAGCTGGAGTAATCCTCTAAAAAGCAATGTATTCATTTTATTCTGAAATTGTCAGAGTCAATGGCGTGAGCTTGGCGGCCTCTGGCCCACAGTGTGCGTCACTGCCATATGGGCGTCCGGGGACTCCTCCGTGATCCCTAGGTCACCTCTTGGCAAACTGTGCCACCATGGGTGTGGCTCCCCTTCTCTTGGCCTCGCTAGCCGCTATCCTCCTCCCTGTCCTGCGCAGACCAAGCTCACAGATGCTCCACGACACTTCTTCTTCCCCCAGCCGTCAATCACCTCCTGAAACACTATCTTGGCCACGTCATTCCCCAGCTCGAAAACCTCAGAAAGCTCCCAGTCTTCCAAAGAAAGCCCACTTCACCTGCTAGGAGCATTTGGGGCCTGCCCATCTGACTTCACCTCCTGTTGCCTTCCTTGGCAGAGCTGAGTGCAGCCCCTCAGCAAGCTGAATTAACTACATCCATCCTATTTTTTTTTTTTTTTATTATTTATTTATTTGACAGAGAGAGACACAGTGAGAGAGGGAACACAAGCAGGAGGAGCGGGAGAGGGAGAAGCAGGCTTCCCGCCGAGCAGGAAGCCCGATGCGGGGCTCGATCCCAGGACCGACCCTGGGATCATGACCTGAGCCGAAGGCAGACGCTTAAGGACTGAGCCACCCAGGCGTCCCCCGAGGCCATATTTATTTTATTTATTTATTTTTTTTAAAGATATTATTTATTTATTTGACAGAGAGACACAGCGAGAGAGGGAACACCAGCAGGGGAAGGGGGAGAGGGAGAAGCAGGCTCCCCGCCGAGCAGGGAGCCCAACGCGGGACTCGATCCCGGGACTCCAGGATCATGACCTGAGCCGAAGGCAGGCGCTTAACGACTGAGCCACCCAGGCGCCCCCCATCCTATTTTTAAGTCACTCCCTTTTGTAAATTTCACATATCCCCTGTAACCTCATTTAAGGCCTGTCTTTTCCTCAAAACCCTCCTTTCCCTTGCTGAACTCTTGTCTTCTGCAGAGCCATGAGCAGTCACATGGTCAGATGTATAGACGGACAATGGATGTGTGGGTTAGGAGACACAATGCAGACCAGATACATGTACCGATCCACGATCCATGGTTTCATTCCCAGAGAAGTGTGACAAGTGATCAAAAGCACGATCTGTGCATCCAAAGGAATTTTGAGTAGTTGATGCGTTTTCTTACACCACAGAGGTCCCTCTTGGGTTGTGGTAGCTCCCGGTCTGCTTTCTCCCTTGGTTCTTGCTCTCAGCTTGGAGCTGAGCCTGGGCTGTGTCCATCAACCCCACCCAGAGGAAGGCCTCTCCTTCCTTTCTTTCTTCAGGTCCCCCATCTTAAAGCCCCAGAGGCTGTCTGACAGGGAGGGACTCTCTTTGGAGGGACGGAAGAGAAGGGTGTGGGAAGCCAGTCAAAATCCTTTCCAGAGGGCAACAGAGGAGGTAGCCAGGAGTGCGAATGCATCCTATCCAAGCATCCGTGTGTGTGTGCGCTTCATACATACATACACAAAAACTGGAGTTAATTTTACAGAGATTGTGTCTTATACCTCCAGCTTCCATAGAGCTAATGATAGATAAGGGCGTTTTCACTGCAGGTGGATAGACTTGGGAGACCACAATCCACCCACGCTATGTAAAAATCCGTAGAATTATGAGTCACCTTGTAATGAGGCTTTAGTGTAGTGTGTTTTCAAATCAGAAAGGGATTGTAATTATTTATGTTATGATTTGAAAATAACAAAATTTACACATTCTAGATTCATAATTATAATTATTTAAACCATAAAAGCTTGTGTTTCTAAGGTGTCTTGAGTTTGTAGACTGCTCCTTGACTTGATTACTTACAACCTTCAGCACAAGAGAGGATATGTACAATCCTAAACCTTACAAAGAGAGATGGGTCCTACTTGATCTCATTGTTTTGTAATCATGCTTTACCAGTGTACTTCTCCCTATTGTTTCTTCAGTTTTGGGTGTTGAATATAAGTAGCTTTAATGAAGGTCCTGTGCTGGCTCAGGGGGTCAGTGTTCACGCTACGACCTGCCCCTCAAGGCTTGGTCTAGGGCACCCCTAGGCAGGCGGAGGTGGGACTGTTTCCATTATTGAGGAGATCACCTGTCAGCCACCTCTGCCCGCTCCACTTCCCTAGGAAACCTTTAGAGAGGATGAAGGAAGCGAGCGTCTTTCTTTCCATGTTCCAAAGAACACTTTTCTGTATAAAGGAAGCCCTAAATCCTTTGTAAGGTCCACAAGCTAAGCGGTGCCTCTTTAAGGGCTTGTCAGTTGTGACCCAGATCATGGCTGAGTGTCGTCCCCGTTTCCCTGGAATGAAGAAGTCAGTCTTAAAACTGCAGCAGGACCTGCGTTCAGGTGCGGCGGCTGCCAGGAGGGGCAGGGGGCTGGCCATCTGACCGCGATGTCAGGCTCAGCATTAACTCAGAAGCAGAGAAGAGGTGCTCATGTCCCTCACGCCTCGAGGCAGGCAGATTGGGGCGAGGAAGAGAGGAAATGTCGGTGATGCTGGGGTTGGTGGGTGAGGAGCCATCATGGCCGCGGCGAGCGGGAGCCCTTTCCCAGGGCCGGCACCTGCCCCGCATTGACTATGCATGGCTACACCCAGCATGTCCCGTGCTGCGGGCTTATTCTGTGGGAATCCGCGGGCAAATATGCAGCACTCGTGAAACAACTCAAACATTTATCAGTAGGGGTGGATGAGGTAAACCCAATATATTCGGGGCCATGGACTATCACGCAGTCTTGTTAAAGCACATCTGTAGGTAGACAAGCAAGATTCACACAATCTGTCTTCACTAAAGAAGCAAGTTGCAGAAGCTTCTACACAATATGACCTAATTTCCATGAAGAAGAAAGGGAGGGGGGAGAGAGAGGTTTGCATAAACATAGAGGAAAATATTGGGAAGATCAGTTACTCATAATATTTAGCTCTAGAAGGGACAGGAGAGGATGGAATTGTCGGTAATATTTGCCTATCATATTTGAACTTTTATAACTCCTCTGTATATCTTCTGTAACCTGAAAACCTGAAAAAAGCCACTTAAAAGCCGCCTTTTTTGATAAGAAAGGAGCACGACCACTGTGGAGAGGAGGGGTCGCTCACGCCTCTGCCGTCCCTGCAAGTGTTCCTCCCATCAGCGTCGGGACTGTGTTCCTCACTGGGCCCCTCCACCTGCCCTCAGCTGCCCGGGGGGCCTGGGGCTGAGGCCGTGCGCCAAGGCTCCTCTCCGCGCTCTGCTCGCAGGAGACTCACTGGAGGCTGGTCCGCCTCTCCACCTCCCGTCTGGCTCTTGAGAGTCTGATTTTCACAGTGTGCGGTGTTCCTCTTGAAGGGAAGCCCTGGGTGAGCATGGAGTGTGTGGGACATAGATTCTATCTGCCTATGGCACACAGGCTTGGGGTCTGCTCGCAGACACACACACACGTGCATGCACACGTGTGTCAGCCCTGCCCGTTAGCAGCTTCTCAGGTTCTGTGGCTGGGGTTGGGCGTGTGCAGGGCCCCCACCCCTCTGGCTGCCAGAGCTGCCCTACGCCACGGTGACTGCTGACCGGGGTGCTCCAAGGAGGATGACCTGGCGGGCGGCCTACGCGTCCTGGGGAGAGGCGGCTGTTTCCAGTGTCCTTGAAGGCACCATGAGCCTTCTCTTCTCCCTCCTCCATCCAGCTCCGCTCTACGTGTCGGGAGATTTCCTCTGACGGTGACGGCCCTCAGCTAACAAGTGTGCGTCTGTCCTCAGTTTGAGACCCTAGGACCTCAGGATGTGCAGGCCAGAGTGAATGAACCTACCAGCCTCTGGACAGGAAATCAGGTTTTATTGAAATGCTTACACACAGTGAGCTGTGGACGTTCCACACACATTTACAGCATTGTAAGACGACATATGTTGACTCTTCCAGCACCTGCTCCTGCTATCAGTAAACATTCACTTTCCCGCCCCCCTTCCCTTTCCCAGCAAGACAGACCAGTCCATGTCTGCTGGACCTTGGTGCACGCCAGGGAGGAAGATGCACCTCTAAAGTCCGAGCACAACCTGTGGCCCCACGTAAACCTGGGTCTGGCTCTCCAGTTGGTCATGTGGATCTGGTTACAGTGGCTCATCTGAGGTGGGGGCCCCGGCTCCAGGTGGCCTCTGGACACAGTTGCTCTGCTGTCCCCGTTTGTCCAGGCTTTTGTCACCAATGTGAGCTGTCCTGAGCTGCTCTGACCGCCCCAGCCGGCCAGGTCCTGCTCCCTCGTTCTGGCCAGGTTCTAGGATGCCTCAGGAAGAAGACGTCATGGCCTCAGTTTTGGGGGCATCAGTATCATAAAAGGGGTCGAATCGCTGAGTCCAGTGGCTGAGGCAGCGGGACGGGGTTTGGGCAGAACGTGTGTCTGTCTGGTGCTGCAGGGCCAGGCCCGGGACGGGGGTGGGCTTGCTCTCCTCGCTGGCTTCCTGCTCCCTCTGCAGCTGCTCAGCCACTCAGACCTAGCTCCCAAATCTGCAAATATCAAGGGAACTGGAAACCAGGACTGCTGCTTGCCAATGTTGGACAGAAGCGCTCAACACAGTTTTATGTTTTGTTAGAATAATTCTCCATTTAAACAGAAATGACTGTAGATTATTTTCATTGAAAGGAGAATAGGTTTCTGCTCCCCCCAGATAAAATGCCTGGTGTCTTTGTTGCCCTGATGACCAGGTCCTACAAGCTTGGCCAGAGGTCACCCAACCCTCTCACCCCTCCTGGGGGAGGAGGCCTGCAGTGGTCTCAGGGGGAGTCTTCAGTGGTTGAGAAGCCCTCATAAACGCAGACGCCCTCGCGGGGTGACATACCACCCGCTGTTGTTTTCATCTGACACCCTTCTCTTCACTTTTCCTGGTGGACAAGCAGGAGAGGAGGCCCTGGGGCAGGTGGGGGAAAGCAGGGGCACCCAGCAGGGACGGGTTCTGCTGCTCTGTGTCCGTGTCCTGCAGACGAGAGGGCTGGCCTAATCAGGACCAGGCAGGGGAAGGCCGTGCTGGGGGTCATGCAGAGGGAGCGTCCAGCCCCCAGCTCAGGCCTTTGCCCCCTGCCCCGGACTGGCACCGAGATTAGAAAATCCCCTTGTTTTCCTTCCATGGTGGCTGGACCCAAGTTCTGGGCCACTGTACCTCATTTCAGGGACCATTCTTTCTCCCTATTCACTTTGAAAATGGCCCGTCTACTTGGCCAGACAACATTATGAGCAAAATTACCTACATGCTGGAGTTTAACACGAATCTGACTAAAGTCCCAGTCAGTTGGAAGGTAACCCCAGCTCCACGGATGGGATGAGCAGAGACCAGCTCTAGCGTGTCACTGCTGAGTCACCCGCCAGGGCTCTCCCGCTGGGGGAGGCCCGCCTGTGGCTGCCCGCATCCCAAGGGCCCTGGGGAGGCCGTCTGCAACGTGGCCGTGCACTAGATGACCGAGGTCTCTGTCTGCAGGAAGGACGGGGCGCGGGAGCCCCGGTGGAACTGCTGGGCGCTTTCCGAGCCGTTCCTCCAGACGGACAAGCTGTGGAGCCTGCAGTCCCGGCCACAGGGCCGGCTACGGCACAGACTGCGCCACTTCCTTTTCAGCTCGCTCTGCACCTGGGGCGAGGGCGAGGCAACGGGGAAGTGGGGGTCAGGCAAACGTGGGAGCTTACAAACATAAACTTGGGGGCCGGTCGGCACTGACAGGTCTCTGCGCGACCCCTCTCCTCTCGGGTATCTGTGGCAGAGAAGGTGCGGCCCGAGCAGCAAGCTTGGGGTTTTCGTGAGGCAGGTGGGGAATTGGGACTTGGGAGCCCACTGAAGGAGGTGAAGGAAAGCAGGCTCGGGAAGGGCCTTTGAACTGAGGGAGGGCAGAGGTGCAGGCAGGAGCATCGGGGGCAGTTGGCCACACAAGGTTGGGCAGGTGAAGGCATGTGGGAAATGAGCAGAGCAGGGCAGGGCTCAGAGGGACTCGCGCACGTACATGCAGACAGCTGTGGGCAGGGAGCTCAGGAAGCAGGGTTCCCATCCATGTGCCCGCCCCTCCCCCTGGGTTCTGAGTGTCCTGATATCCGGGGTCAAGGAGCAAGACAGTGACCATGCAGAGTGGCAGGGTCCTTCTCCACCACCCGGCCGGGGAGCTTTCTTGAGCTGGCCTGTGGGAGGGCGACCGACAATGCTTGGTGTGGAGAGACAGGCTTTGTGAACGGGGCTGGAAGGGACGGCAGGGGGTTTGCCCGGACAGAAGACCTGAGCTCTCCTTCAGGTTGGGGGGCCACATTAGGGAATCCCACACGAGCCGAATGTCCCCCGAGACGTGACAAAGCACTTACTTCACTGTTGAGAAAACAGTACAGAACCGCCACCACCAGGCCCTGCAAGCGAGAAAGGATCGTCAGAGGCCACTCACCAACTTGGGGGGAGGGACAGTCCCTTCCCACACGAACCTGAAATGATCCGATGCACAATTCAAACAGGATCTGGTATTTGGAGGAGATGCCAATAGGAAACACGGCAAACACCACATAGTGAACTCCAAACAGCGGGATGAGCAGCAGCGTGGACTTGGCGAGCCTCCTGCAGCAGAGAGAGGGACGCTGAGTGCCGCCAGGGAGCCCATGGGCTCAGGAGTCTTGCACGCTGGCCTCACCGGTCTGAACCTTGTTTCTCACAAGTTTAAGTAAAACCAACCTCCCCCACCCAACGACGGGCAGAATGTGCCAGCATGGTGATAAAAATGACTGGGCCTCACAACGCAGCAAAGCTCCTACAAGACCTCCGGCGGGTGCCCTGCAGCGACACAGGTCTGAGTGCAGTGTGTCCCATAACCGGCATTGGCAGGGCAGAGGCAGGCCTGGCTTTCTGATCGCAAGAGCAGACTCAGCAGGGGTGCAGAGGCCTGAGCACCGAGTGGGGCAGCAGGGCAGGTGGCCCGGGCTCTGGGTGGCCTGGACCAGCCAGGTGTAATTGCTCTGTCCATCAGAGTTACTACCCTCCCTGATCAAAATGCAGATCTTCTGCTCACTGCATTCTATGCTTGAAAGTAAAACAGCCGAGCTCACGTCCCCCTTTCCTGTAGCTGCTCTCCCCACGCCCCGAACAAACACCGTCTCTGTTCTCTACCCGGCGTTTCTCAAGCTTCAGCGGCACCAGGCCACCTGGAGGTCACATCAGAAGGCAGATTGCTGGCCCCACCTTCGGACTGCTGGCTCTGTGGGTCTGGGGTGTGTCTATCAGGTTCCTAGAGATGCTGCAGCTGCTGTTTAGGAACCCCACTTTGAGAATCACTGCTCTGAGCCTGGGACTCTCACTGCTGCACATTAGAATCATCCAGGGAACTTCTGAAACTTCTCAGTCCAGCATGCCTCCTCACTCCAATTAAATCAGGTCCCTGCGGGCGGGCGGGACCTGCATGGTAGCTCTAACATTTTCCTGGGTGATTCCAGCGTGCGGCCAGATTTGACCCTCGCAACTCCAGCATGGACAGGAGCATTGGGGTCCCCTGGGGGCTCGTCAAGGAGGAGCTTGGCCCCCAGGCCAAGTCAGGCCACCTGGTGATGTGTGTGCACGTCAAGACCCCCTAAATGAACATCCGGTAGCCTCTGCATTGACCCTGCAGCCTCATCCTGAGGGAACCCAGCGAGGAGGCTCCACTCTGCACCTCCCTCACTTTCTCTTGTTCGTTGACCCTACCCAACACTTAGAAAAAGTCATGAACTTCTTGACATATTTTTGAGGCACCCGTCTCAAACCTAGCACTCAGAGCCTGGGATGTAAGTTCTAGAAATGTGACCATTTCTCCTGGTTTCCCTCACAACAAAAACCACATCCTGTGGTGTTTACAACAAGTGGGATGTCCCGTTTCAGGCAATCTGTGCAAACCCCAGGAGTCCAGGCCATTCTGCAGCAGGGCGTGACCTGGGCCTCATCAGCAAGGAAGGCCCGTCAGTGAGCATCACACTGCCGGCTGCTCATAGATCCAAACATTTAACCTTACGGGGCATTTCATACCCCGGCTCAGCGCTAGCCTGGTGAACAGAAGTGGGTTGTGTAGGGAACTGTGCCCTTTAGTCCAGTGCGAGACAAAGAGTCTGCCTGAATTCCCTTACGTACATCATGCTCACTTCTAGAGAAGAGTTTCTAGTGAGGCTGGGCCCCTGGGACTCTGTTCGGGGGCTTTGTTACGGTTATAAAGACAGTTGCCGAGAAAAGGCATCAAGACACAGCCAGACGGCGGCACCACAGACAGGCTCTGCCTCTTTTGTCATCCTGGAAAAAGAACAGTTTCTATTTCCCTACTTAATTTTGTTTCTAAAATAAAAGCATATATCTCCAAGACCTACTGAATGAACACTCCCAAAAAGCCCAAAGAAAAGGTCAGCATGGAAGCTAAACAAGACTAGCCAAAAATCAAACTTGATTTTGAAGAGCAACTGAGAGCAGTCCTGTCCCTGAGCTGCAAGTGTGAGTGGGCCCCAGGGACCAGTCAGGTGCAGTCCTGTCCCTGAGCTGCAGGTGCGAGTGGGCTCAGGGACCAGTCAGGTGCAGTCCTGTCCCTGAGTTGCAGGTGCGAGTGGGCTCAGGGACCAGTCAGGTGCAGTCCTGTCCCTGAGTTGCAGGTGCGAGTGGGCTCAGGGACCAGTCAGGTGCAGTCCTGTCCTTGAGCTGCAAGTGCAAGTGGGCTCAAGGACCAGTACAGATGCTGCTCAGATGGGGTAACATGGCTTTGTCCTTTGTGGTCTGATGTGGAATCCCATCGCTAGGTCTGACCTTCTGTGCAGCCTCCTTGAGTGGACTGGGCAAAAAAAGGGATGCCTTGGGTTTTATGTGCCCTAGGGCACGGTCAGAAGGATCCGTGCACCAGACTTCCCCACAACACTTACTGGTGCTGACACTAAATGTCTTTCAAATATTAACTGTATTAACCCTCCCAGCCTTAGAGATAATGACTATTATTTCCACTTTACGGATGAGGACACTGAGGCCCAGAACAGTGAAGTCACATCACTCAGGCTTCCAGCTGGTGTGTAAGCCCAGCACTGGGCCCCTGGCTATGAGTGATGCTGCCTGTCCAGCTTCCAGGTCCACACCTGGCCATAGTCAGGTCACCTGCCCAGGGTCACACAGCTCCAGGCGGCCGTGATTCCAAACTGGTCTATCTGAACCCGAGGCTCCCACTGGTAGGACCAACTGTCCCGTGCTAAACTAGTTCTACTTTATAATAAAGTTGTGGGCTTTACTTTTTCTTTATAAATTCTTGACAGAAATTTATAGAATCTTTAAATTCTTTCATAGAGTCTTCAGGTCCTCGTTAATGAGCTCGATGATTGTGGCGTGTTACTTAACCTCTGTTCTCTTTCCCACTGAATCGATGTGACAATAACCATCTTCATGTAATCATTCAGCGAATAAACATGAATTATTATTAAGTATAAGGCCTGGCGTTCGGTGTCTGCATGAACCTTGTGGTTTGATGCGGAAAAAAGAATTCAGCATAAAATACAAATAATGTGTGGCCAAGGAGAAGTCAGATTGCAAAACAGGCAAGCGGGCAGAGTGCTTCCATAGAGGATATCCGTGCTGAAACCAGGGGCGGGGGCTTGGAATGACCACCACGGCAGCACCCTCCCTTGGAGAAGACACCAGCTGCCTTAGCCATGAGCACAGTCCCGCACCCAAAGGAGGCGAACGTGGGCCTTTGCTGCATGTGCAGACCCACGTCCTCCCTGACCCTAGGTTCCAGACCGTGGGAGGGTGGTGAGGGCAGCTCGGCTCCCAGACCCACACACATACTCACTTATACTGTGACTGGTCGTTGCCACCGACATCTGGGGACGTCAACTTCTGCAGTAAAATTCGTATGATACTAATAAAAAGGACAAAATTGACCTGCACAAATAGAGACCACATGTTTGTGTGGGATTTCCCTGCAGGGAGGGGATGTAGCCGGGACGTCTGTGGCTCAGCCCCGCCTGAATCGTCTCTCCTCCCCTCTGTGACAGAAGTGCAGGAGCCCTGCCCAGCCTGCGGCTGCCCCCCAACTTGGAGCTGACTGTGTCCCCTGACAGCATCATGTGTCTCAGGGCCCAGGCTACAGGAGCAAGCCAGTTCTGAGATGGGAGGTGGACAAATGACAGTGTGATTCAGCTGTGCAGTGCGTGGCTGTGACTTCCTTGCAGGGTTCCTCCCCGAGCCGGAGAACACGCCTCTCTCCCTCCACCCCTCCCCCATCACTGAGCCTTCGTCCCGACCGGGCCCGAGTCTAGGACTGATGGAAGGAGCTGGGCCGCTGTGTGTGGGTCTTCTCTCAGAAGGCTGAGCAGAACGGGGCTATTTATATTTAATACAGGAAGTGGGCTCCCTCTCTACCCAAGTGTGCAACCCAATGGATAGCTCATGTTTCAATACAGAAATTACTTACTAGGATAGATATTAAAATTGGTGTCCGTATAACCCACCAGGGAACACTGTGGTCGTTGGTATCCCAACACCTATTGAGAAGAGAGAAGGAAAATCATGTTACCTCTGATTCATCCACAAGCTCGCTGCCTCTCAGCCCTTACGCGGTACTGGCAAAACCAGCTGGCTCCTCCCACCGCACGCGCTACATGCCTGGTGCGTTACGTGGCCCCCCTGAGGGCCCGCAAGTGCCGCGGTAAGGCCGAGGTGCTCCGCACTCACAGATCCGGATGCAACCCGTCCCTATCCAGTGACTTTGTTTCATGTTATTCTTCCTGACAGGACAGTCTGCTAATGGAGAGATGGAGCAAAAGCAGAACTCCAGGCCATGGGAGAAGGGGGAGAGCAAGCCCCAGGGAAGGCCCATAACCTGGGAGTTGGTGTAGCTCATGCTCACTCTGGCCAACAGAGGGGAGTTTTTCTCCTGAAAATTAATTTCCTCTCGTCTCCTGAATGGTTTGTATCTGTACCTTGAATGAAGGTTTGAAATGTCTTTGGAATAACTGAGGCAGGCACAGCTAGGAATGTCTGTCTGGCAATGTTCTCACTGCGGGTTTCCAGCGTACGCGCTGTCTCCGGTAGGAAGCTGGGAGAGGGCGCTTGCAATGTCTCCATTACTCGCCCCCCAGCGAGGCTCTGAAGCCCCTCCCAGCAAGGGCAGAGACCAACCCTCGCCTCTGAATCCTAGCTGGTTTTGGCAATAGGATGTGGAGCGCTTGGAACCCGCAGGACAGAAAAGAGCCTGCTAGTTGTGCTACTTCAGACGGGCCAGTCCTCGGCCAACCCAGCAGGTGCCCACGGTGCGTGAGCAAGCCGGGCTGAAGCCACAAGAATGCCAGGGGAGCCAGCCCACGCTGCCAGTGTGCAGAAACACACCCTATGGACTCTCCGTTATGTCAGCCACTGGGCTGAGGGTGGTGTGTTACCAGTAGTAGATAACTGGTAGACCCCGAGAGCCCTTTATGAGGCACAACGTTCATGGTGGGAACTTGGTACCTGAGTTTGGGGCCATGATCCAGCTGTGTACATAAAACAGAAGAGCTTTGGACCCTGCTCATGCTGCATTTTAGAGAACTATGTCAGAGAGCTGTACTCCTGCTGGCCATTTTAACCCGGTCTTCAACTGGTCACCTCTCTGCACTTGGCTCCAGGCAAACAATGCATGCGTTTTGCTTGGTTCCCTTTTGTGAACGCTGCTTCCCCCACCTAAGGTGCTGAGCCCCTCTGCCTGGTTTCCCCCAATCCCAGCTCTGCTGTAGGACCTGGTTCAGTTCCCAGCCCTCACATGCATTTTCTCCAAATTCTGTCCCCCGCACCAACAGTCATGAAGTCGGTCTTCTCATATGTGGGGTGTTCTGTGTCACTCTCTGCTCGGCTGCAGCTACAAATGCAAATCTTCCTCGCAACCGGACAGTAAGCTTCTTTCTCGTTTCCGAAGACTTAAGGATGCCAGCAACTTGGGCCAGGATTGCTCGACCTCATTTTAAAGGCAGAGGTATGGACCCAGCACTCACCCTGTGTCTTCTAAGGAGAGCCGGGCTGCAGTCCACGCCCCTGTGCAGACGGTGGGGATGCCTGCAGAAAGACACCTGGTTACCACAACCTGCGCTGCTTAACTGGGACAGCACACAGACTCACGTGTGCACCCTCGTTCACCAGGGTCAGCAAGGACAGGGGCTTTCTGATGGAAGGACCCAGTGGAAATGCTTCGTAAACACACGGAAGTTTATGCTCATGCCTTACAAAGCACTGAAGATAAACGTGTGCGGGAAAGCTCAAGCTTCACAGGTCTGCAAGGCGTCACCGTGCATTGTGAGTGTTGTTACCACAGTGTGGGAGCATGGCAATTACAGTAAGGGGTGCTCCTCACTGTGAACCTGGGGGGCCCACTGCTTACACCCCTTCCAGTTCTGGCTATCGAAGGTCCTGCTAACTGGCGGGGAAGCCCTTCTCCTCCATGCCACTTCTTTCTGACTTTCCCCCCACAGGGTATGCCCCAGGAACGGGACTTTATAGCAGTTTTAAACCAGGTTCCTGGTTCCTAGAAATATGAGGGTGCTGCCTATAGGAAACTCTAGTCGTGCTAGAAAAGCTCTTCCTAATATGACCGGAAGTGCATCCTACAGGGGTAGGAAAGAATTTTTCTGAGCTGAAAGGTCTGCATTTATAGGTGAGGGGGTGGAAATCAGGGACCTGGAGGGTTGGTGGGGTGGCTGATGGGCATCGGGCATACACAGGGGAGGACAGTCCTTACCCCATCCAATCAGGAGATAGGCTGCGAAGCGTCGGCTGGGGGAGAATATGGCCACCAGCAAGGTGTGGAGGTATAGCCCCTCCACCAGGAGCCAGTAGAAGTTTGCCATGATGCAATACTGGAAGAACACGAGGCTCAGCTTGCAGCCAACCTGGAATGTCGGAGACAGAGCAAGAGAACACGGCCCCATTCGGATTGAACAGTTCACCATGGGCAGAGTAGCTCCAGGACATGAGGCATGCACGTGTTTGTCTGAGGAGCCAAGGACACCAACACAGTGGTGTTGGCTGGAGATGCGCACCGTGTTAAAGTGAGGCCCTTGGCACCCACAGCCTGGGATCAGAACTCACTGGAAGATAAACACGGGCAGGGGGCAGATGCACACAGCCACCTCTGGGAGCAGCGGGCTGAGGGAACGTGGCGGTGAGCACACCTGCCTGCCCCTCTCCCTGCCCCTCCTCGGTCTGCGTCCTCATCCTCTGCCCACCCCGCTTTCGATTCTCCGTTTGTCCTCGCCACCCGCTCAGCAAGAGACAGAAAAATAAAGGGCAAAACAAGAGAAACCAGCAAGCACATTATGTCCCCAGGCATTTTGAAAGAGTTTTCACTGGGAAAAACCAGGTAGTATATAAAACAAAGATATTTTAATCTCTCAGACCTTCATATAAACATACCAGGTATTTTAGCCTCTTGAATAAACATGAAACTGAGGCTTTTAATTGGCAAGTGTGTGTAAGTGTGCTGAAAAAGAACAGAACTTCATTTCTATTCTTCTATATCTTTGCTGCGTCCCCTAAAATATATGTGTACAGGTAGATATCCATACACACTTACGTGTGGATAGATGTACCTTTACATACGTGGATATATTTTTATATGTGTACGTGGATATATGTCTGTAGGTGTGGATATATTTGTATATATGCGGATACACGTATCCACGTGCATGTATTTATATACATGTGTGCGCTCACTCGTGAGCTCCATCGGACAGAAATGAGAACAACAATGCACGGAGATGTGTGTGCAGGGAGGGGTGTGGTGCCCAAGTTGGTAGACGGTTAAATGCATGATGTCTCAGCCACACGCTAGGTGATCGTGCCACCATTCAAACTGACACACCGGTTGGCCTGGACGATTGCCATGATGTCGTGCTGAATGAGGGCGGAAGATGCAGAAACAGCGTGTTGCAGGTGACTCTGTTTTCTTGGTAAAACCATGAAGCCACCGTGGGTGTCTTTCCAGCTGTCCTTCCCCACCAGCACACGGTGAGGACAGGAGGTCTGGGGCGGGACGAGCTCTCTGCTGACTTCCCCTTCTGCGGCCGTGGTTTCAGACCGCATCCCTCGGGGTCGAGAGCACGGAGGGAGGGCCTCCAGGGCCTGCTGCTGCTCAGACGGCACAGCACAGAGACGCAGGCCGATCGCCGAGGGCTGTCCCCTGGGCTGGGGGCCTCCCACCGCTGCACACAGCCAGAGTCGAGGGCACCAAGCCCTGCCTTCAGCTGGGGCTCCTGCTGAGGGTCGGCTTCTAGGCGGCCACCTGGTTGGTTGTTTTCTCTGGACTAGAATATGCTTTTCCAGGGGTCAGACGAAAGCCAACCAAAGCAGTGCAGAGAAGGATGCCAAGTGTGTACACAGCTGGGCGAGGGTGGGGACCGGAAGTGGGGTGCAGCCCCGTTTGGTGCTCCATCTAATACAAGACACTTGGCTTCGAGGCCCACTCCCTGAAAAGAAGATGGAAGTCTGCGCCCCCCTCCAGGCTGTCAGAGGTAAAACTGGGTAACATACCCCACACCCTGCAGGAACAGAAGGTATTTCCCTAGTCCCTGGAACACATATGGCGTCTGTAGTGTTGATTAAAAACAAAAACCGGGGCACCTGGGTGGCTCAGTCGTTAAGTGTCTGCCTTCGGCTCAGGTCATGATCCCGGGGTCCTGGGATCGAGCCCCGCATTGGGCTCCCTGCTCCGCGGGAAGCCTGCTTCTCCCTCTCCCACTCCCCCTGCTTGTGTTCCCTCTCTCGCTGTGTCTCTCTCTGTCAAATGACTAAATAAAATCTTTAAAAATAAATAAATAATAAATAAAATATTTTCATAATGATTTTTTTTTTTTTTACATTTAAGTTTTTATTGTTTCTGGGGCGCCTGGGTGGCTCAGTCGTTAAGCGTCTGCCTTCGGCTCAGGTCATGATCCCAGGGTCCTGGGATCGAGCTCCATGTGGGGCTTCCTGCTCAGCGGGAGGCCTGCTTCTCCCTCTCCCCCTCCCCCTGCTTGTGTTCCCTCTCTCTCTGTGTCTCTGTCAAATAAATAAATAAAATCTTAAAAAACAAAAAACAAAAAGCCCAGGATATTTTATTTAAATGTGTGAGAATACCACGAAGCAGCGGGCTACGAGACCTCACCACACAGCGAGCAGCAGAGCTGTGTGCCCATGGGAACGCCCGCTTGTGCGCCTTCACGTGTCCTGGGTCCGCAGCGGTGCCACTTTTGAGGGTGTGGGGCTCCCAAAGCCCCAAACCAGCCGTCCTCCAGGCACAGATCCAGACACAGATGGAATGAAGTCTGATGGTGTGTTCCTGTGTGCATGTGTGTCTGCACACATGTGCTTGTGTTCATGCCTGTGTGTACCTCTGTGATCATGTGTGTGTGAGTTTTGGAGGCATGTGCATGCAGGTGCACACATACACGTAAGCATGTTGATGGGCTCTCACTCACCTCTCTTCTTCCTGACCCTCTGCCATTCTGACCTGGGCTGTGGGCTGGCTTGGTAGCTCGCTGGGCCCGGGACTCTCCATGACGTGCAGGTGCTCAGCCTCCAGCCTAAATCTTTGCCTCTCATCCCCTCCCCAGCCCACCTGCGACAGCAGGCAGTGGCCAGGTCCGAGCTTAGCTTTGGGCTGGGTGCGTCCCTGCTTAGATGTTCTGGCTTCACCGCAGAATTCACGGCTGCCACAGTGTATATCCCCACTCGACCCCTCCCTGGGCTGGGCGGCACTCAGACCCTCAGGGAGTGCCTTGGAAAGCCTGAAGGTAGGTTTTTGAAAATCCCGATTGACCCTACATGTCATTGGGCAGCCAGGAGGAGACACACTGAGCCCAGGACTCACTGCTATGTCCAGAGTATGTGGGAAGAGGGGGCCAGTGGAGGGAGAAGCCTTCTTTTGAAAGGAAATAGACTGTCGAGTTCTTGGCCTCTCCAAATGTCTTGAGAAATAGACCCTTGGACCTATTTGGGGGAGATTCCCCCAGTGTTCTGCTTGGGAGAATAATGTTGGCTTGATACCCAACTGAGAACAAAAACGTCCAAAAAATGCAACTGCAAGAAGAGATGTTTTCTCTGTTCCTCATGCTGAAGTCTGACTGTCTCTCTGACTAACTTACTCAAAACCTTGCCTTCTCTGGGGACAAGAAGAAGGAAGACCCAGTCCTCCTTCTTTCTCTCCTGCCTCCTTTTCTCCTGCCTTCTGTCCTCATCTTCCTCCTGTCCTCCCACCCTTCTTCCCTCTGTTGGTACACGTCTCGGTGACATCCTGCTGGAGGGGTGCAGCTAGGTCCCTTCCCCTTTGCTCTCATGGCTCCGGGGACTGGGCAGGGGAACCCTGCACCTGCTCCCTCCTTCTCACACTTCAGCCCTCAGACCCGAATCCTCGGGCATTTCCATGCCAGAGTGTGCGGTGTACCTGCGTTTGAACCCTGACCACAGCCACATCAAGCCCTTTGAGCTGCCGGGCTTCCCTCAGCTCTGTGTCCTCATTCACAAATGGGCAAACTGCTCTTTTGAAGGTCACTGGGCACTCACCAACAGTGTCCAGCCTGGCACTGGAAGACCCTCAAGAAATGGCTAGGTGGATGGGCAGAGGGGTCGGTGATTTCCAGCATAGGGGCAGGCGGGGCAGGGTAGGCATGGCAGGGAACTTATTCCCCTGGGTCCCTGTCACTCCCCTGCCCCTCAGTGGGGTGCCCGCCAGGTCTTGTCTGTGTGGCTGGGAGCATGGCCCTGGGTTGGGTGGCTGGTGTCTGTGGGCCCACCAGGGTCACTAGCCCTTTAACAAGAAGCTAAGGAAGGAGGGCTCCTTTGAGCAGAGTTTTGAGACCCCCGCCCCCCGGAGAAGTGAAAGGAGGTTTCCCAGCAAGAGGAGACCCCAGAGTGGCATTAGGGCTCAGCCCTTGTTACCCACGTGGGACACTCCATCGTGGGGCAAGAGCCTCAGGGGCTCTGACTCCCACTTGGGGGTGAGGGTTTGCCAGGTGAAGGATCTTGTGTTACTTTTATTATTACAACAAACTCCTTTTATTAATTCAGTCCAAGTATGTCATGAGTTGATTATCCCCAGAAATCTATTTACCCTACAGGCCTATGGAACAGCTGATGTTCTGTGGTGTCCTAAAACTGAATTAATTCAAATCTGTTCAGCCCAGAGCAACAGTGTCAGCAGATGAATCCATCCGCTTGGACCTTGAGAGGAGAGCGGCCAGCGTCCTGGCTCCTTCTGCAGAGAGGAGCCACCCTCGGAAGCTGTGGTCAAATCGAGAGCCCAGATGAACCGGAGCCCAGATGCCCGCCGAGGTCCTGAGGTAGCCTTACGTGGGCGGCAGAGAAAGACTCGGCAGAGCGACCTGCATATTGGAGGGGCGTGGCCAATGCACTAAAAGAACTAAGCACTGCAGGCCCACTATCACCACCAACACAGAGGGGTGAAGGACAGCACAAGTAGCGTCCATCTATAGAAATAATTAGCATGGTTTCTCCTCGTATCAGAGAGCTGGGCCCAACATATTCACAGACATGCAGCTGGGCTCCTGGCAGGTGCTGCAGGGAGCTCATTAGCTGCGTAGGTGATTTCCTCCCAGCAATCCATGGAAGCATCTTTACTCATAATCTGGGAGATTTGGGGTGAAGACAATGGCACTGTGCATCTCCATCCATGTCAGGATTTTTCAGCCCAGAGCTGCTGCTGCTGATCACTTCGGGCAGTGCCCTCGTGTTGTTCTGGCTCTGCCTGGGGGTCAGTGCTCATGGCCCATGACCTCCCAGCCCCTGGAGGTGCCTGGGACACCATCCCTATCTCACCTGCCAACCTGGGCCTGCTCTGAGCCCCAGCCTCCTGGCCCGTCTGCTTCTCAGGCCTAACCCTTGTCTTTAGCCCTGTGCACTGGCTGTGGGACTTTACCACAGTGTGAGGTGGGGAGAGAGACAAAGCGCCGGGGTGGTGGGAGGGAGGTCCGTGGGGCTGCAGTTCACACAGGCCACCCTCCCCTCAGTGAGAGGACCCTGCTCACAGGGACAGCCTTACCCAGGAGGATGGCTGGTCGGGGCAATGCAGCGTGCCCGAGCTGGAGTATAGCACATCATCCTTGACCAACACTGAAATGGCTCGGAGGATGAAGGAGAGGAACAGGTTCAAGTGGATGTAGTTCCGGGTGCAATGCAGCTTCCTGTGGTGGAGAGAGGCAGGGATGAGGGGTGGAGGGGTGGGGGAGGCAGGGATGGGGAGGGGCGAAAGGGGGTGGGGTGGGGGAGGGATGAACACTTTAATAATTGGATTTAATATTAAGGCTTTCTTCTTTTTTTATGGAAGTTTCAATTCCTTACTGTACATTTAGGATGTTTTCAGTTTTGCATTATGATAACTATCTTTGTAGGTAAACTTTTCCTTTATTTCTATCTCCTCAGGTTGCAGTCCTGGAACAGGATTTCAGGATAAGAGTATAAAGCAAACAGTGCTGAGTTCCGAGTCTGCAGTGGCATGTGTCCACTTCACAGATGTGAAGACTGAGTATCTTTGCAGCAAATTTCCTGCAAGACCCATGTCAAATGATCTGCCTTTGAACTTAACTTTATGTGATATCTTGCTTCTCTAAAAAGTGCTCAGAACATTTTGTTTCTAATTCGCTTGTACCACTTAGATTCTGCTCTGGAGAAAACTTAGTCGGTATTTGATTTGACTTTTAATTCAGAGCCATCAGGAAACAAGCTACTCCACACAAGTGAATGCTAGCTCTTTAAGTTTCAATAAGTTAAAAAATGTTGAAGGACATTAAAACACATTGTAAGGAAGACTTCTACGAGAGGTGACAAAGAAGCAGCTTATCTGACTACCTCCCCCCAGGGGGCCAGCGTGGTTTCGGACAGCTGCCTAAGGACCAGGAGAGTGGCCAGAGTGGCCAGGACCCAGAGCACCGAGACCCCGGTAAGAAGAGAGGCCCCGAGACATGCCCCCCCTCCAGCCTCCGCCTCGGTCTCGTCTTTCGAGGCCACTACCTACACAGAGATTAGAAAGAGATTCCGATACTGGCATCTTAAGATATGGACTCTCTTACTCAGATCAGTATATTCAAAATAATTGATGAAGAGGTGGAGAATTTTATTAAAGAATGGAATTGATTACAAAAATCAAATGGAAAGTTGAAAACTCAAAAAGAACCCTGAAATTAACAATCAAAATGGCTGAGTCTAATATTAGATACAATAAATGAGAGTATTATGAAATAGAAAATAGATCGGTTAAATACATATAGACATCAGTATAGAGAAACAAAATAATGGGAAGTGATGTAGGGTTCGAAGCCAACGGCAAGAAAGAATTCTCAAGACATTTTCAGTGCAAAAAAGGTGGTTTTATTAAAGCAGGGGGACAGGACCCGTGGGCAAAAAGAGCTGCACTGGGGTTGTGAGGAGTGGCCCATTATATACTTTCAAGTCAGGAGGGGGTTAGGGACAGCGTAAGTCTCTAAGGAATTTGGAAGCAAGGTTTCCAGGACCTTGAGGAGGCTGGCTGTTGTTAGGAAAGGGCCATTTACTACTGTCTAGTCAAACCGTAGTTATGAGACCCTTCAGATGCGTACGGGTGGGCCATGTGCTTGGAGGATGATTGCCAACACGTATCTTGGGGGGGTAGAGATAAAGGAAGTTTCCAAAGTAATTTCTTTAAAAAAAAATTTTTTTTTAAATTTTATTATGTTATGTTAGTCCCATACAATACATCATTAGTTTTTGATGTAGTAATTTCTATATGTTAAAGTAGACTCAGGATCCTGGGGGCTGGGCTCAGGTTGCCTTTTGCCCTTAGCAAATATTAACATCCAGTCTTCCCTAGAGGAAGTTCACTCTGCCTGTTTCAAGGACTTGTCAGTGGGCTGTAGGTGGCAAGGAAATATAATAATTTTTCTTCTGCCTTTGTTTCCCACATCAGGAAGTATAGAAACAGAGTAGGAAATATATGGGGAATGGTGAAAACACTGTTGAACACATGAGAATGGAGTTTCAGAAGGAAAGGAGAGACAATAGGGTAAAAGCAACATTTAGAGAATACTAGCTAAGGATTTTTGGAAACGAATAAAATAATGAGATTAAAGAAATGCCATTAACCTCAAGAAGGACAAATACAAAGCAAACCACATTAAGTCCCATGACAGTGTCACTGCTGAAAACCAAAGACAAGTAAAAAAAGCTTCTAAGCACCCCAAGAAAAAAGACACCTTCCTTCAATGAAACAGTGGTGAGACTGGCCGCTGACTTTTTTTTTTTTTTAAAGATTTTATTTATTTATTTGAGAGAGAGAGAGAACAAGCTGGGGAGAGAGGCAGAGGGAGAGGGAGAAACAGACTCCCCGCTGAACAGGGAGCCTGATGTGGGGCTCGATCCCAGGACCCTGGGATCATGACCTGAGTCGAAGGCAGATGCTTCACCGACTGAGCCACCCCGGTGTCCTAGGCTGCTAACTTCTAAAAAGAGAAATGATGTTCATTTTTAGTGTGATGAGAGAAAAAACTGCCAACAAAGAATTCAATACTCTCAAAAATATCCTCAAATGAGGCAAAATTAAGATGATTTCATGTGATCAAAAACCACAAGCCCTCATTGTCAGTAGGCCTGTGCTGAAGGAAATCCTACAGGGGGTCTGCAGGCAGAAGGAAGATGACCCCGATGGAGACACAGGAGGAAGGGAGAGCCTCGGGAAAGATAAACACATGGCATCTCCAAGTAACCACTGACTGTAAACGACAACTATAATGCATACGGCCTTAAAATAGACTTCGGATTAAAATACATTACAATAACACAAAAGACATGAGGGGGTAAATGGAATAAAAATGTTGTCTTGAATTGACTGGGAAGTGGTAAAAATAGTGATTGGAGGTTAACTCCTACGAGACAAGGACGTGTGGCAATTTTGGGAGATGCCTAGAAGCAGCAGAACAAAATGTATAACTGACAATCTGAAAGGGGAAAATTGGAATAATAAAAGGAAACATGAGATGAGTGTGAAAGCCTGCCCCTCCCCCCAAGAAGCTGGTGTCTGTCCCCCACGCTGGCCTGTTCCCACTGCTCCTCACAGGGGCTGGGCTCATCTCTCAAACACCTCTGCTCTCTGCTTTCTCCTCCTCACTCTGTGCTGCCTATGTCTTCCCCTGAGTGGAGTCTGGGATTTATGGCGGTCTCTCAGACATGAGCACACACTCACTCCAGTTAGCGAGCAGTCCAACTAAATTATGTTTGCTGAGTTTCTGAGCTATGTTCTTCATCACTCATTGCTCATTGTAAAATCTCACTTCCAAGTATGGATCTACACAGGATGATGGATGTAGCTGAAATTGGGGCTTCCAGAGAAACCACGCTGGAATCTGCTCCTTCCTGGCGGCTGGAAATGGAACACCAGTTCCCGAAGGTGAGACGGTGGACAGAGGTGTGGGCAGCGCCTTTCTGGGCTGTCCTGCTCTAACTGGTAACAGGGGGACAGGAACAGCACTGACCTGCGGAAGCTGCCATAGGGACTAAGTTGATGAACACCTATAAAATGTGCGGTGTGGTATGTGTTGTTAGCAATCTGGGCTTGTGGGGACTGGAGCTGCGATGTCAGGTGCCTGGACATCAAAGACGGTGGCTGCAAGGACTGCCCAGCGAGTCCCACGCAGAACTAGGTGGTGTGTTTGTGATCCAAGTCTACGCTGAGATTTGGAGCTGCCTTAAGAGACAAGTTGCTCTGCTTCTCTGTGTGTAAAATAAGGGCGTGGTTACTTAATGCTTTCTTAGCTATGGGGCTATTATGGACAGTAGATCCCTCATGATTGTAGAAAGTTGTTTCCTGGGTAGAATTTCCAGGATGACGGAGAAGTTATTTTTAGAATACGGAGTTTGGAATTGACACTTGTAGCATCGGACACGCAAGCACAGCTGATGGACGGAGGCAGGGAGGTTCGAGTCTCTGTGGCCCAGGAGGAAGGCAGACCCACGAACCGTACACCAGCTCCCGGCACTGATCCCAGCAGCCAGGACACACCGACCACGGCAGAAGGACATCCACAGCAGGTGTCACCAGGAGGTGACTAAGGATGTGCGCATATGGAACATTGTTTGACATTCATGAAACCATTTGAGATTCTCTTATAGACCAACATCCACTTTTGCAATAATTCAAAATGCCCGTAGGCTGGCTAATTAAATATGTCATGCATCGCAAATCCCAGGTAAACTGCCGATGTCAAGAACATGGATTGTTCAATATGGGGGCTCTTGAAAACCAAGCTGTAACTTTTCTAGTTCAAGTTACCCTGTCCCAGCTTGCCTCCCTAAAATTTTCCTTTCTTTTTTTTATCTTCAACAATTTGAAGATTTAAAAATACATAGTAAAATACAGAAGATAGCAGACTAGAATAGATATTAATGTTGCACAAGAGTTTCTATTCTTTTCTTTCCAGAACAAGAATATGATGGACTGTCCCCACATTTTCCGAAGAATAGCTCTTCATTACAGCTGCTGACTTACTCTTCCTGAGGATTCCCACCCTCCTGATGGAGTTGAGATGCCTGGAAAGTATATTACATTTGATGGGTTTCTCAGCTACAACAGTCTTTACTTGTTTATTTCCAAGTATGGATCTCCTCATGGATTATCTGTTAGTTTCTGAAATATTCCATTTGTTATATTTTTGTTTTTATCTGAATACCGGCCAACATGTGAAATATATTTGTGTAAAGAGAAATAAGACCTGTGGTGATCAAATCCCTGTTAAAATAAGAGGAATATCAATTGGCTTATTTAGTACTGGGGATATTCAAGTCACAGATTTAGTCCTGAATATACTTACTAGCTCTTCCTAGACAGACGCTTCTGTTCTGAAACCAAAGCCTCTACCTTTAACCCTAACCAACCAGCTGTATACACCGCATGTCATTAGTTACCAAAAAGACCTACCGGAGGTTCAGGTGGGTGGGAACTCTAACTGCACACCAGGGAGAAAAACAGCAAAATTCAGAGTGCTTCCCACATGCCACGTAGCTTCATTAGCACCCACACTTTGCGGATCACAGAGAGGTTCAGTAATTTGTCCAAGGTCACACAGCGACTAAGAGACTGACCCAGGATTTGCATCCAGGCATCCGGCTCCTGCCTTCATACTCTTGAACACATTATACTGTTTCTTAACACTCTTAGCACCAATGGGCAAGATCACGTTGCTTCCGTATTTTCAAAGGATTTGCATAATTGCTGAGTATTTAGTAACAGCAGTTGAACTGAGTTCTTATAGCCAAAGTCCGTATTATCTCTTTATGTAAGAAATGCAGAGTAGGGCGCCTGGGTGGCTCAGTTGGTTAAGCGACTGCCTTCGGCTCAGGTCATGATCCTGGAGTCCCTGGATCGAGTCCCGCATCGGGCTCCCGGCTCGGCAGGGAGTCTGCTTCTCCCTCTGACCCTATCCCCTCTCATGCTGTTTCTCCCTCTCTCTCTCTCTCTCTCTCAAATAAATAAATAAATAAATAAAATCTTAAAAAAAAAAAAAAAGAAATGCAGAATATTTAAACAAAAATGTAAATATTAGCATCATATTTCACACTAGCATTCTCCAAGGGAGTTTTATTGGTTTAACACAGGGAGAGAGGGCTTGGAGACAGTGAATTTCTTTCCTCTTCTGACGGGCCTAGGTGGCTTAAATAGCAGAAATGCTTATTTTTGATACTTACCTGAAGAGGCAAAGAATTATGCTTCCGGTTGTAAGGGAAATCAGAGAGACACTGTAGCCCAGCGTGTAAATGGCCTTCACCAGAATGTAGAACGTAATCTACAAAGAGGGAACAAAACAGCTGTGAGGTTTTGGTGGTCAGCACTGGACCGAGCAATGCTTCCTTCACGCGGGCCCTCGCTGCCCGTCTCGGGGCGCACCAGACAGCGTCAGCCCACCTCCATTCTGAACCCAAACACTTTATTCTCCTCTTTAAACGCCCACCTATTTCCCTAAAATTCATTCTGAGTGACTGTGTGGAGCAGGGAGAGGGATGACCTGGGGGGTCCCCAACTTCGCTGTCTGATCACTATTAAATATGTCATGCATCACAAATCCGAGGTAAATTGCTGATGTCAAGAATATGAAATAAGCTGAAATTTTTCTAAAAAATATTTTCTAAAAATAAGCTGAAATCAGAGGAGGCTTGGGGGGGGTGCTTCCCATGAGAGAGCCCCAGAAACCACAGGGGACTGCTTTGAAAATATGTCCTGACCTAACTGGGTTTTGCTGCTCTGGACTCCGTGAGGAGTGAGGACCCAGGGGACATTCCGCACTGGCCCTGATTTCTCCATAGCCCTGTTCACACCAGCTTAGTGTAAATTCTAGAGAGGGGATGGTGCCCACCGAGCCGATTCCCAGCCCTGGGGTCAGCCAACAAACACGGGTTCAGGCTGGGGTAGGAGGGACGGCCTTGCTCCTGTAGCTTCGTGGGGCTTGGCAGCGTCCGCAGGTCAGTGGACCCCTGCAGGCTGGTCTGCACCCACTGTCCAGCCCCACTGTTATTCTTTACCATCAAGGTGATGCCTTTTGAGGAGAGCTTTCCCTCTCCTTATTACCCTTATTATGGAAGACTCAATATGGGTAATGACATATTTCAGAAGTAAACTAAAAATTTGGAAAAATGAATTTCTAGTTAATATTTAATGATAAAATGAAATTAATTGGTATAGCCTCTCAAATAGTTCAGGCAATCAAGGTTAGCATGAAGCTTGATCTGGCAAGCTAATGTATTAATCTGATTTTAGAAGGGTTTTTCCTTGTTAAACCTCAAGGCCCTGTTGTCATTCTTTTTAGCTCAAGAAGAGAGGAGATGTCATGCTGGCATTCTGAAAACGTCCTTGAAAACTCTAATTTTAAGTCTTTGTCCACATTCTATGTTCTATTCTGAGTGAGAGATTATAAATAGGACTGGGGCATCCTGAGCAGCTTTTTACCATTTCGTCTTGTGATCAGAGCTCACGTTAAATAACTGGAAAAGGCAGTATTTCAAACCTACCAACCGCAAAGCACAGAAAACAACATATCTATACTTAACGAGCACGTATCATGTATCTAATATACCCATCACATGTAATACATACTATACACGTAATAACAGTATCTATAATCAACAATCTCCAACCAGAGGGACAACTGAGCAAGACCGCGGGGAGACCCCGGTAGCCGCCTCCCTGACGCTGGGACGCTGGCCCCCGGGAGGAGACCCCGGTAGCCGCCTCCCTGATGCTGGGACGCTGGCCCCCGGGATACCTCCACAGGGCATGGGCACGACCTTGCACCGTTCCGACCTTTCTGATGAGTTCTCTTCTGCGCGTGGATGGCACGTAACTTTTATCACCCATCAACTGTGTCGTCTCTTGTCCAGTATTAGCTTCACGTGTTTTCAGCCCCTCGGCCTAATTGTACCACCGCTCTAAACAGTCAGTCTTTGCTGGGTTCCCTTGTTTGTTCATTCCTTGATTGTTGCTTCATCCTTTCTCGATTCTCAGTTCTTTTTTCTGGCTTCATTTTACCCCTGAAGCCCATTTCCTGGGCATTTTTAATGAGAGTCTGCTGACTGTGGATCCTGTCGGTTTGTTTTCTGACATGTCTCTTTCCCTCGTATTTCCAAGTGGACATTCCTCTTCTTCAGGCCCTGGGAAGGCATCTGCCGCCTGCCCTGTGGCTTGCACGTGCGTGGGCCATCGGCCTCAATCTCTGGCATCTTCTGGCAGCTGTGGGGTTCTCTATGTATGTGGGGTGGTCAGGCTCTCCGAATCGGATTGGTGCCTCCCTCGAGCTGCATTTTCTCCGGCCAAGCCTGCAGTCACACTGTCTCCTGCCCATCCTTCTCCCTACTCTTGGAGCCCACACTCCCCATCCCAGAACTCCGGTACCTACGTCTGAGTTCCTGTGTAATGTATCTTCTCGACTTTCATGTTTAGGTCTATTTTTCCCCTTATAAGGTCTGGTAAGAGCATCTTGTTCCAGGTTTATATTTTTAATTTCCACTTTTTTTAACATTTCAAATGCACTTATTTGCATTCTATGTCTGATGACTCCATCATCTGAAGTTCTGAGGATGTAATCTGTTTGTCATCTGCTGACTTTCACTCACAGTGGCTTTTTCTTGGTGTGGTCTGTGCATTTGGAATATAAGCTTGTCTTCGGAGTGGACCTATGGGAATTTGTAAGGTCTTGGCAAAGATGCTTCCTTCCAGGAGCACCTGTGTTCACTTCTGCCAGGTACCCCCCCGCTGCTTCCATTCAAGATGCCTTACATGAGTGTCTCAGCTCAGAGCTGCAATACCACGCACAAGACAGAAATGGGAAAACCCAACCTGCAGGAGGGCATGCCCGTGGTGACAGATTTTTAGATTTTCCTCCTGGAAAGCAAAGGCGGGTAAGAACAGTTTCCCTGTCACCTCCATGGCCAGATTTTTGGTCTAGCTCTCAACTCCAGACGCCCAGCACCATCCACACCTGCATGCTCTTCATAATGACCCAGCAGTTGCCCCGGAAACCAGCGGCCCCTGCTGCCTGGCACCTGATTCTCAGCTCTTTTATTGAGATTTTTTTACTTTCTTGAAATCTCAGCTGTGCATTTTAAAGCAACACTGTTATACTTCAGCATTTTTGAGTGATTTGTACTGGGAATTTTTTACCTCCAATTTCTTACAGAAGACTTTCATTTCTTGCTGAACATATTTGGTATTACTGGTTAATTTAAATCTTTCTGTTCAACACATTTACTCAGCTCTTAATTGGAACCAGACACTGAGCAAGGTGTCTTGGGAACAGGATGAGTGAGAGAAGGGTCCCACCCACGATGAACTCACAGACATATTTTCACCACTGGACTGACTGTCCCAGGAGATAATGCATGAGCTAGAAATTGAGATAGGTATAAATTAAAACATTTTTCTCTGTGTTCACTTAAAAAAAAGAATATCCACATTTCAATTTATATTACTTTGCTTAAATATGGTTTAGATTTTACATTTCTCATGTTTTCAATCATTTAAGAAGGCTTAATCTGGTTATTTGCAAATTGCCTCTGTTAAGGGCTTTTCGAAGCAGAGTACACTCCAGGGCAAGCTAGAAACCTCAAATAAAAGGCAGCACTGGGGAAGTCTTACCAGAACAGAACGCAAAACAACCACGTAATAGCTGAGCCACGCCAGAACCAAGGCTAACGGCCGCAGAATTACATGCAGTGCTTAACAGGCAGGAAACTTGCTCACAGCCAGCTTTTAAGAGAATGAGGCATATCACAAGAAAACAATCTGGGGTCTTTGCTCAAGGAGGTAGGAGGAACAACTTTTGGGCTTTTTCTGTGTACATCTAATCTCCTGTATCGCTACCTATGTGGACAGAACTGAAGAATAAGAATTACTGTTTAGAACACGAGCCCTAAAAAACTGTGTGGAGTTCTCCATCTTTGATGCAAGTTTAAATTTATTTTCATTAGAAGTGGCTAAAACCAGCTACGTGGTTTCAAGAACTGCACAGTGGGTCTGCACAGTGCTTTCGTCTCTGGGCTCCAGAGCCCAGCCTCTGCCTCCTGATCCAGCCTCCTTCCCCAGGGTCCCCCACCTGCAGAGACCTGCTTTCTGCTCTTGGTGAGGCCATGGTGTTATGATCCATACCAGTGGTTCTCCCAGTGTGACCCCCAGACCAGCAGTGACAGCATCACTTGGGAACTTGTCCAAATGCAAACTCTCAGACCCCATCTGTCCCTGCCTGCCCCAGAACCAGAAGCCTGCAGTGATTCTGATGTGGCTTGTTCCAGAACCTCTGGTCTACACCACAGACAGAGTTAAAATGTACACATGACCTTTCCTGTGCTGCTAAAACCCTCCACAGAGCCCTTTTGCTTGTGAGCAAAGCTGTGTACCACAGCGAGGCAGCTGCTGGCCCCTCCTCACACTGGGTCCCCTATAACGAGAGGGCAGCCTCCACTTGCTCCCTTCATTGCTATGAACAGGCTGTGTCTTACCGTTTCCATCCTGATTCTCCTACCCACCGCTCAGCAGTCATACAGGGGTCCTTCCTCTGGGGACCCGCCCTCCCAGGCTCTGCCCTGCCCCCACCAGCTCACACTGTGGTGGCTGGAGCTCCCTGAGAGCAAGCACCAATCTTGTCCCCTTTTGCACCCAGCCCCCAGTGGGCCGCTGGGAACCGGAGATTGCAAAGCTTTACAGTTTTCAAATCTCTCCTGACCATGTCATCTGATCTTCAAACTGAGGTGAACCAGGAGGCTAGCATGATGGCCTCTGCCTAGCAGAAAGGGCTGTCACAGCGTAGGGGTGGTGGATGAGTGGGAAAGCACGCGCATCACTGTCTGGAAAACAATGGTTTCTCCCAGAACCCTCTTAATAATGATTTACCTGCTCATCAACAAGTAGCCCTTTGCATCAGGGGCAGAAAAAACACCACTAAAGCTCAGATAGCTTCTTCTTAGGATAGGTCCCACTTGAATTAGAAGGCACAGTTCCTGTCCTCAGGGTGCGTAAAGTCCTGTTGGGTGAACAAGACCAAAACACACCTGGAAAACGCACAAGTAAGAGCTAACCTGCATTTCTAACTCCGAATTCAGACTGAATGGCCAAGGCACGAACAGGGGCAAGAAGAGGTGGGTGGGGGGAGCTGGTAGAGGAGCACTCGGGGCAGGGGAGGAGAACTGTGTTCTCCAGGCTGCAGGGGGTGGGGTGGGGGCCACTGGCCAGGAGGAGCGGGGCATCCGGGCCCCCGAGAGACAACACCAACACTGGAGACACTTCTCCCCGACTCTAGGATGCACACACGCACGCACACATGCGCACGCGGACTCACACAGTCCATCTCCCCGTGTGGCGGCCGGCAAGGGTTGAGGGCTGTGCTTGCTTCACGCTAAAGGACATGCAGGGGTATGATGGCCAGTCCACGGGCCTTCACTTTGGGGTGGTTTCTGGGGTGGCGGCAGGATTCCAAGGGCCCGTGGACCAGCAGCCCTGTCAGATTACAAGGAGGTGCTTGTTCTCGCCATAAAAAGTGGAAGCCTGAGGCTTTCTTTGTTTTATTATTTATTTATTTATTTATTTAAGATTTATTTATTTGCTGGGGGGAAGGGGCAGAGGGAGAGAGAGAGAATCCCAAGTAGACTCCCAGCTGAGCACAGAACCTAAGGGTGGGGCTTGATCCCATGACCCCCAAGGGTCAGACACCTAAGTGACTCACCACCTAGGTGCCCCAAGGCTTTCTTTGAAACAAATGTGTTAGAGATTGTTAGAAACTACCACCTATCTATGGGGAATGTGGTCCACGACTCCATTTATTTCCCTAGTGCACAGCAAGACATCAAAGCCCCATTCACAAGACGTACACCTGGTCTCAAGATTCAGGATGAAGCTCACAATCACCCGTTGTAAGTTTCTTCTTGCTAGTTATTGGCAAAATATCTTTTATGACCCAGGTATTCTACTAAAGCAATTCTGCTTAGGGGACTGTAACAATTCTCAAGACAGTGGTGGAGTGTTCTGCAATTTACAAAATGTAACACAAAATTTATTCACTTCTCCCAACAACCTTGGGAAGGAAACTGACTGAATATTATCACCATGTTCCTATTAACAGACAAGGAACCTGAACCCCAGGAGGGGAGAAGCAAGTTTAAGGACATGGGACCCTCAAGTTGTGGAGCCGAGACTCCAGCCTAAACCCCATCGTGTCATCCCCCAGGAGAGACCACAGTTACTCTTTTGTTTTGATTTTTTTTTCTTTAAGAGGAATCAGTTCTGCATGTAAGGAGTTTGGAAGTTGCCACTGAATCCTGGTAACGAATGAAAGTCTGAACAAACTGAAAAACCAACCACTTTTCTTGGATCTGCAAGACAAGGGAGGACACAGGACCCGCGGCTGCCCCACAACCGGAGAGACAGACGGGTGGTCAACGGGAGTCCCTGCTTGCCAGGGCAGAGTCACGAGACGTACTACTGATTCAGCTGCAGCCCTCGAGCCAGCCTGGCGTTGGCAGGCAAAGGGCTCAGTGGAACAGAACGGAGCCCGAACAGAGATCCACGTAAGTACCGGCACGACATTTGACGACGGAGCAGAGGCAGTTCAGTGGCGGAAGCACAATGTCCTTGTCACATCTACCAGAACCAGTGGGCATCCCCATGCAGAACAGGAATCGAGCCTCAGGCTCACAGCTGCACAAACGTTAATGCAGATGGAACACAGATCCGAATGTAGAACGCAAACCTAGGAAACTCCTGTTAGACGCAGAGGAGAGAACGGAGAAGACCCTGGGTGTGGCGAAGCCTTCGAAGACACAGCACCAGAGACAAGGTCCACGAAAGAAAGAAAAACTAAACTCCTGCTCTGCCATCGACCATGTCAGAGAGTGAGAAGACAAGCGCAGACTGGAGATGCACCTGATGAAGGACTGTCACTCAAAACACACAAAGAACTCTCAAAACTGAACTGAGAAAAGAAACAACCCCATTTAAAAAAAAACAAAACGGGCCAAACACCTTACTAGACACCTCCCCAGAGAACACGTACAGGTGGTAAGTAAGCTCATGGAGAGATGCTCCACACGAGGGCACAGACCGTGGTGCTTGTGGAACTGTGTTTGTGCTCCTGGGATCAGCACCTACGGTGCACAGGACAGTGGGCGCTCCCTCTGGCTCAGGCCTATGTCCCGTGAACACACAAGAGCGCGGGTTCGTTGCCTTCTGCGTCTGCTTCTCCGGCCAGAAGTGCTGATAACAACCATGCTGTGTCCCACAGCTCGTCGGGGGATTAAATGAGATGGCCCACAGAGAGCTTAGTAAATGCTCTTGGTAAACGATTTATGTTACTTGGTTTGATTTTATAATGAAAACCATCTTTATAATGAAAGAGGTTTTAAAGACGATTAATCCAATGACCCAAGTCGTCCTCATTCAGGTGAAGAAATACTTCTCAAGCTTCCTCTGTACACGTGCTGCGTTCACAGAGAAGGTCCGAACACGCTGGAGAGGGGTCTCCTCTTCCCCATCCAGCCCAGACTGGCCCTGCAGTGGAAGGGCAGGGGCCCCGAGCCAGAGCCTCCCGGCGGTTGCTTCTGGGTGGTCAGAGGCACAGCCCCAGCCTGCGGAGAAAGCGGAGGAGCCCTGAGCTGTAACTAAGGGCCTCTCTAGTCGTGGATGCTTCACTTTCAGAGTCATGGGGAGACAGGCGCGGGTCCCACCTGGAACCATCAGAGACACCTGGGCATTTGGGACGGTGTTGACTCCACGTGGGAGCTGGGCTCCACAGCTCGGAGGGCACAGGAAGGCACCGCGGAGAGCTCAGTGCTAATGATTTAGGAGCTGCCGCGTGCGCGTGTGTGCGCGTGAGTGTGTGCGTGCGTGAGACCAGCATCCCACGCCCTCCTCCTCTCCTCTGTGAAGTCGCCAGCTCTCCTGAGGAAGGAGCAGACACCTGGAAAATGCCTCTTGAGAGCTCAGATGCCCCGTGGAGGGGCGGGTGCGTCCAACTCTGTCTGAGACCCCTATTCTGAATAAAGGCTGCTTTCCCAGAGAAACCCTGCATTGTTACTTTGCTTGGAGCCCGCGGTGATAATGGCAAAGTGATTTTGCAGCTTGCTCGCATGCGGCTGCAGGGGTGACATTCTAAGGAGGAGGGGCGCTGGGGGGAGGGGCCGCCCCTTGGTTTAAGTCACTACATGGAACGTTCCTTTGTTAGTGTGGAGGGCTCTGAGGAAAAAAGTGACTTTCTTTTAAAATCCAAATATGGCATTTCTGAGGTAAACAGCCACAGATATTTTGGAGGATTTTATCCACTGAGACCTGAATGTCATTGTGAGAAACATCAGACTAACCCCAACAGACAGCCGCTTACAGACTCACAGGCCTGTGTTCTTCAGAGACACAATGTCATGTGAGAGAAAGACTGAGGAATGTTCCAGATTGGAAACCCCTGAAGAGTCACGACAAGCCTGTACCGGGACCCGGACAGGAGCGGGGCCCAGATGGCAGATGGCGTAACAGCCAAAACGTTACATTTCCTAAACTGGATGACAGTGCTGAGGCTAGAGAACATCCTCACTTTTAAAAGACTCACGCTCACGTTTTAAGAGTAAGAGGGAGGGTGCACCACGGCGATGGGTGGTGACGTGCCCGCACACCCACAGCTCCCCGGGGCACAGGCCGCCGGGGTGAGACTGCCTGGAGACTCGGCTGCAGACGCGCCGGTCCCCCGCAGCTTCTGAGCATACAGGGCGCCACAGAGACACGGTGTGACGGTTGTGTTTCCTCATTGTTCTGACAAAGTCCAGGGTTAAAAGGCAAATGTAACCGAGAAATGATCTGACAAACCTGGTATAAATTTAAGAGGCTTTTTTTTTTAGACTAAAATTAGATTTTATTTGAATACAAAAGTAGTATCTGCTTACTTCTGAGAAAGTCGTAAATATAACAAAGAGATTTTTAAAAGGGAGCACATAGCTATCACAAGGACCTCCCCGTTCCGAGGAGCTTCTGTCCTTTGTCAGCGGCTCTTGTGGCCGTGGCCCGCGTCCAGCCCCAAATCCCTCAAAGCCCGCCCAGGCGACTGACAGTCAGCAGGGGAACTTTGTCAAAACTTCATCTCCTTTTGCTGGGTCTCTAATAGAGCTCCCTAGTCCCCAGTAAAACAAATATTGCTAGTTTCCATCCTTTCCTCAATTATTTCAATTAGTCCTAAAATTTGTACACCAAATGGAGAAACTAGTAGGACTGCTCGATGAATAGCCTGCCAGAGGACCAGGGCCTTCCCTCCTGTCCCCACCTGAGGGCCTGGCCAGGGCAGCCAGCACTCCAGCCTTGCAGACTGCTGCTGCCTGAGCCCCAAATGCCCATCTCTCCGGGCAAGGCTGCTCATAGACAAGCCCACGGAAAGCGGGGGATCAGGGAGGTCAGACCCTTCTCAAGAGCCCCGTTCCGGGTTGAGACCAGTCTGGTGCTGTTCAAACTTCTGCCAGGGCCCCAGCCTGCAGCCCTGAGTTTTGCCCGATGTGCCCCGTTCTGTGGACACACCCGGTCCTCACCTCTGTTTGACAAGAAACAGAGGCCTTGTGCTCACCAGAGCAGGGCCCTGGGCTCAAGGTGGAGCCTTCCCACCCCTGTGAGACTCTGTGGGTCTTCTTTGGCCTTGCAAAGACTCATTCCTTTATTGGGCAAGTATTACACATCATTGTCACAGGTTCAGTTAAAACTAGCATAAAAATAGCTCATAACTGTGCCTGTCTCATGAATCTTCTGTATAAGTACCGCATGCTAACCGATTGCGCCACTGGAGCTCCTCTCATGAATCTTCTGAATCATGTCTCTGCTCGTGGTCAGATTTCTGCCTCGCACGAGTCAGCCGGCTCATGCGAGCCCGGCTCTGCCACGGCAGGCTGCGGCGTCGTGTGCTCTGCTTACGGCGTTCTGACCCAGCCTTCCTGCTCATGTTGCCCCCTCTCAGCTTAGCTGTCCAGCTCCCAGTGTCCCCCACTGCTGATGGGCAGTCCACCTGGGGACTCACATGCCCCTGAAGACCGCAGTGGGAAGCTCCCTCCTGCCATCTGATGTGAAACGAAGCAGACACAGCCCTTGGAGCTGCTTCAGAAGCTGGATTAAATGGGCAACTGTAACAGAAGCAAACACGGGGTGGAGGTGCGCCAGATCTCGGGTTGGTTGGCATGCCTGGAGGCGCACACTTTGCCGCGTTCAGGGCTCTCATCCTGGCTCCACGTCCCACGGCAGCTGCTCAGCACGGCCCTGAGGGACCCCTCACAAGGGACTCCTTGTGAGGACTGAGCAAAATGCCAAAGTGCACCTGACCCAGTTGCCCCACGGACACCAGGGCGGCCGTGATCTTTGTTGTCGGGCTGGGGAATCTTGGGGAGGCCACACCGGCGTTTAGGCAGACAGAGTTACTGGTGTTTCTGAAAGCTGAGAGGAGAGTGCAAAAATATTTTTAGGAATATGGCATAATATGGAAGAAATGTGTCCACTTGATGCATGGGGAGGCTGAGATGCCAGACAGTTCTCTTGGTTAAATTTAGCTGAGGCGCTCTTTATTTAAGAACTATGTTAGCAAATATATAATATCGGAGACACATGGAGTGCACCACCTTGCGTGTCCACTGCACATGGGATGCCAGTGTGTGGCTGGGGGGCGCCCTCTGGCCGGGCAGAGTGTTCAGCTTTAGGGCAGAGTCACGCATGACGACTGAAGCAAAGCCAAGGTGGGGGGGTGCTGCCCTAGGTCCTTCTACATTCATCTGGAAGACTCCTGATACTCAGGAGAAAGGAGGCACCTCTGACCCCATAGAGACCTGTGGCTGCTAAATTTCTAGGCTCTTCCATGTTCCACCAGCTCTCAGCATCCCTGGGAGACGGGTTGGGGCCCTGGCCTGAGGGGGTGCCCCGAACCAGAGCCTCAAAACAGCCTTTGCTGCGGGAAAAATGCCAAGAGACTGCTATGGTCAGGGGAGCCCCGGGGTGGGGGCCAGGCCTAGAGGGATGGGCGACCAGGCAGATAACTCCAGGTAGAATGACTCCTGCTGGCAGTCTGGGCTGAGGCTGAGAACATGACCCTAGGACAGCTTCTTCAGCCCCATGAGTGGGGACACCCACACGTCCCTGGAAGGGTGGGGCACGGGAAAGGACAGAGGGCAGCTCCTGGCATGACCCTTGTGGGCCCCTGGGAGTGCTCCTTCAATCCTTAATGGGATGAAGCACTTCGTGCAATGGTTCAAAGATCAAAGTCCCGAGAGGAAAATGCTCCTATGGCTGGCAAGGCACATGCCCGAGGGTGGTTTTGGTGGGAGAGGGTCACAGACAAGGAAGATTGGACACAGAAACCAGGACCTGGTGACAGAGAGAGTCTGAGCCAAGCCTGGCCAGCTTTATTATCTCACTGTGAGACCCAGAACATAAAGACCCAGACCACTGCCAAACCGGGCTGCCTTGGTCCAGATTGAGAAACAGCTTCACCATAGTGGTTCCCGCCATCATCTGAGAGGCCTCTGGGGTCTTCGGACACTGTTTTCCTTCATGGGACTCCCCATTCCTGAATTTATTTTATCTTTCGATTCCCTTGCTGCGTGTAACCAAGCCTGTGGCTTTTGTGGAGGCTAATTTTTTTCTTTAATTTAATTAATTCTGAAACCAACAAAGTTTGCACACACAACACCCAGGGCAGAGTCTGGCTGTGTGAGAGCAGGAAATCCAATTAAAATCATAAAACCGGGAGGATAGTGAGCTGCTGATGAGATGAGGAGTGACATCAGAAGCAGAGTTCACTGGGCTCATGGCCAGGGTTGCAGCTCCCCTCAGCCGCCCGAGGAGACCCAGCTGGGGCCGCGAACCCTCCGGGCCCTCTGCACGTCCGCCAACCGCGTGGTTCTTGTCTTCCGCAGGATCCCTTAAACAACCAAATATTCAAAGTATGTGAACAGCAGAAACTGCAAGCAGGAAGAAAAGTTATTCACTTTGGTTTTGTGCCTTCATTCTTTTCGCGTCCACACGTTAAAATATTTTGACTTTCTAATCCATTAGTAGGGAATGTGCATTCATGATATTTGTAGAATCTCTGAAATGTTTAATTAAGAAGACACATAACCCTTCAAACTGGATGGAAAAGCATCAGAAGAGCAGAGACACTGTGCTTCACGAAGGCAGGGCTCAGGCACACGTGTTTCCGAGGGCCTGGAAGAGTTTTCCATCAGTTTTCCTGGGAATGCCACCTACGGTGTGGCCCAGGGGAAAGGTAAGGAAGAGGAGCTGCCGGCTTTGACTTGTCAAGGGTGCCAACGTTGCCTCGAATGTCAGCTCTCAGCACCTGCCCACGGCCACACTGAGTTCGTGATAACAGGACAGACTCACAACACCGGGATTCCCAAAAAGCGACTGTGGAATGAATGAATGGGGACGGGCCCACCCTCGAATAGGGACCCACAACTGGCTCGGAATAAATGCTGCTGGGGGGTCTGGGGACACTCTGCTTCCACCCCACACAGGCGTCTGGGATACCTGCAGACGGTGGATCCGGAGGCGTGTCAGAACCCCACCCCCTCACTCCGGGCCACAGAGGGCCAAGACTGTTCTGGTTGCCGAGGCCTGCCTTCTTGCCTCTGAAACGGGCTGATGGCACCCATTAGGGTCACCTGGGAGGCAGGTGTCATGTGGCAGGGTGCCCTGAAGCCACTCCTGGAGTCCTGGTCATCGTGAAGAAGGGCAGTCCCCACTCCCGGTCAGCCTGCAGGGTCAGCAGAACAGGGCCTGTGAACACTTCCTGCTCCAGGACAGTCCTGAGGCTTCAGGTGAATTCTGTACCAGTTCAAGGCTTATTCTTAGAAAGCCAATAGGATGGTCTCCTGGTTTGGTCCTATTAAATAGCTAAACAGCAGTTTGGGACTAGTCTAGAACCTGAAATCCACAGGTTATCTTCCTGTGAAGACATGTTCTGAATTCAGATTCGACCTGAACAGGTCACCGACTTTGAGCTACACTTGGAGGCTCAGCAGACACGATCACGGCACCAAAGCTCCGTCTTCCGGCGGGAGCAGCTCAGTGGCTGCCAGGGCCCTCAGTCCCAGGTTCGGGGCTCTCTACCACCTCGTGTTTCCTGCCCAACAGGCCACTCACGAGAGGCTGACATCTCACGGGGCCTTCTCGCAGAATCCAGTCAGTACAAGAAGAACGACATGAAGTCTCGCTGTGCCGTGTAGGACAGCCCCCGACCAGTGTGCGAAGCCCGATGTGGTGAGACTCCAAAACCAGCAGGCTGGTCTGGAGCCGAGGAAAGACCAGAGGTAGGAGAGAAGGCAGAGGACCTGAGAGGACATTCTGTGGCATCAGATTCTGAATACGTGTCCTTTTACTGATGCCCTGGGAGCAGCTCTGCATCCGTGCTTCCCTGGTCACAAGCCTGGCTGAGGGCGCAAACGACCCCTGGTGTCCTTCGGGACGTGCGAGGTGGAGAGCAGCAGCACAAGCTCCCTGAGGGACACCAGGTGCGCACAGGCCCGCGAGCAGTTCCCTGCCGGCTGGAGAGAGCGCAGGCGCCACCCCAGACTTCACTGGCAGCTCAGGTGACTGCACGCCGAGGGGGAAGGTGAATACTTCTGGCACAGAGAAGCTGAATCTCAGTGATTGCACAACAGAAAAGAGCTGGGGCCCCGACGACGTCATGTCACCCCCGAACCTCAGTGTTTCCCTCTGGAAGGTGGGCTGCCACCAGGACTAAAGAAGACAAGGGGTCGGGGACGTGGGGGATGTTAGTCAAAGTGTACAAACTTCCAGTTATAAGAGGAATAAGGTCTGTGTCTCACCAAAAAAAATAAGTAAATAAAAGGTAAATATGTGAGGTGATAGATACTTAGCTTGACTGAGGGGATCACCTTATGATGTATGTACATACACAGGTCAGAACATCACGCTGCATACAGGCATATGCCGTGGAGATACTGCGGGCTTGATCCAGACCACCGTGGGGAAACAAACATGGCCATGAAGGGATTCAAGCGAATTGTTTGGTTTCCTAATGCTTCTAAGAGTTACGTATACACCATCCCGTAGTTTCTGAATGTACAACAGCATTATATCTAAGAAAAGGATGTACATACCTTAGTTAAAAAATACTTTGTTGTTAAATAATGTTAATCATCATCTGAGCTTTCAGTGAGTCCTATCACTGATCACAGATCATCCTAACAAATATAATAATCATCAGAATGTTAGAAATATTGTCAGAATTAGCAAAATGTGACACAGAGAGACGAAGTAAGCAAATATCGTTGGAAAAATGTCCCCCACAGACAGTGCAACATTGCCCCAATGTTCAGTTTGTAAAACACAGTATCCGCCAAGTGTGATCCTGTGACGTATGCCCGTACCTTAAATATAAACAGTGTTTGCATGTCAGTCACACCTCAACAGAAAAAGACTGCCTGAGATGATGCTGGTAATTGATGTGGTTCATAGTGTGCACTGGACAACGCCAGTGATCCCACCACCCACCACCATCATCCTGACAGTTGGCCAGACGCCCTTCAATTAGTGAGAAACTAGCTAAAATGTAAGGCACTTCCTTTCCTGGGGTTTAATAATTTGGTGGCAAAAGAATTGGCTTTATACTGTAAATCTTGGTGAGGAGAGCAAAGACAGTCCCTCTATAAAAAAGGAACATGAAAGATGGGTTAATCCCCCAGGAAAATGTATCTGACAGTGACATTCGTACCAGTCTCACTGATGGTGGGGTGGCAGGGCCCAAGGTTGGAGGGAAGTGAGACCAACATGCATGAGTAGCTAGGTATTCCCTAAGGCTCTTTAAGAGGGCCTCAAGTATGTTCTCACACAGCGGGTGTTTGCAGGGGATGGGGGCATGAAACGCATGGTATTCACCTGTCATTAATATGGCATTGAGGGGGTGCCGGGGTGGCTCAGTCGTTAAGCGACTGCCTTCGGCTCAGGTCATGATCCCGGAGTCCCGGGATCGAGTCCCGCATCGGGCTCCCTGCTCAACGGGGAGTCTGCTTCTCTCTTGACCCTACCCCTTCTTGTGCTCTCGCTCACTCTCTCACTGTTTCTCTCTATCTCAAATAAATAAATAAAATCTTTTAAAAAATACGGCATTAGGGGGTGAAGGAACGTGGCCCAAGGGGAGGACGGTGACCTGGTTTTCTGGTGGTAAACAAAGTAAAACCACAGTCATACAATGTTGCAGGGTGAACATGCAGGAAAGAACAGCCACCCCAGCCCTGGGGCTGAGCAGAGCTGAGCGGACTTGATTTGACACATCACTTAGGCAATCACGCTCCCAGAGAAAGGGTTCATCTTGAGGGCACCTCCGTGGCCTCCTTACAGCACGCGGACCAACGCTGCAGCCCTTGCCATAGGCGGAGTCCCCAGCACACCCTGGGCACTGTTGGCCAGGGGCATGCTCAGTCTCTCAGTTTGCAACCACGCTCAATCATTAGTCCTGTGTCCTGCTGCTGGCCCACGGCTAAAAACACGGCTGCACAGCTTCTGGATGGCCCGCTTTGTGGCGAAGTCCTAGACAGGCTAAAGAATTCTCATTAAAGCTCATTTCAGGCAGGCAGAGCCATTCAGGCTAACTGAAAGCAGGCAAAAAGAATCAGGCTTTCCTGCCTCCAAAATGACGGAACCACGAAATGAGCCAAATGCAGGGCACAGAACTGAAATAGGGACTTTGCCCAATTTGGCCATCAATAAGCAGCACTGCTCTTTGCAGGAAAGGAAATGTACATAATTCTTGTCGGGCAGCACACGGACGCTGTTTCGCGTGCACTTCCAGAAAAGGGACTAGAAAGTGCGAGAGTCACGCGGGGGCCCTTACCTTGCTCTCGTCCTCGGCATCATTATAGCCGCAGGCGTCTACGAAATCTGGAAACATCTCTGACCACCCATCACTTGTACAGTTTTTGCTTATGTTTCCTGGAAGATAAAATGTAGGCGTTAGGCCTGCAGGTCCACAGCAGCTGGCCTCGGTGCTGACGAGCAGGCTTGCAGGCGCGTGGCCCTAGATGCCTCCTCTCTCTGGTCAGCGAGGAGCGGAGTGCAACCCATTCAGCCACTTCACGGTGTGTGCATTCATCCCCCCGGAAGCTGGGTGGCTCGCGGGAGAGCTTCTGTGTCATGAGGCATGGTGCAGTGGTAACCATTATAATGGATGGTGGTGTTATTATTAAGGAGCACAATGAAAATTAGCAGACTCATATTCGGTCCAGGGAGAGAGAGTGATCGCCAAATCCCAACCATTCCAGAGCCTGCTATGACATTCCATCCTGTTCTGTGCCAGTTCCCTCACTCAGCTGCCCTGGGCGCTGCACTGGTCACTGACGTTGGACGAACAGACGGTGGGTGTAAGATTTAAACTGCATGAAATAAAGGCCGTTTTGATCTTATAGCACCATTTTTTTTTGCTCTTAATTATGTAAACGTGTATGTTAAACTCAGGAATGCAATGTTCCCTCTATTTAAAAGAAAGTATCAGGGCGTCTGGGTGGCTCAGTTGGTTGAGCCTCTGACTCTTGGTTTCAGCTCAGATCATGATCTCAGGGTCATGGGATCGAGCCCCATGTAGGGCTCTGCGCTCAGGGCAGTCTGCTTGAGATTCTCTCCCTCTGCTCCTTCCCCCGACCCGACACACTCTCTCTCTCTCTCTAATAAATAAATAAATTAAAAAAAAAAAAGAAAGTGTCCTCAGTAGGTGACCGCACTAGGTGCTGAGTGGTGCTGAGTGACCTAAGGGCAGGGCACTGATCACCTGTGACAGGGCTGGGACTTGCAGGGCAGGCTTTGGGAAGCTCAGGCCTGGGAAGGCACTTCCTGCCCTTGGTGCTGGGAGGCTCAGCAGCTGATCACCCACCAAGCTTCCTCCCTGACTCACAGCCCCTGGGGCTTTCAGAATAGCAGACATTTTCACTCACGTCACCTCTTTTTGCTTTGGGCCAACACTGTGAGGCAGACTTGGTGGGCATTACTGTTTCCATTTTACAGATGAGACTGAGGTTCAGTAACACCCGCAAGGTTCTGTGATGACTGAGTGGCGGAAATAGGTTTTCTCACTCAAAAACCCTTTGTTTTCTACATGAAGGTGGCCTATGTGATTGATTAATCAGACAAAATCAAGAGCAAGGCGCATTCACACTGAGGTGATAATATGCATAGGCAATTCTTGGCATGCTGCATGGAGGCAGGTGGGAGGGCCCAGATTAGGGGGCCTCAGCAAAGCCCCTGGCAGCATCATGTGGGCTTGCTCTGCCACTCTCTAACACTGCTGTCCCCTGCGTTTTTCTGATTCCAGGCCCCAAACCTCCTCCTGCTCTAACCCCAGGGGTCCTGGAGGGCGGGGACCACAATGGACAGTGGAGGCAAGACAGAGTCCTGAAAGGGGCAAGGCTCGGGGGAGGTGAGAGAGGGGGCTGGGGATGTGAAAGGGGTGGCATGGAGGTGAGAGAGGGCTCAGGGAGGTGAGAGAGGGGCTGGAGAGGTGAGAGTAGGCTCAGAGAGGTGAGAGAGGGGCCAGAAAGGTGAGGGGATTAGATGAGGGGGGACCTGGGAGGTGAGTGGAGGGGGGAGGCCTGGGAGGTGAAAACAGGACCAGGGAAGAAAGGATGGGGAGGCCACAGCTGTAGGACTCAGGAGCCTGGATCCTCTTCTCCCTCCTCTGTGAGTGAGCCTTTTCACCCTGACTTTGTGGGGACCTCCTCCATCTGTGGGACCATCTGCTCTATGGGAACCCTCACCACTTTGTGGGGACCCCCCAATCTTCGTGAACTCTCTCTGCGGTGGCCCTAAGTTCAGCCGCAGTGCCTGGGGGCCCTCAGCAGAGTGGTGACAGGTGCCTGTCTCGCCTGCTCCCCAAGGCTGATTACAGGCTCCCAGTCCTTCGCTCATGGAGTGTAAGTCTGGGTGTGATTGTTCGGAGGGTCCTCGGCTGTCCATGGAGGCAGGAAGGGTGGGTGTGCCTGCACGGCACTGTGCCTGTCGGGGCGAGGGGGTCCCTGCTCTCCAGACAATCCATCCTTGTGAGCTCCGTGTGCCAGGCTTTGTGTTGGGCAAGCTCCACAACCCTCTGCAGAGGGTCTGACTCCACTGCCCAGCTCATTTCGGGACTTGCTCACGTCCTCCCAGGACAAGTCAGCATGGCCAGAACTCAGAGCCTGGCTGCCTGGCTACGGGGCATGTGCTCTGGACCATTTTGTCCCCAACACAGGGCACATCTCTGCTCTGCTCTCTGCTACACTTGAAGGCACTCGCGGCACCTTGAGGCTTCAGCGCTTCAGAACAAACCTCCCTCCTCTCCCAGCCTGCCCCCACTCCTTCACTTGATGACCTGTTGCTGTCTCTTTCAGAGGCTCATTCTTGGTGCTGTAACGAGTCCCCACAGCCTTGCTGTCACACTGGAGGCAGAGTCCCTGCCTGCCTGTGGGAGTGGACTTGCACCCCATATCCTAGCACAGCTCAGAGGAGCCTCCCCAGCACGAAGACAGCAGAGACAAGGTGTTGGCTGCCAAGACACCATGCACGGCTATCAGGAGAGCCCCCCAGCTTCCCACCCACTGGAGGTATGAGAACTCAGAAGAGAAAACAACTTTTTATAAAAACACAGGTTTATTTCTTGAACACTGGGTCTGTGGGCTGAAATGATCACAAGTCACTCTGTGACTGGGCGCTCCCCACAGGTCACTGTGAGGAGCGACTACCATATCTGTAAAAGCTTTCTGTAAACTGGAACATACCACACAGATTCAAGCCCTACTGGTTCTTAATTGTATTTCAAGACCACTCTTTTATCTCTGCCTCAGAGATAGACAGCCCAGCCTCAGCCCATTGTCATCTGATGCCTGTTGGCCCCGGCCCCAGCCCTACTCAGCCCCCAGCTCTGCATTATGTCCACGTTTCTCTAAGTAATTGCACAAACACTCCAAGCATTCCATGTGGACAGCAATTTGTCAACAGTCTGTGTAAGTACCTCCTGGCTCACATTTTTGTGACCAGTTAAACAAGGGGATGCATATACATTTCAGGCCATCTAGCTGTGATATACAGACTTAGGGAAACTCCAGCAAATTTTCTAGTGGTAGAGATGCTCCCCACAATAACAAGGCAGTGTCATGCTCCCTGCTTGGACAAAAAAAAGCATCAAACATTTAACCCAAGACATCCTGGGAATTCTCATTCCCCAAAGGAGAGGATGCACAGTGATTCCAAGCCGAGCCAGATTCTAAGCTGACCTGGGCACTGTGTGTCCCAGATGGCTCCTGTCTGGTAGAGGTTGGGTGCTCTTGCAGATGGCCCAGGAACCAGAGATCTTGTGTTTGTCAATGTGAAACCCCTGCTGCCCCCAGAAGGATTCAGAGCCAAGCCATCTGATTAGGGGAAGCTTAGGTCTATGCTAGTTCATTTGGGATTTCTGGGAGAATATTATAGCCCAAACCATTTGGTAGAAATGTTATTGATGGGACAGGATATTTTTTGAAGTTCAGATTCTCTAAAATGATTTAGTTTTTCTGAGTTGAAGATGACCAATGACTGAGCATGACTTCAGTCTGCTCAGACTGCTTCATTGACTAAATCATGAAGGAAAACGTCTCACCTTGCAAGTCACAGGGATGAGCAAAACCTGTTTCTTTTGAATCTCCTTTTTTCTCCATCCCAATCTGTGCCACAACATTCTGCTTAAAGTACTTCAACAATTCTAGTTCTCAGAGTTTTTACCCTGTAATGTTTGCTCAAGATGAAAATAAGTTCTCTATAGTACTCCAAAGCAACACGTCTTTCTGATTTCCAGATGTATCTTCTCTTTTCTATTTTTCCAGATAGATTTCTTCATATTATGAAAATCTGGATCATTTACAACAAAACAAAACAAAACAAAACACAACAGAACCGCCTTCTTGGGAACAAGCCAAGAGACGCCGCAGCGTTGTGCAGAGACCCAGCCGTAGGGCTGGTGGCACCCCCACGCGGCCAGCCCCTTCCGACCCCGGAGACAGAGACTGTGGGTCTTCAGGCCACATGGCGCTAGTTCAGAAGGTGGGGGCTGGGAGCTGAGGAGGGTCAGTCCAATGAGCAAGGTGTTTCCTGTGGATGAGAAACTGCTCTGGGCTCCAGGAGAGACTGGCTACTGTCCCTGAGCATCAGGGCTCCTCAAAACCTCTGGGGAATGCTGAGGACTCATGGGCAGCCACACACGGCAGGGAAGCATGGAACCACATTTACGTTCTCGGTGCCTAAAGCCCGCCGCCCCCCGTGGGCATTGCCACCTCTCCTCATTTTGGTGCTCAGGCCCCACCTGTCATGTACCAGGCTCATGCGTCCACGCTTGTCTGAGGCCTGCTCTCCCCGGTGTTTAGTTTCAGGTGGCTGACCGGGCAAGAGGCCTCTCATTCTCCTGCTCCTAAAACCACTCAGCACACGATGGCACAGCTGTTCCTGACTCCCTTAGTAGAGGAAACCAGTGAGCTGCTTCTTGTGGCCTTGATGGGGAATCCAACCCACAGCCTGTGCAGGAGCTGAGACGATGCTGACAGACAGTACCTGGTTTGCTGTAGAAATTGCTGAACACTTTAGGACAGGGCACCGTGACGGTCTCGCCTATGTCCGCAGGGCGCCAACACGTAATGTTGTCCCAGACACCAGTGCAGGCTGGAGGGAGAGAGAAAGTGTAAGAAGGACTAACGCAGCACGAAGGAAGCATAAGTGTTGCTGCTTGTGGGGATGCCCAGGTCGGCAGGAGCACATCTGTTTAAAAGCTTTGCAAGTAGGGCTGCCAGGGTGGCTCAGTCGTTAAGCGTCTGCCTTCAGCTCAGGTCATGATCCCAGGGTCCTGGGATCGAGCCCCACATCGGGCTCCCTGCTCCGTGGGAAGCCTGCTTCTCCCTCTCCCACTCCCCCTGCTTGTGTTCCCTCTCTCGCTGTGTCTCTCTCTGTCAAATAAATAAGTAAAATCTAAAAAAAAAAAAAAAGATAAAAAAAAGGTCAAAGGAAGGGGCGCCTGGGTGGCTCAGTCGTTAAGCATCTGCCTTCGGCTCAGGTCATGATCCCAGGGTCCTGGAATCGAGCCCCGCATCGGGCTCCCTGCTCCGCGGGAAGCCTGCTTCTCCCTCTCCCACTCCCCCTGCTTGTGTTCCCTCTCTCGCTGTCTCTCTCTGTCAAATAAATAAATAAAATCTTAAAAAAAAATTAAAAAAATAAAAGCCTTGCAAGTAGATAGCCCATTACTTAGATAATTATCTTGCAAATTACATTTTTGTGAAACAAGTTTGCACCAACAATATTATTGAGAATATTCTTAGCTTGTGTGTTCATTTTAATCAGGTTTGGAGAAATAACCAGATGTGTGGTGGAAAGTACTTGAGTATTCTAATGTGTACTGTGCACTGCTGAATTTTCATAGAATGGTCAGTTACTCTTCTACTGCTGATATGCATCCCCCAGTGTGATCACGTGGGTCCTACTGGGGATTTGTGTAAGTCCTGGAAGCTTAGGGTTTCCAGGATGAATGTATACTTGTGCTTTTAGGGCATCTGACTTCAAGGGTAATTTGCAAATTTAAATATGTGATAAGTTGGCTTGATTTTAACAGTTAAGACGGCATCTAGGTGATGAAATCTTAAGTTACCCTCATGCAGGTATCAGATAACCTAATTTGTATAATGTTATAGCTTAAACCATTTTCCAGATCTCTTACTGGGCCTCAGCAACCACCCACCCTGTGCAAGGCATACAAACACGCATCCGTCATGCCAGATGAAAGGCAATGACCTCTCAATGTCATACAAACCGTGACTGAATCCACACTTGAACGCAGAGCTTTTTACTACAAGTCCAAGATACTGCTACTCTATTTTGTGACCTCTAAAGTGCTATATTTCATTTAAACCTCAATATTGGAGGAGCAGTGTGCTAGCCTAGAGAAGAAAGAGCGAACAACGGGTCTGCTCTCATGAGCCACCGAGTCCTGGGCAGCGACTGCACATGAACACCAATGGAGTCTCCATAGTCCTGGTTTGACCACAGGAGTGTTTATTTCAGGAATGCAGATACTTCTGATAAAGTGGCTGTAAGTCAAGTTTTGCAGATGAAAATACTTTCTAAAGGTTTTAAGATAAAAATGAAAATATATTTATTCTAAAAATTCTGTTACATGTCAATAATTAAATGAGTGCATACATTCATACTATATTAACATTCTTACATATTTAAAGAAACATTGCTTTTGAAGAAATATTCAGAACAAGTCATCGAGTACAAGTGAGTGACTAGCTACTCCAGGTGTGTGCCTCGGCTGCAGAGACCAGGCTGGTGAGAGGCCCTGCAATGACTGTCCAATCTCAGCACAGGAGACAGGTGGCTGCTGAGGCTTGGACGAGACCGGCCAGCGCCAGGGTTCCCCACAGAGAGCCACCAAGGGGGCCAGTCAAGGTGTCCAGGTCTCCAGAGAAACACAGGCGGAGGCTGAGCCTCTCCACCAATGGGGAAGCAGCACATTCTGACCACTGGCCATGGTTTTTGTGAAAGTTCAACTGTCTTCACCACAAAAATGACAATTTCTGCTTTAATAATGAAACCTTAATGGAGACATATTAAATCCATGGGTTCATTTGAGTCAATCTTCACATTACAGCTGGGTTGGATTCAAGTACCTAGAGTCCGACGGATCATCCTTTCAATCGCTGGCAAGCCTTCTCTTTATTTGTGCGTTTACTGGACCCCCACGCGGTGGCTGTGCAGGACTCAGAGGCCACTCAGAGGTTACTCAAGAGTAACCAGCCTTCCTACCTACGGTCCAGTGGGGAGGGCAGTGTGCCTGGCCCAGGGATGCGTGAGGATGAGGGCCAGAGGCAGGTATTGAGGCGTTCACATATGCGGCGAGTCTGAGGCCAGGAAACAGCCAATTAGGAGTCCATAAGCTCCTCTCTTCCACTTCCCAAATCCCACGAAAATGACATCAAGAAGTTTGAAAGGGCAGCAGCCAGAGATGTCAATAAACTTGGACGATAGAAAGCATACGTCTGTGCTAGGTAATGAGGGAGAGCAGAGGGAGACACTGCCAAGCCAGCAGGAGGGTGAGGAGCAAGACACAGGTGACGCTTGCCCACTGGAGGGGCTCTGGACCCAGGACACCAAGCACAGGGTGAATGGAAGAGCACCCCGTCAAGTTTGACTTCTGAGCATGGCGACCTCCACCTTTCCTTCCCTTGCCAGGTTCTTCTGGAGGCTGAAGTTATGCCACCTATAACCGGAACAGAACCCGTGGGAGGCGCAGCCAGGCGAACTGAGGCAGGGGGATGGAGCACCCAGGGGGAGATGCTCTAAGAAAGAAATAGCACTTTGTGATGAGAGTAATTTGCTGTTCTGGTACAAAGTGTGATGCTTAATTACTGCTAGATATATAGAAAACGAAGGAACAGAAAAATGAGGTACTTATTGTTCCAGGAAAAGCATGAAGTTATATAAGAAAGGAAATATTGATTGTTATATGATCAACTGTGGTAAACCAACAACTGTGACATGACTCGGAGGGCAGATCGGAGGAGGGACAGAAGTGTGACAGGCAGGGGCCATTCCTAATAAAAGAACAGTATGAGCAAAGACATTACACTTGGGAGAAAAGTCTAGTTTGAGAGATGGCGAGTAGTCTAGATGGTCTAAGTCAGCGTGGCTCAGGCGAGGCCATCAGGCCTGCATGAGGAATTTATTTTTGTCACACATTGGCAGCAACCCTCGGTATTCAAGAGGGTGGTAACGAAGTCCAGAGTCAGTCTGCAAGGAGAAAAATTTGTTCGTACCAATAGACTCTGAAAAGTTACCTGATAAAATTTAGCAACCTTTCCCAATTTTCAAAAACTCTAAGCAAGAAAATAATATAATGAGACTGCTTTAACACAACAAAGACCATTTGTTTAAAATAGCAAGTATGGGAGCGCCTGGGTGGCTCAGTCGGTTAAGCGACTGCCTTCAGCTCAGGTCGTGATCCTGGAGTCCCAGGATCGAGTCCCGCATCGGGCTCCCCGCTCAGCGGGGAGTCTGCTTCTCCCTCTGACCCTCCCGACCCTCCCCCTCTCATGCTCTCTCTCTCTCAGTCTCTCTCTCTCAAATAAATAAATAAAATCTTTTAAAAAAAAAAATGCAGGCGCCTGGGTGGCTCAGTGTTAAGCGTCTGCCTTC
>NC_138380.1:82292-101727 GCF_054177405.1 Leptonychotes weddellii | reverse complement strand
TGCACATTCCAAGATGGCAACCACCAGCTACATGTGACCCTTTCAATTTAAATTCTGAACTAATTCAGATTAAATACAACAACAGTTCGGTTCCTCAGCTGCACCAGCCACACACGGTCTGTGACGATGACAGGACAGCTCAAATGCACAACACTTCATGCCTTCAACATCTGTTAATTTAAAACACAAAAGTGTGTATTTATTACTTAAACTTGGAGCACATAGCCAAAGGCTTTCCCTTGAGCATGGACTTGCTGATTGGGCCTCTCGGTGTTTCTCCTGTGCAGACACACCCTGAAGCCTTGCCTCGGGTTCCCACTTTGAGAGTCTGGACGTGTGCTGACAGACTCCTGCCAGGCTAGATTTCCAGAGCTGACCCCAGCTGTCATTCTCACCTCCAACTCGATAGCTGCTCAGCAGCTTGCCTCTCCTAGTGTTCCCGGAGCACACACCCTCGTTTCCGCAGAGACGGTGCCTTTGGGTACTCCATCAGCTGGCATACCATTTGAGGCGGTTGGGTAAGGAACAGATGTAGGAGGCATCGGTGTGTTGCACAGTCTCCCAGAGGCTGCACGAGGAGGTGACAGGTGGGCAGGGAGAGCCCTCAGCGGGAGCCTAGCCAAGCTGCCTGGAGTGAACCTGCCAGTTTCAAGGGAAAAGCAAGTATGGGTGCCCACTGTAAACAATACTCTAGACTAAGCGGCTCAGAACACTCAACCTTCTTTGCATGCTGCACACCTTTCTTAAACTTCACAGCATTGTCGGCGGGAGCACACGCAGGACACTGATGAACAGGGTTCAGGAAAGGCTACCATTGGAACATGCTCCTGGGAATGTCCCTGAAATATGGGCACAGGGGACAAACTCCAAAGGAGGCCGTTGTAATTCGACCTACCTGAGATCATCTTGTCAGAGGGGAGAGCCTCACCAAGTGGGGAGGAATCTGCCATAATTAAAAGGAAACTCATCCCCTTTTACCCAGTTTTCTCTCCAAAGTATTTCCAGGCAAGTCGGGCCTCTCGCAGATGATGCTGCATGTGTTGTTTTTGGATTTTGTTCTCATTATCTCAATGACATAAACATCGACTAATTTTCAGGCAAAGCGCAACATGAACCTCATTCCTTTCGTGTTACACTTTCTCTGGGAAAGAGATTTGTGAATGCTGAGCTTCATCCTCACGGCCCTGACCCTGCACTCCACAGGGAGGCTCTCCAGTCCAGAGCTGGGACCAGAACACGTTCTCATCTCTGCTTGTCACTGGTCTCACCCTAGAAGGCCACCGTCCTCACCGGCCTTCACAGGACCTGAGGCGATATGCTCTCCTCACTTCTGTCTTCCACGTTCAAGATACTTTATGATGAGAGCCCTGCGTGGAGCCAAAGGCACGTATCTGAGTCTTCCTCCTCCTTAAGCCTCAATGTGACAGAGATAAATCCCCCACTTCTACGTGTGGACAGTGGGGTGACTCTCAGTGCTCGTGTAGCAAACGCCCCGGCTTATGTTTCAGACGAGGCTGTGACCATGGCCACACATGGATGCTGCCCCCTCTATGTGAGGATCCTGGGGTCCTGCAGGCAGTGGCCAGGCCCAGAACCATCTACCTTTCTACCCTTCGAGAAATCCAGTCCCCTACAAATATCAACTCAGAGACAGACAACTTAGGGAACCCTGGTGGGCCTGGCTCTTAGAGTCGGACCTCTTGGTTCCCACGTGCATCAAGCGACAGAGGTGCGTCCCCGAAGCGGGCACCGGGAAGCACTGAGTAGTGACAGGGAGGGAAGGGACTAACCCCGCCTGCGGAGGAGAAGCTGGGAGACCTGCATTGGGCGGCCTCTCCATCCAGGGCTCCTGGCTCTCCACAGTGTGGGGAACGGGCTGCAGGAACAGGGGAGTGGGGAGAGGACAGACAGAAAACTCTTTCTAGCACTTAAGTGTCAGGCTGGGCAGTATTTGGCAGCCTCCCTCCACGTTTAAGAGCAAATATGACCAATAGCTTCCTCCATTCAAAAGCTTAATCTAAGTTTAAAGTCACAAGTGGCAAAGCTTCTTCCAGAATCAGACATTGCAGGGAAGCCGATAGAGTGCTCGGGGTGTCCCGCCCAGAGCCACCTCCGCGTGCAAAGGGGCCTTTCTTCCTCCCTGCCCGCTAATGAGGACCTCTCAACCAGACTTTGTGGGAGGTCAGTGCCTCTCCAAGGGCAGTTCCTGCAGGAAGGTAACAGCCAGAATCCTGAGGAAAGCATACAGTCGCACAAGAGGAATTTCCATGGCTTGGTGTGAAGGGTTACCCTTGTCCTGGTTTCCATGAGCCGCACGTGAAACTCAGATTCACCACGTCCGTCTGAGGGAAGACGCCCAGGACACAGTTTGATGCAGCAAGACAGAGACCAGCCAGGAGAGCCCCGCACACACTTGCCTCTTCTCCTGATGCAGGTGGCTTGAGAGTTCAGTGGGGGCGTTTTCATGTGAATAAGGAGATGGAAGGGGGTGGACGGGAGACACTGAGAAGTAACTGCTATTTCGTGGCGGGAGGACAAAGTGTAAAGGCCTCCAGTGTGGATCAGCTCAGCTCAACAGGCCTCCCTCAGTCCTTAGTGAAAACACAGCACCAAGTCCAAGGACCTTCATTATAGACAGTGACTTCTAATTTACTTTTAATTTTTTTTAACCTTGCTCAAGAAAGACCAGAAAAACAACACATCCAGCTCTGCCCGAGATCTTTCTGATGCATACCCTTTCTGAACCTCAGTTTCTCCTTCTGCAAAGTGGAGGTGATCCCCGTCAGCCACTGAGCAGAAGACGTTGAGATGGTCAGGCAGTGAGCCCGCGAGAGGCGGGGCGGCGCCTCCCGTTCTCCCAAGGATGCCGAAGCGCCTGGCACCTGGGTGCTGAACTGGGCTCCTGGACTCCTCACCTGATGCTCCTCCTCTGGCCCTCCATGAACCCAGGAGCTGTGCCCAACCAGCCCCCTCAGGTGGAACCGTTAAAAGAGAAACAGATGGTGCCACAGTGTTAATGCTGATCGTGGTCGAGCTGACAGAAATACCACCTCCTATGGGCCAGGCACTGCCCGCAGCACTGTGGACACAAGAACTCATTTAATCCCCAGAACGCCAAAGGCCACTGGTGCGTTTCTCACCAGGACCAGGCCGGCCCAAGAGCCCGATTCCAGGGCCTGTGTGTGCCCCAACCCCTGGCCCACACAGCCTCTGAGGTGACTTAACTGGGGCGGCTGGGGTGCAGAGAGCCGGGCCACCCAGCCTTGGGAACAGCAATCCACCAGGCAGCTTTTGTGCTTGGGGTCCCTGGAAGTGCCAGGCAGGCGGGCTCAGCCTCTGATCACACTCGGGCCTCTGCAGGGGCTGCCCCTTTGGGGCCGCTCTCCGGGGGTGAGCCCATCGCAGGTGGAGGGTGGGGGCTCAGCGTCACAGCTGCCCCTGTGGCCTGTATTTTGGTCTGGGGTCACTGGACATCTCCGAATGGGAAATAGCACTTCAACAACAAATGTCCCGATTCGTCACTCCCTTTGCCATTGCCTTCATCAGTCCCTTAAACTAAGCACCAGTGCTCTGCCAGGGAGAAAAGAGTAAGAAGTGGGACGATTCACAGGGTCAGCGGGCAATCATTCTTAAGGACAGCAGAGTTTCAGAGTCGGGAAGAAACTTACAGCTCATCTGCGAAACACTGCTTTGTGGACGGGAGGTCCTGCCTCAAGAGGCTGCGAGATTGTCTCAGGTCGTGAGACCCTCTGGAAACACGTCCAAGCCCTCGCCGAATCCTGCTGCCATCTGCCTGCTCAGAACTTCTCATTACTTACTATGACAATAAAAACACCTAATCGAAAAATGTGTTTAAAATTCTACATGTTTTACCAAGTGTGCATTCTTAAATAACAAAAGTGACATACACCCACTGGACGCACGTTTCCACGCTGCATCAGCTCACGCAAGAGGAGAACAGAGACGCTGCCCCAGCTAACCTCCAGTGCAGCTTGCCGTGCATGCAGGGAAACCCACGATTCCTACCTTTATTATTTTGTGTACCAACATGTCTGTGCCAGATCCAATCTGAAAGAGCGCCGTTTCTTCCTGGCTGCCCCCTGGGCAGGTCTCTATCCCTGGAGGAGATGCAGGCTGTGCCCCTCAAGTTTTTGACCACTCTGGGCTCAGGCATAGTCTGGTGTCCCCAGCGGATGTGTCTCGTTTCTCTTGGGCTCACGCTGAACCAGCGGCCTGCAGCGGGTGGAGGCTGGGAGGACAGGGTGTGCAGGGAGGCTTCCTCAGTGGCTCAGGTGGGGATCTGCCCGCGCTGCCCCTGGGGCCTGGGAGGCTCAGAGCTGACCTCCTCAGAAGCACTGGTGGTCTTCCCACATGTTCTCTTGGCTGAAACCTCCACCCCCACTTCTCTGTGCAATTGGGCAGGGCCTCTGTCTCCCAGCCACAGCCCCCGATGTCCGTGTAGCCCCTGCTCTGCGGGCAGCTCCCAGGCAGAGGACAAGCACAAAGTCAGAGATGAGAGATGTGGTCTTGGCCGGTGCCCTGACGGGAACTGATCTCAGAGGCCCCGAAAACACCTCTGAGGCAGTTACTACCTTCTGTTTCACATGGCTCACTCATTTTTATTCCTTGAAGACAAGGACCCCCGCTTGACGCTCTGTGTTCTCGTACGAGAAGAATGAACCTGATAAAAACTGAGACAGGAGCAACACAGAGCTGGTGTTCTCATCACGCTGTCGGCCACCAGGAAGGTCTGGATGGTGTGAACTGTATTCTCAGTCCCTTGAGTTAAATTAAGAACCAGAGGAGCCCCGACAGGCACAGCTTTGCAACCACCTAGGACTTGTCCGTGGATCCTCTGAGCTCTAAAATTCTAATTTAATGGTCTTTAAAAAAATGAATTATCTTCATTTTGGTCATCAAAGCCATTGATCTGTTTCCCATTTCTAGCCCCCCTCCATGCCTTTTAAAGAACTAAAAGCTCAATGGAAAGACTCACCAAGTGAGTTGGAAAAAACCCTTTTTACAAGAGCTTTGTCTGTGAACCCAGCCGTTTGTTCTGACCTGAATCCCCAGACAAGCCGACTCCTGCCCAACCCCTGTCTGCTGGTCCCACAGAGCTGGCCCCAGGGCCATGCTGCAGACAGGCTTCCTGAGGGGACACTGGCTTATCCTTTTTCACCAGGTAGGTGCTCACAAACAGGTGAACACAGGACGACTCTGTGACCAGAGTTCTCCCCTCACTCTAGACGCCAGACACTGGTGGGCACCCAGCATTCAAAAGACCAGACGTGGGCCCTCTGACTTCTCCCAGTGGTGATCAGCACATCTGAAGCAACCCTCTGACCTCGAGGCCTCAGGTCACTATAAGATTTGTCGCATGTCCTGTTGTCACTTGGGCTACTTGTAATTTCTGCTCTCGGCCCGAAGCCTGCTCTTGGAGCTTTCAGAGACCACTTGCCATTACAACTGCAGCAACTTAAAAATATTCTTAGCCCTACCTTGCTTTGACTTTCTGCTCAGAGACCACCCCCAAATGCTGCCATTCCTGGACACTCAGCCATGGTTTCCTGGTGGCCTGAGCTGAGCACACAGCATAAGAAGGACCCCAGGGTCTCTGTTTCCCGAGACATGGATGTCATCCCCCAGCAGCTACCAGGAGCTACGCAGAGAAGCAGAGAACTGCTGGGCCAGGGTTCTCTGCCTCAGCGTTTACTGTAAACAAGAGTCCCCACTGAAGCCAACAACGCTCTCCAGAAAGCTGCATGGTGATGATGAGCAGGGTCCAGAGGCCCAGCCCCATGGACAGTGAGCACGATCACCGGGAAACCCTCCACTGGACCTGACGTCTCCAAAACACACTCACATTCCTAAATTTCCCCGCCAGTCCCTCCCTTGGTTTTGGATTTCGTCTTTGGCTATCTTTGATGCCACCTTTTCGGGTGGCCAATTACAAACGTCCTGTTACTCTAAGTCCTATAGAACCCCAGTCAATCTGAACATGAACAGTCATGATGAAGTCCTATTAGATGAGGGATTCCTTCTTCCTGTTGTTCTAAGGATGCGTATTTACATCTTGTTCTTAAAATATTTACCAGTGAGATAAGGCAAGCTACCTCCATGTTTTCACTGAGCTGGGTATGGTGCCAAATGCTGTTTTAAAAATGCTGCAATCAGGAACGATGAAACGAATGGCTGTTGGCAGAAGCAGAGTGGAAAGGAGCCTTTTGAGGGGAGACACCCAAAGCAAGGACACATCAGAACGAACGCACGTGCTCTTCTCAGAGATGTTAGTGTGGGTGAAAGACAAGCCCATGCCAGAGGGTGTTGCTGGAAGGGTCTGCAAGGCAAGCTGCTAGAACCTGCATGGGGTGTCGTGACAACCTAGTTGTCCACGGGGGTGGAAACCAGACAACGCACTGTCCCATCATAAACTGCACTTTCTTCCTGACATAGCATAGCTTGCAGGTGAGATGAGCCAGGCCCTCTCAGCATCCACAGTAACAAGTCATTTCTTCCACCAATGTTTACTGAGCACCTGCTATGCCCCCGAGGCTGCACTGTCATGGGTCACCAATGCCAGGAGGGCCCTAACCAGGAGCAAGCACAGCGGAAGATTAACTACGCCAACAGAGACATCACCCGAGGACCGGCTCTTCCGCATTCCCTTGACTCGTACCCGGGTCCACAAAGCAGGTCAAGCCTTGGGTTCCTGAGAGAAACAGCTAAGTAGGCTCGGACCGAGGCCCCGGGACCAGGCTGCTTCCTCAGGGGGCGTGCGAGATACCTGGGCAGCAGCAAGGCCAGGCCCCGCAGCAAACCTGGGAGTCCAGAAACATTTAGGGTGCTACAAGGAATATATTACAAACAATGCCAGGGAACCCCAATATTCTGCCTAATTAGGGTGCTGAATGAAGTAATGCCCCCTCCGTAGCCGGGAGGTGAGCCACAACTAAGGTCTGGAAATACCATTTGCTGGGACATTGCCCCTGGGTGGCACTTTGAAAATGGATCACTTGGAAATTTTGCATCTGGAAGCAAGAAAATTTTATTTGGGGTGGCAATACAGATGGATTCCATTGGTGAGAGTCATATTCTGGGATCTGAACTCATGTTAAACCAAGACTCAAAATCGAGAATTAGCCTTTTCTCAAAAAAGAGGTCCAGTTTGAACCTATATATTAAAAAAAATATGCCAAATCCAGTAACGTCTTCCAAGTTGAGCCTGAGCAAATCTGATGCCTGTGGGTGGGACTCCTGGCCAGCCCTGCTGCCCAAGGATCGGCTGCCACTCCCTTAAAGGCAGGAGCAACATCCACACCCCTCCTCAGACAGCCATGCACACAGCTGGCCTCGGGAAGCCTGTGTAGGCCCTAGATCGGCGTCTGTTTAGGAACACCGATGGGTGCACTAAACCGTGTGCAACATGCATATGCCTTTCACTCACTGAGATGTTTGCTGCCATGACCTTTCATAAACAGCCTCTGTTTCCTCTTTTTTTGTAAAGATTTTATTTCTGTATTTTTGGGGGGGAATATATGGTTGGGGGGTACAGAGGGGGAGAGAGAGAATCCCAAGCAGACTCTCCGCTGAGTGCAGAGCCTGGTGTGGGGCTCAATCTCACCACCCTGAGATCACGACCTGAGCCGAAAGCAAGAGTCGGACGCTTCACCAACTGAGCCACCCAGGGGCCCCAAAACAGCCTCTGTTTCCTTCAATGTTCAAAGTTCTCAAAAGCCTTTGTCCCAGTGTCTGTGACAACTTGGGGCCATGGGAACGTCCGTGTGGGGCAGAGTGGCAGGGGTGAATATACTGGTCAACGCTCAGGGAACCCTGCCATGTTTTTCCCGGGATAATCTTCCATAGATTTATGATCAGGACTTGGGTGACTTCCCGGGATCGCTCCAGGACATAGATCTACCAGTGTTATGATGAGCGTGACAAATCATGCTCATGCATGGCCCAGCTGAGTTTGAGCCCGTGAGTGAGAACCAACGCAAGCACCGAAACGCCTGGTCCTGGGCTTACGTGCCATGGCGCCTCGGGCTCTCTCTGCGACCGGCCCTTGTGGGAGGCCCTCCTAGGCTTGGTGGGGGGCACGGCTGTGAGCAGGGTCTGCGGGACAAGAAGACGGCTGTGGCACAGTCCCCCAGGCCCCAAGAGGGTCCACCAGTCAGTGCCCTGGACCCCGGTTCTAGTGACCCCCCCACCCCTGTCCCCCCAGGAGTGCGGCCTCCTGTGGGTCCCCAGCACAGAGCCCTCTCCATCCTCATCCTGCCCTCCCTGCCCTCCTCTCACTTCAGGGCTAACCTTGGGCTCACCTCCTCCTGCCTGCAGGGCCTTCTGCCAAAAACAGCCCCTCTGCCTCTCCCTCTCCCCGCTCTTGCCTTGTGCTTCCACACACGTTTGGTGCTCCCACCCAAAGGTACCTCTTCCTCGGAGAGAAGCCCGCTGCCTGTCTGGCATTGCTCCAGAGCGGCTTGCCCACAACGTCCCTCCATGGGACCTGCTCAGTCACCACCGCCCTGCAGTTTGGCGGCTGGCTGCATCGGTCTGTGGAAACGCTTCTTCTCATTGCCCTCCACAGCAGACATCATCTCCCACCTGGGATGTTCCTGAGCGGCTTCTCTGTTCCTGGGGCCACCCTCATTGTTCCTCTCAGAAGCGTCTGCCTCTGGAGCCTTCCTGAAGCACAGCTTGAATCACACACCCCACTTTTCAGAATTCCTCAGTAGGCTCCTTATTCTCAGCAGACCAGGCTGTGGGTCAACTCTGCTTTCCTTTCCCTGTTCCCAGCGCCCCCCATCCCGCCCGGGCTAAGGCTCTGTGCACCCAACAGGTGCTTCTCCCCCTTCGCTGCATGTCCAAACCCTGCATCTCCAAGCTCCAGCCCCCCAGTGGAAACAATCCCTCCTCTGGATCCCTGTAGTGTGTTTTGGAGCCAGGAGACTGTCTTGAGGGGATCCTTTAGTGTCCCCGAGCACTGAGCCCAGAGTCTCATAGGACAGAGCACAAGTGCTGGGGGGACAGTAGGAAGAACATGCTGCCTTTGTCCCTAGGAGCTATGCAGCCTGGACTCACCCCCACTGTCCTCTCAAATAGGCCTCTGTCCTCCTGCTACAGGGAAGGATGGAGCTGCAAAGAAGTCACAGATTTGAAAGGCTGTGTGACTGCTGCCCGGGAGGGGAGGAAGGTGCCTTGTCAGTAGCTCTCGGGCTGCCGGGGCAGTGTTGACTGCAGTCACGGTCAGCGTGACATCCCAGGGGGGTGCAGACGTCTGGGAATGCTCTGCACCACGGATTTATCGTGCCCAACTGCGTGGTCTCCACCTGCAGACAAACCACGGCTGCCTGGGACGGGTCCGTGTTCACACACAGAAAAGCAGAGAACTGACTCGACCCTGCCAGGGGTGTGATAACGAAACTCAGGCCAGAGGACAAGGTACCAATCACGGTCCTGTCCTGAAACCTCAAAGCCATTGCTGTAGGCCAGCGGAGAGGAAATGCTGGTTTCACAAGCGGTCCAGTAAACGAGTGGAAATCCTTATCCGAAGAGGTAGCTCAGGCTGCACGTGCTGAGAGTTAAAAATGAACCTGCAGGCGAGGTTGGGTACCACAGATGGTGGACTGTCAAAGGAACTTTCATTCCCTTTGAAGCAGACATTAAAGAGAAGAAAGTCCTTTTCTAAAGCATCTTCTCTCTAAGATACTAAATATGGCTTTGTAAAAAGAGCATTTGAGTAGGAGTCCAGGGACCTGGGCTCTGTCTGCCACCAACTTGGATGAGATACTCGGAATGCTCTCTTGAATGTCTGTACTTTGATGCATCTTGACAGGGTGGCTGATGATTACTTTCCAGATCAAGATGGAAGGCTCCCCTGCCAAGTGCTCTGTGCACATCTCCCTCCCCACCACCTCTCAGGGGCACGGCACGCTGTCTGCCTTCCTTCTGCCCTCGGCGCTGTGTGAGGTTCGCACAGTCTGTGCTTCTCAGACAGGTCTGTGCTGCACAGGAAGCGTCCCTCCAGCAGAAGCTTGTGTGCCAAGAAGCTGAGGGGCCCCGCGACGGGACCCCATGCCTAACATGCATGAAGGCCTGTGTTCATTGTCATGACAAAAGCAATACCAAGGTGCAAAAGGAGCTGGAAGGGAGACCGCAGGCCTTCGCCAGGTGGGAGTGAATCCATCCCAGGGCTGAGCACAGGACACATGAGACCAAAAGGAAACCAAGACCAAGGTCACTGAGCAGGACCACTGTGCATAAGAGGTTTATAGTAAATTACCACACTACTGGTCACCGATTAGCTTATGATCAAAAAGCATTTTCCTGCCCATCCTGTTTCTGCCTTATCTCTGAGGAAGGATGCCCCAAGTCCTCACTGTCGGTTTCTGGTTCCAAGCAAACTGATGTTATTGTATGTTCACATTCTCTGGTTGCCCCTCGGAAATCCTACTGTCTCTCGACTCCAAGCCCTGTTGTCTCTGCTAAGCCACAGCATTGCCACTGGGGACGTGATTCGGGGTTCCCAGGGGTGATCATGCCCTGACCAACTTCTCTTCACACCTTCCCTCTTGGTATACACTTAATAAAAACATGCTGCAAAAGTTAATGCAAGGTGCCACCGGGGACGTGATTCGGGGTTCCCAGGGGTGATCATGCCCTGACCACACCTTCCCTCTTGGTATACACTTAATAAAAACATGCTGCAAAAGTTAATGCAAGGCAGAATCAGCTGATGCCTCAGCCACGACAATAGCACAGCCTCGTTCTCACTCATTCTGTGCTACAAGGCAACCACTCAAAACCAGAGGCTCTGGTTTTGGCCACATTTTGAGGCAGTCCCTGGTGCTTGACCCAGAAAACTCGAGAAAGTCTTGCAATGGAACAGCTCACATCTCCAAGTCCCTGTCAGGAAGGGCTGCCACCTGCCCAAGCAATCAAAAACAGGCAAGACCGAAAGCCAGCTCGAAGGTGAGAGGTCATGTGGTAGCGGAACCCACCCTCCACACGGGAGCACCAGCCCCGCGGCCATGGCAGCCGGGGGAGCCCAGGAGGAGACCAGGGCTGTGTCTGCCATGCCGTGCACACAGCAGAAGTGCCTGGGGCTCGGAGCCTCCACACAGCGCTCCCGTGCCAAGGGAGGAGGCCCCATAGGCGGCAGGCTGCAGAAACTCCGGCCTGTAAACACAGCACAGATCACAAAACGTCGGTGGAATGAGAATCTGTGCTGCCAGGGATCATCTAAAGAGGAAACCCAATTCCCACTAACCCGAAAAGCAGCAGAATGTGCCCCCACTGCGGTGAGAATCCAGAGGGAGGAGGAAATCTGAGCTAAGGAGGGAGCACACAAAGCGAAGGGGCAGAAGCAGTGCAGACGGTCAACCAGCCGCTGAGCTGAGTCTTGGGGTCACCAGCAGCAGAGACTTGGCCGGCCTTAGAAGAAAGGACAGAGAAGCTAACCTGGTCCAAACCAGGGCAGTGTGAGTCCACTTGGAAGTCCCTTCCTATGATTTAACAGAGTGTCAGGTTACAGCTTTCTTCTTCCAAACAAGATCAGCAATCACCGTGGCTTCTAGGTGTGCAGACGCCCTATCTGCTAGAAATGGATTTCTTGTTTATGATTCCCGGTAGGAGTCTAAACACAAAAATTTAATTCAGGGTAGAATTTTTTTCAGTGAGATTCATTTCCCGTAAAAAGTAAATTTTAAGTCATTACTTTCAGAAAACTTGATAAATAATTATTGGTTATTTAAATATCCAAGGCTACTAGTTGATTTTAAGGAGTTTAGAATTAGGAGAAACCTAGTTACAAAACAAAAGACCCAGTCCTAAGGGAAAAAACACATCAGTCTCTTTAACTTATTGGCCACAGAGATGTTTGGCCTAGAACAAGGGCCTACTTGCATCAGAGGGAAAGGGAAAGGGAGGAAACAGGGGTCTGGCATCACCCTGACTCAGAAGGGCAGCTGCCTACTCCTTGGCTGTGCCCCTGACTCCCAGCATGGCTCCCTTCAGACCCACATGGATAGAAGACGGTGGGTACTCTGTTTATGCCTCTACTTGCGTGTCCGCTGAGGACCAGGAATAGAAAGCCATCGACACAGAGCTTGCTCTTCAAGAGCTCATGCTCCACAGGGAGAAGGACAATCTCCGAGCAGACGATGCACACGATAGCAGGGCTCTGCACGGGCCACAGTGGCAGAAACAGGCACCCCCGCCTGGTGTGCGTCCAAGAAGAGTTTGCAGAAGAGGAGACACCTTCCCCACTTGATTTTCTGAGAGGGAACCCCTTCATGAAACTGTCTAGTTCCCTTTGTGATGAAAAGTGCAGGGAAAGACTGGATGTAAAATGGGATGTAATTACTTTTATTTTATGTGACACAACAATCACAGAAATAAGAACGCTGTGAAAATGATGTTATTTGGTGATATGATTTCGTGATCAGTGGCTTGAAGTCCATCCTCAAATGCTGGTGAAATATTTTTATTCACATAAACAAATGCTGTCACTAGAGCCTGGCTTATAAGCTACCTAAAAGCCCAGGAGCCTGGGACAGATAATGAAATATGTTAGAATACTACACAGCTCTTAGCAGAATATTTAAACCAATAAAGAATCATCTCCAAATATACTGCTGAAGTTAAAAACAAAAAAGAAACACAAAGTCCAGACCGGAGCATAAGGGCGTACGGTACGTGGCTTCCATTTGTAGGAGAGAAGCGAGGAGCGGGGTGAGTGTGTGTCCTGTGTGTGCATGCCTCATCGGGGGGATAAGGGAGAGGCTGTCTCCAGGGAGGGCGCTGGAGGTCTGCAGTGGGAAATACCTGTCATTAGATGTGTGTTTGAATGGTTTTTCTCCCATGTGCATATATCACTTAATTTTTAATTTTCATTAATGTGTTCAGCAAAAGCTTATTCAGTGCCTTCTTAAATGCCAGGTACTGTGTAAGACTTGGGGCTGTGATGGGAGCAAGATGCCGTCTCCCCCTTGAGGACCAGCACAACACGGGACTGTGAGCAGTGGCCACAGCCGTCATGCTGTGGAGAATCAGAAGGAGCTCAGCCGTGCGGAGAAGCCACTCTGCTGGTGCTGGAGACAGTTCTCTCTGGGCGTGTCTCGGGAAGAGGACGTCTGTGAAAGGGGCTTGTTGGACAGAGACGGTGCTTCCGTCTGGCCTGAGCACAATAAATGAGAGAGCATCGTTCTCCGGAGCAAAAGCTGGGCAGGGGCACCAGCAGCCTCCTTGGGACACTGGGGGCTCCTCAGCTGTGACACGGACGGCCGTGGGCACTGCATCACGTGGCCGTTCTGCACCGCTCCCGTGGGACTTGGGAAAAGGGAACTATGTGAACATGGCTCCCAAGCTGCCCGTGTGCCAGGAGCAACCAAGTCTGTCTCTGACCCAGGGTCCCAAGTCTTTGGCATCTATGAAACCGTGCAAGCTAACTTGTCAGCTTGCAAGGAGGGGAAGTCCAAACCCCTCACAGTGCTTGACAAGTAGAGCCAAGTCAAAGAAAAGGAAGTTTTTTAGTCTAGCACCTCCCATGGTGCTGGTCCTAAGCTAACATTCGCCACCATACCCCGTTCAGCCGTGCACCTTAATGGGACAGCTCCGAATATGGAGCTATCAAGAAAATACTGGTCCCCCTCTGCTCCGCCCAGACACAGGCCACAGCCCCTCCAGATCTAGGCGTAAATAATACAAAGTCACATAAGAGTTCCTCTCCACTCTGTGCACAGGCAGGAAAACTGGGCAAAGCCTGAGTAGCTGACTCATTCCCTCCCCTCTGCAGGTCGGCACAGGCTGCCGCTAGGGAACAGTGCCGGATTTTAGCTATGTTTTTAGGCATCAGTGGCCTCGGAGAGCCTCATACATCTATTAGTAGGATTAAGTTAGTCTTATCCATGAATCAGCATTAAATGACAAAGCCTAAATACCTCCTAAGCTTTTCTTTCTTATACAGTGAATTCTTTAAAAGGGTTTAGAATTGAAATTGTCTTTTGACTGGATTTATGTGTTTGCATTTGCTTTAGATTCAGCACATAATAAAAAGAACTCCTCGTTGGATTTATACGCATTACCTTGCTAAATTGAAAACTAGTTTTTCCTGGTTTCTGTTTTCACACCAACTTCTTAATCCTACAGGATTTAAAAGTATGCACTACAGACCCTCTCGCTTTTAATTTCATGAAGCAAATGTACAACTCTCCTCTCATCCGGTCAGAATGCCTTCACTTACTGCTTCTGGTTTACCTCGTCTACAGTATCTTTATTTTGGTAACTTATTACTATTTATATCTCTGGCATTTGAGCCATGCATATTCCAACGAGTAAAAAGGAAAAAAAAGGAATTTAGAACACAAGTTGTCCCTCTTTACAGAAAGCTGAAGGGTGGCCAGGCCTAAACCCAGTCACACTGCCACTTTTCTCCTGAAGGGCGGCTGGCCTGGTAGCAGGCTCTTCCTGCAAGTCAAAAGGTGAAATGAGCCACATGCAGATATTTTGGCTATAGAGCTAATATTAGTAATAAGAGCCTTCAATATAGGAAAATGTCCAGGACTGATACTTGTCATTGCAAGAAAACTGAGTGACATCATTCTCCACCACTCCAAACAAGGAAGATCTTTTACAGCCTTCATCTAAAACTACCATGTTCTTTCTGCTTAAGCTGATGTCAAGGTGAACTAGTGATTTTCAAAGACTCTGCCCTTAGATATTGCCATCCAGCTGTCTGATGTGGGTCACATACAGATCACCCCTGAGAAACTCTGAACCGAGGCAGGAGGTACCTGTGACAGAGACTCTACTGAATATCTAAGATGTCCTGACCCATCTTTGTACTATGAGGTGCTGTCCAATGGTGGGGATAGGCCTGAGTGGTCCAGCCATCCCGGAGAGAGCAATCGGCAGCTCACAGGATCTGCCTGCCTATCCTGCAGGAGGTCTGCCGGTCTCCTGCAAAACTTTTTTTAAAGAACTAGTTGTAAACTTTTAAGAAATCAGAGTATTTTAGGTAAAGTTTGCATTTTGGATATTCTCTGAAAATACAAATCTGGGCAATTTGGAACCTGCATTTCCTCACAGTAACAGCCGAGGGTTGTAAGGAGACAGTCCCCAACATCCCCACTGCCCCATGTGTCACCCCTGCCCAGCCACAAGGCCATCAGCTCTCCCATAGGCCAACACCTTATCCTCATGAAGGGTTGGCCAGGGACTAGGGGTGAGACCTGTGTCTTTGGAACAGAGTAAAACTAAAAGGACATTGTTTTGAGTGAACTAATGCCACACTCCATCTATGCGAGGTAACCGGTAATAAAGATTCTTTCATGTATAAAAAAAGCCCCTGATTGTGGTGATCCTAACACCCTATTTCATAATGGCAGAAAACTTAACTTCCCTGAACTCGTCCCATTTCTCATCACACAGCACCTGTCAAGTGAGTCACGGGCACAAGGCCCCTCCGCCCTGTGCTGTCCACTCTCCAGCCAAGCCCAGGCCAACTGTGAGGGGATTCCTCTGAGGGAAAGTCAGGAGCCATATGCTGTTTTTTAAGTGCTAAGTATTCCTTGTTGCCCACTGAAATAGTGCCAGTGTTCTACTTGTTAACAAAATGTTCTTGATGAATGTGGGAAATAAAGAAGAACAAGAAAGAAGCACGAAGTATTCCAGGAGCTTTTCCCTAAAACATCAGCTGTGAGAGGAGCAAGGGAAGGGGAGAAGCTGTCCAGCTGCAGGCAAGGGACAGGCGCGCCGTCTGTAAGGGATCCACCAAGAGTAATAAAACCGAGTACAGCTTGTCTGCTTTTTCTTTATGACCACATGCCAGCAATGTCAATTGCACTCTTCCTCCCTTCCCCATTTTGGGAGTGTCTGTGTGTGTCCACGGCTTGTGGCAGAGGGCCTGGGAAGTATGTCCGGGAGCAGGTGGCAGGAATGGGCAGCGTGAGGTCCCACAGAGCCTATGAATGCCCTTCAGACACTGGAAGATGAAATCCCGTGAAGAAGTGGTTCTGTTCACTGCTGCTCCAGGGGAACAGTTAATGCCAGTGAGTGAACTCCACTTGTGGGCAGCCTCAGAGCATGTCAACGACCTGACCAGCAATGATGGCATGAGGTGTAGAGTTCCCAGTCCCCAGGAGTCTTCGGACGGCTAAGGGTCACCTACTGAGGATGTAGCAGACAGCATGCTGGCCCACCCGTCTCCATGCAGGAGGCCTCATGGATGGTGCTGCTGGGATCTGGGTTCACTGGCCACTTACCAGACGATTCTAAAGTCTGGCTCCTCTGCATTTATTTTTCCTAAGTCTCTTAATTTTCACTGAAGGTAACAGACCTCACTGAAGGTAACAGACCTCAGTGGCCATGAAGATTGTTTGGTCTCAAGGCCCTGGGTGGCAGGACCCGTGTCTCATCTCTCCTCAGAGCTGGCTAATGGTCAGCACATGGCTTTGCATAGGATTGACACTCGGTCCACCTTAGCTGTGGAGCTGATCTACTTCATTTGCCTTTCCCTGGTCAGAGCTCTACCAGACCATTTGGAAGATGTGGTGTATGCATTACAAAAATCACAGATCTTTAAGGTTGGAGGAATCCTGGGGTCAGAGACGTCATTTTTCAGCTGAGGAAGTGGAGGCTCCACAGGGGACCAGAAAGGACAGGATCCCTATTTCAGTAGCCGTCTGAAGCCCTACTATCCAGTGTGGGAGCCACTGGGGGCTGTGAGTCCCTGAAACGTGGTGGGTCCACATTGTGATGTTCTGTGAGTGCAAATCAAATGCTGGATTTTTAAGACCCAATATAAAAAAAATTCAAAATTTCTCATCCATGTTTTATATTGATTACAAGTTGAAATGATAACGATTTGGATATTTTTGGATAAAGTATATTAAAATTAATTTCACTTTTTTATTACTTTTTTAATGGGGCAACTAGAATATTAAAAATTATCTGTGTGGTTCACATACTATTTCTTCTAGGCAGTGCTGGTCTAGAACAAAGCTTATGTGTGTAACTTCTGGTCTCAAGTCCCTCTGCAGGACAATAAACTGTTTTAACACATAGTCTTACTTTGATTTTAACTTTTGTCTTGAAAATGAATGGAGATGAAAGACAAAAGGTTTTTGCTACTGTTATAATTTGGGTGCTATCACAGAACCTTCTGAATTTATAGACTTGTGAATGTGCCTAGCTGGAGTGCATGTGGTCCCAGCATGTGCTCTTTGACCTGGAGAAAATAAAATGAGCAAATTCACTGTATTCACAATAGGTCTGTCTTCAGGAAAACAAAAGTCTCATTTCCCTATTTGATTTCTGATGTTTCCACCATTATTAACTGGATTAAAATCATCTGTGATGTGACTAAAATTTTTAAGTGCAAGAAATCAGATAAATACTCATTCCATGGAAAATGGAGTTGCTTTTGCAAAGCATAACAATGCCCATGAAATTATTTTAGTAACTGTTGCTATTATGTCAAACCATGGCTATTGTTACTGTTAAGGATAAAAGCTTTCTTTTAAAAGGTTTATTATGGGAAGGATTCCCTGGCCCCCAATATTCATATAAGTTTTACCAGCAGTTCATTAAAAAACAGTGGAAACAGGCTTTTTTTTTGAAAATGCAGGTTACCTTAAAACTCAATTTTTAGAGTGAGGCGTGAGCTATTTGCCTGTCAGCTTATCCAACTGAAACCGCTGTACTCACCAAGCCGCTACCTTACCTTTGTATTTTTCTGTTTGAGTCCTTAGAAGCTCTGCACATTTTGTCTCTTCCTCCTGTATTTCCAGATGAAATCGACATTCTGGGTGAACACTGGTCACCTGGTCAAGGTTTAAAAAAATGGAAGTAACTAAAAATTTCACTGTTAAGAGGAAAGTTAAACAACACTTCTACAAAACAAAACAAAATAAAACAAAACAAAACAGCTCATGGTTCTAAGCTGTTCCCCAAATAACACTTACTTAAAAGCAATCACCTTCATATTTCTGGCATGGTTATTTAAAAAAAAATTACTTTGTAAAGGACTCATAACACAAATATAAACCTAATAGAAAAATTTTTTTCTGAGCAGGAAAACAACATACTAACATAATACATTGTATGTTGTTGGTACTAATTTGGCAGCAGTAGAGTTTTTTAATCCAATGATCTTTCAATATTTGAGTCCTCCATTTCATAGCCCTTGATTTAATTAAAGTACATACATGTCTACTCATAAGACTATTTTTAATGACCACATGCTATCCCCAGACGCCAGCACGCCTCATCTAAGGACAGCCTCTGCACTCACTGAACAGGGCTCTAACAGGATAATTTTTTTTTTAAGATTTTTATTTATTTATTTGACAGAGAGAGAGACACAGCAAGAGAGGGAACACGAGCAGAGGGAGTGGGAGGGGAGAAGCAGGCTTCCTGTCGAGCAGGGAGCCCGATGCGGGACTCGATCCCAGGACCCTGGGATCATGACCTGAGCCGAAGGCAGATGCTTAACGACTAAGCCACCCAGGCGCCCCTCTAACAGGATAACTTTATTTGTAGAGCCTGCAGGTCACATCTGAAACTTCAGAATTTGGTGCCAAGAAGATTTTCAAAAAGATTAGAGGGGTAAGTAGTGAGAGGAAGAGAAAGCTGGGTGTTATCACCACGGCTGCCACTAACAAGAGGTGGGTGACTTCCCATCGTGATCTGTCATAGGAACTAAAGTTGTGGCACAGATAGTGATTAGTGTTGCCTATTAATGTGTGCAAAAGACAAAACTGCACATTTCAGTCTTAGAAGAAAACAGTCTCTGATCTCTGTTTTTACGAAAATCCAACATTCTTTTTTTTATTTCTCCCCACCCCAAGTACTCACCCCTCCTGTGTCTGAACAAAATTTTACTTTTCCTGTAAGACTATCATACTCTGGGTATGTTATGGCCACCTGTATTTAATTACCCCACTATCAACATGCTTAATTAGGACTCTCACCAGGAATAAAGTTCCTAAACAGAATTAAAAGAACTAAACGCTGATACTTTTGCCACATTTACCCTCATTTTTAAAAAGACACCAAGTTCCTCCCCCCAGGCTCATTACTGGACAACCACCAACTGTTAGAAACTCCTGGTTTCAAACAGACTATACTTTTCCATATGAACAAGTCAATGGTCTTTAAGTTTCAGAATTGGGAAAATTATGTTGACTTAAAAAATGTTTGTCAAGGTATAAAAAGACACTATGGTTCCTGATATTCTTTAATATGCAGAGCAATGACTTACTTTGGGAACTCTTAGAAATCAAAGCTGCATTAGCCAGAATAATTCCTGGTACGTCTAACAAACTAGATCTTTCAAAGCATTAAAATTACTAACAAGGGTCTTCTTACAATTCTTTTTTAAGATTTTATTTACTTATTTGAGAGAGAAAGAGAATGAGGGAGAGAGAGCACATGAGAG
>NC_138380.1:76627-82192 GCF_054177405.1 Leptonychotes weddellii | reverse complement strand
TCACAACCTCAGAGGGGCTGAGTCGCGGCGGCCGGTGATGCGGCTGCGATTCGGACAAACGAGCAAGCCCGGCTTCGGCGTGGGAGGAAGGCAAGCAACCGGGTTGACAATTTCCTTCGAGCACAAGGAAGAATTCCTGAGAATTCGAGAATCCAGTCATGCAGCCCTTCAACAAGCCACTGTTGAGTGTTCTTTGTTCCACTGCTCTCCAACAAGGGCGAAGGAACCAGAGTATTTCCGGAAGGAAACTTTCTTCAGCCACACCGTCTCCCTCCGAAACGCACTCAAGCAAATACAAACCAGGGACAAGTACCAGGAAGTGGAAGAAGTATTCAGCGACAAGGCAAACTCCAATGCGAAGCCCGCGCAGCTGGCTCAGCCCTGACCCCCGTGTGTCTCGGGCGCCGCGACGGCCAGGCGCGGCCAGCCTCACGCCTCGGGCAAGAGGCGGCCGAAACCAGCTCCTCTTTGCCCGGCGTCTTGGAGGAAACTGGATCCTGCTTCTAGCAGATCCAGGGAGGCAGACGGAGCCGACAAACGCATGCTCCCTGCCGAGTCCTAGCTGTGACCCGCTCCCCAGACGGGACCCCGTTCCGGACCCCGTTCCCGACCCCGGGCCCCCGACTCCGGCGGGCGAGGGTCCCCGGGCCCGCCCCGAGCCCCGCGCCTGGACGCGGGAGGAAGCGCAGCCGGCGCGAGCCGCGCTCCTCTCCCCGGAGGGAGGACGCGTGTCGGGGTGGAGGGAGCGCGGGGGTCGCAGGACGCACTCACTGGGGCGAGCAGCCAGCCACAGCAGGTCAGCAGCGCCGGCGCCCTCATCGCGGCTCGGCCGATGCCAGCATGGGCCGAGCCGCGGGCGCGCACCCCCGGCTCCGGCGGTCGGAGCGCCCCGCGCCCTGCAGCTGCCGCGGGGCTGCTGGAGCGCGTGGGCCAGCCGCCTAGTTCCCCGCCGGCCGCCGGCCCTGGGTGCACCCCGTGCCCGCCGGCTCCGCCCCCCGCGCCCGCGGCCCCGCCCCGCGCCCCTTCCTCCCCACGGACCCCGGGTCTCCCTTGGTCTTCCTCCCGGCGCGCCAGCTCCTCCCCTCCCAGCCCCGCGCGCTCTACCCGCCCCCCCGGGCCCCCGAACTTCCTCCCTCCGACCCGCGTCCGCGCCCGGCGCCCCCTCCTACCGCGTCCCACCCCCCTCCAGCCTTACCGCGCGCCTTCCGCGGCTGGAGGAGCGGTGAGGAGACGAGCACAGGTAGGCGAAGGGCTTGCAGTGCCAGCCAGACTCCAAGTGGAGACGTCAGGGGAAGAGCGACTTGGGAGTGACCCTCTTTGGGAACGGGGAAACAGGGCTCCAGGCGTGAACCTCCATGGGTTTGCACCTACTTATGTCCTACTTGTTAAATAATAAGCTAAAGACGCCCAAGAAAATGTCAAGAAACCCAGTTAGGGTGGGTTTGCTGCCTTCGAAGCCAGTGGGGTTGGGTTGGAGCAACTGAAACTTAAGAAGAAAATTAGAGTGCATTTGGGTGTGGGCAGACTCCCCGTGGCGGGGGGTCCTGCCTGAGTCAAGCCAGCAAAGCCATTCTGTCCTCCAGAGTGGCTGCTGCAGAGGGACCTGAGACAGAAATGGGCATTTCCGGAAGCATCCTGTCAGCTCCTAACATCCCAGAGGATTACTTTAGCATTAGAGCTAGTTGCTATCCAGCAAATGGAAAAGCACCTAGAAATGAAAAGTGAAACAGGTAATTTTTGTTGTGGTTTTAACTTTTTGTGTGAAAATAATTTCAGACTTACACAAAAGTTAGAATAAGAAGAGTACAAAGAATACCCTTTTACCCTTTAATTAGATCCAGCTATTAAAGTTTTACCCCATTGGCTTTTTATCATTTGTGTCCTCTCTGACCACCCTTACCCCTCCCCACATGTATCCATTAATATCTATCAGTCATCTATCTATCGTCTGTCTACCTGTCTGTCATCTATCATTCTCTCTGGTGGTGAGCAGTGTTAGAGGCCAAGATCCAGATGCTCTAGGTGGATGCAGTGTGGGGTCTGGAAGCTTATTGACCTTGGGACCAATTTGGTAAAGATTCTTTTTACTCACTATTCAACCCTGGACAAGTCAAGGGACTTCTCTGAGCTATATGTCTATTTGTTTTTTGTTTTTTAATTTATTTATTCATGAGAGACAGAGGGAGAGAGGCAGAGGGAGAAGCAGGCCCCCCAAGGAGCAGAGAGCCCGATGCGGGACTCGATCCCAGGACCCTGGGATCATGACCTGAGCCGAAGGCAGACGCTTAACCATCTGAGCCACCCAGGCACCCTATATGTCTATTTGTAAATGAGAATAATGATACCTGCCTTCCACCTCAGAGGGTGGCTATAAGAATCAAGATCATTGATGCACGCATACATGTTTTGTTGTTGAGGGCCCACACTCTAAACATTACTACATTGGGTTCAGGACAAGACACAAGGTGTGTTCCCGTGTAGGAGTTCATATCATGGGAAGTAAGTGTGAAGGTAATGAGACGCAGGCTAATGGGAGGAGGAGGAGTTGGCTTCCTCTGGGAGACACTGGAGGAGTAGACACCTACATGTGACAGGTTAAGAAGAATGGTTATGAGTGAGAGATCAAGGATGGAGAGAGGAAGCATCTCAGAAGCACCAAGGAAAAACAAATGTGCTGAGAGCATCAGAGAAATCAAGAAGTATGGCCAATTTGGGAGGCTTGAGAACCTGAAAGATCATCTTGACCCAGTGGAGGACACAATCAGTATTGTATGAGAGGCAGAATTATATACCCTACAGATGGAATGAATGCACAACAAAATGTTCTTTAATTCTGACTGTTCTTACCTTGTTCCAAATTCCCACTGATGTTGGGATGGGCGGTACTGTCTGTTTTGGGTAAATGCCCACTCTCCCAGGAATTTTCCCCCTTTCCTTGCAGGAGGGCCTATGTGTTCTCAGGGCTGGAGGAGGGGTTCTTCCACGGGTGCCTGATATGGTAGACCAGTGGCCTTGTTTCTGCACCTCTGGCACCGGCCTTGCTTGAGGTGTGGTAGCCCCCGATGGGCTGTGCTGACACCTTGCAAAAGCCTTGGTCCCTGCCTTGCGTTCTGGTCACAGGGCCCCACCACTGCCTCCTGCTCTCGAGACCGCTTCTGACCACACCTGCCCTCAGCACCTGCACCTGCCTATGTTCTGAGGCGTCTGGGAGGGGGCGGGGACTGTGGGACACTTCAGCTGCCCTCCCCACCTCCTGCCGGGACACCCCTTCTGCCAGGACCCCCTTGCACACACAGCGCACACTTCCTGGCACTGTTTTTGCCAGTGGCTTCCCTGGGTTTTCCTGGCTCGGCTCTGAGTGGAAGAACCAAATCTCCCGTGTTGGAAGCTGAGCAGATAAGAAGCTCAGAAACCTATTGATTTAGTGAAGGGAAGCCTTAAGGCTTTGTGGTTAGAAGAGAGTGAAATTGCTCAAAACTAAATACTTTCCAAAAGAGAAAAGTAAGCTTTGAATACATGACTCTGAGGTCCTTCTGGTCCTTCTGCCGAGACTAGATGAGTGACTCTGGGGACCACATCTGCTAGGGTGGAGGGTCAGGCCCACATCCCATAAGGCCATTGTTAACTGGTACCTATGAGGAAACTCACCATTTGCCGTATCCCAATTTATGTGTATTTTAAAAGCCTGGATGTTAGAATTCAATAAAACATCTGCTTTCTCTTCCCTCCTAAAAAAAGCCTGGGGTGTTAGAGAATGCTTTAAGTCATTTGCCCACTCACAGCTGTGTGTTGGGGGGATTAGCAGGTGCTCACAGGAATGCCCTTCGGGACCTGAACCCTGGCCTTGCACTTCATCCGTAGAGCACATCTCCTGTGGTTGTGTTCTGAGTTCCTACAAGCACACAGCAGCCTGGCCCCTCGGTGCCCGAATACTCAGGGAACCCTGGAGCACAGATGCTCAGTGCATCGTGTCACACAAGACTGCATTAGTTTCCCAGGCTGTGGAGTAGAATTCCTAATATGTGTGTGGCCTACTTCTCAAGGTGCTCATAAAGATAAAAATCAAATATGAGCCATGTACATGGATGTGAAGTGCTGCCTTAGGGATGTGCCCCACCCAGCCCCACTGCCGGCTTCAGCTTCCCGGGTGGACAGGGCAATGCAGGCTCTGGCCCCAGGATGGGTCAGCGGCGTCTGGGCCGCTAGTTTGCCCATGCCGTTTCTGGCCCTTCCTATTTCAACCATAACCAACCTATCCAATGAGATGGATTCATTTGAGTAAATTCCCCTTATGCCTGTGGCTTTGTAAGACCCTGGCAGTCCTCGGTCCTTTTCTGGTGAGGATCACTTTTCCAGAGAGCAAAGACCCAGTGCCATGGGATAGCAAAACTCCCAGCTGCTTAATTTAAAAGGTCTCACTACCCTCCCCTGCCCTAGCCCAGTCCTGCACCAGGCCCTGAACCTGGGGCCGGGAGCTGTGCACAGCACGGTAGGGTAAGAGTCTCCTCTCCCACAGGCTTGCCTCCACACCCCCTCACCACTGCAGCTTGGGCATCCTCCAGGTCAGAGGGAGGGGGCAGGGAAGAAAGCCCTACTTACTGGCCCAGCACGGGCTGCCTGTGAGGTCCGCAGGCCTCCCCTGCTCCCGCCATCCTCGAGACCCTTCAGCTGTAGCCCTTTGGATGCAAAGGATGCCTCTCAGGATTCCTGCGGCTTCCACAGGTTTCGCTTCGACTGGGATTATCTTTCCTCTCCAGACTGTCCTCCCGAAAGAAAGATTTTGAAGATGGTCCATGGGAGTCGACAGCTGGCTAATGGGAATAAAAACGCACCCTGCCAGCCAGATGCAGCCTCACCGTCAGACTTCCCAGGCATCAGAGTCACTCCTGCTTCCTTTGGAGGACACAGGCCAAGCTCCCCAAATGGATCTTGAGGTGCTTCACTTGGGTTGAGGGAGGGGAAGCACCCCCTAGCTCCCTGGTGGAGAAGGGCGGCGTTGGGCACAGTGGGGTCTCTCCTCTGAGTCCTGCCCTGCTGGCCTCCTTCTCTAACTCAACTTGGAACAGAGCCTTTGGGGTCACTCCCTTGGCATATCCTCTGTCGATGGCCTAGCACCTCACTTTGAAATGTGGGGTACTTTTCATACCTTTCTGGCCTTTGAGTTTAAATGCTGACATAACTGGCTGAGTCGCCTTTGATGTTCTTTACCTAGCTCTCAGCTGAGCTTGGCCCAGAGGCCTTCAGAAGAATCTGAAGAGGGTCTGTCCCTTGGGAATCCCCCAGAGTTAAGGAAGTCTGGTGGTGGTGTGTAAGATGTATCTGGAAAGATGTGATTTTGTAAACAGAGCATATTCTTTCAAGCAATTACATGCTCACAGCAGAACTGAGTGGGAAGGATAGAGTTCCCATGTTCCCTTCACCTTTGCACCCAGTGTTCTTTTTTCCCCTTTAACATTATTTTTATTGAATCATAAATGTACAATAGCTTCTTAACTCTACACATGCACCTACATTTTTTTAAAGGAAAAATCTTATGTCTTTGATGGGGATTGCATTGAATGTGTA
>NC_138380.1:45156-76127 GCF_054177405.1 Leptonychotes weddellii | reverse complement strand
AAAAATTTTTAAAATAAAACAAACAAACAAACAAAAAAACCTCACAGATGGCATTTAGTGGTTTAGATGCCTGACTTACATGTATTTCTGTTCTCAGGGACCAATGCAGCCAGCAAAGGATTTAATGCTATTTATACCCAGGATGGTGAGTCCAGGGGGCCAGCCTTTCAGATGCATGGTACCCTTATAGGTAAACCTTGCTCTGGATGCTTCCCCTCCCCCAACACTCACTTCCTCACTCCCGCCTCAGGGTTCCACCCTGTGAGACTAGGCTCTACTCCCCAGTGCCCACCACAGAACTGATTGTGAGCTGTTGGAGCGTGCAAAACGTGCCTCAGACTAGTGCTGTCTCTGGCTGGTGTATGGAACAGAGAAGGGTTTCTGATTGTCAGCTCCTGGACACTGAGTGCCAGGGAGACCAGGTACAAAGAATCCTGCAATGCACACAACAGTTCTTTACCACAAAGAACGCCCCTGACAAAACTGGCAACAAAATGGCTTGGGACTACCTGTTCACAGTTAAAAACATGTGTTTCTAGGGTGATGATGGTGTGGGCTGAGTAAAGGGTGTCAGAGGTTTTGAGGCCCATCTGACGTGTTTTTTACAAAGGCAGCCCTGGCCACAGCGTGGAGAGAAGTTACATACACAGGGAGCTCTGCATCGTTAGCAGAAGTCAAGATTTGAAATACTGTGTTGCCTTTCAAAATGGTTTGTGTCTGTTTTTTAGGGAGAAGAGAAGAAAATGAACAAGTCTGAAGGAAAACGGAGTAAGATCTCCTGTTTTTAACCACATATTCAGCAGAAATGAGAATTAAGAAGTAAACTGGTAAATGGAACTTAGTTTAAAAGTTTTCTTCTAGAATGAAGGGGAAGGATCATTGATTACTCCAGTGCCCTTGAATAATTGATAATATCTCCCCAGGAGCAGTGGATAGACCACATGACAGGGAGGGTTTTTCTAAGCTCACCCTTTTATAACACAAAACCAGAGGTGTTAATGGAAGTACCAAACATTTCTGTCCTTGTCCTTTCATTACAATAGTGTTGCATAATCCCTGTCCTTCAGTCTTGCCCATACTTTTCATCTATTCTGTGGGTCCTTTCTGTAATTCCACATGCACTTTGGAAAGCGGGTGAGGGGACAGGGGCCAGTGTACGAGTTTTGCGCTGAGCACAGAGCGCTCCCCAGTGTTGCATCATGCTGCCTGAGGTGACGTTCCCCCCATGTCACGTAATAGCAGCAAAGGAAAACTTCTCTCTCTGACTCAAGCACCCAACTATTATTTTTAACCTGTGGTAGCTGGGGAAAAAGAGCCTTGGGAGCCTAGGTTTTACCAAAGCCCTGTCACATGACCCTGCATGATCATTTTACCTCTTGGGACACAAGTCTTCTCATTTGTAAAATGAGTTAGTGAACAGGCTAATGGACTATTCTGACTGCATCTAACACTCTGAAAGCAAGCTAAATTGATATTTAAAAATTAGAGTTAGCTGCATATTCATATTTATTGCAGTCTTTAAAAGATCAAGATGAGGCTTTTTACCTACTCTGCTGTCAAAGCTGGAGATAATTTCCTTTCTTATATATTAGGCATCTGTAGAAGAAAAAGCTCGGGGCTGGTTTTACACCTGGAACCAGTGAAAACAGTCTGTTACTGTGGCTGGTCTTACCCTCACCTGCAAACCAGAGTCAGTTCTTTATCTGAAAGAGAAAAGCATCACAGTGACCATTCACTTACCCGGAGATGACCTTTCCAGGAGAATTGCTGCTGTGTGGCAAACGCCAATGGCAGGAAAGCTGGTAAACGCCCTCCCTGTAGCGCTGCTGGGGCTGCGCTCAGGTCGCCTGTTCCGTTTTAACTGGATCTGAAGCTTGCTTATCTGACTCTCTGGTGGTTCAGTTCAAAGCAGTTTAGAACCTTTGAGTCAAGTTTACAAACAACCATAACAAATTAGAGGAGCAGATATTACATTAAAAAATGACACAGGAACTAAAAGATAATGCTGGTGGGTGTCATCGTAGGTGACATCCTGCGATGGTCACGAAGGCATGGCTGAAGGACCGAGAAAATGTTATGCGCATGGTACATTTAGAAAGCTGAGAAGTGAGAACCTTTTTTTAAAAAAGATGGTTAAGGTGCCCTCAAACCGTAGGCTTCGGCAGGTCAGTAAGACATTTACTCCTTTATTTCCTGACTCCTCCTAATGGCTACGGCTGGGCAGGCGAGGCCGAGTAGTCCTGTTTAGGAAGGCAAGGAGGAAAAACTGCTCTCTGAACTCCAAAGGACCCAGGAGGGGCTGAAAGGCAAGATGCTGCCAAGCTAAGGTCCTTCGGTCAGGGGCATCTTATATCTGTTTTAGAGTTGTTTAAAACATATTTGTATTTTACTGTTCAGTTGGCATCAAAATGCATATATGGAGATGTGTGGTCACAGTTGTGCATTACTATCAAAACAATTTAAAAACGGGCTGGACTGCTTTCTGAATGGCTATGTCCCGGGCCTGGGCAGCCTGGGAGGCCCTGTCTCTGTCAGGGCATGATGGACCTGCCTACCTCATTGCATGCGTGCCAGGTCAACATTTTGTCCTTGATTAAAGAAGGTTGGACTCATTTTCTTAATTTCCAGAGGGGGAAAAGCTGACTCACACAGTCTAGAGGGGTCCTTAACTTGGGCATTTTGGTTTGGTGAGGACCCCTAGTCCTGCTGCTAGGTGGCCTCTGTATACTAGAGATTCGAGGCCTGGACCACCCCTGCCTGAGTGGGCCTTTATGAGGCTACCAGGGTCTAAAGAGCATCTGATGGGTGTCAGATGGCTGCATATTGATGGTCTTCAAACCACAGATCCAAGTTTTTGAGCTATTTCGACAGCTTAATTGATTTAGTTGATTCTTATATCATTAGCCAGAAAGATGGCCAAATAAGCCATTTCTTAACCATAAACTACTAGGGGACACAGCCAGGAGTGACCCCAGGACCCTACTCACCCACCATCCATTAGTCCTTTCCGACTTCACAGCTGGTGCCTGGAGCTCCTTGGGCAGGGTTTGGGCTTCTAGCCCAAGGTCAGCACTCAGAAGCTAGGTGGGGAGGGGGAGCTTTATATTGGATAGTAGGGGAGGATCGTGCAGAAAAAATGGGGAGTGAGCCAGGGAAGAGTGGGGAGAAGATGAGGAGATAAAGGATCTGAGGATAAATTTGTCAACTTCGACTTCAAAGTTTTGCTGTGACTTTACTCTCAATTGAGCTAGTTTTGTGATCGCTAATTTTGTACACTAAAATACAGAGCTCTAATCTGGGTCTTTTGTATTTTTTTTCTATTTCTGTGTATTTTTGCTAAAGTTTCTAAACAATTACTTTATAAACAAAAATTAAAAGTTATTTTTGAAGTTTTTAATAGAACAATATATGTATACCTGTAGAAATACATTTTGTTTGGTTTGATTTTTTACTTAGTTTCTACCTATATTAAGTTTCATAATATTTATACACTTGTTAGTACATCTACTGTGCTGTGCACCAAGCCAGGTGCTGGGAGATATGAATCACCAGAGGCCTGTCTCTGCCTATCAGGGACCGGCGCTTCGGGGGCTAGCTCAGCCTTTTAGGAAACAACATGCATGCACACACTTGTACATATACAACATGCCTCATTGGGAAGATGCACAATTTTATCCCTCATTTTAGTGCTGAGATTTTCAGAAGATTCTGGGACTTCCTATTTCCAGCTGACAAAATGCTCTTCAGCCCCAATTTGTAGGAAACAGGGACTTGCATGCTTTCCCTGGAAGAGGGTCAAAGAATAAAAGTGTCAGAAGGCAAGACTCATCTTCCAGGTATTTAATTATTCCATTAGTGACAAATTTTGAATTTAAAAGTATCAGATGAAAAATTTCCTACACAAATGGATCAGAGACAACAAATACAAGCTTTTCAGGCAGGAAGCAACTGGCGGTGCATTTTCCAGAACCACCTCTGTTTCCTTGCCTTCTCTAGCCCATGATGATACAGCCAGGTGCCAGCAAAGCTGTATCACCAGAAATACACAAGTTTCTGGATTCAGCTAAATGGTGCACATCTGTTCTTTGAAGCACCTTTTCCCTCTTTACTCTCCAAAGCTCAGTCATAAGTTGCACAATGTGTGTTTTACGTATGTGCCCACCAGTAGAACCAGAGCTAGAACATTTCCAGAAACCAGGGGCCTCCATGGCACCCCCTCCCCATCACGGTCCTATTTCACCACCCAGCTTAGTTGTGTCAAAGCTACAGTGTGGCAGTGAGGAGAATACTGGTTGGGCCTGGTCTCACTGACCGTCCAATCCCGAGTCCATGGCTGGAGCCTCTGTCACTCATTTTGATATTGCATCACATGCTGATGTGTATGGAGCAGTCTGTTTTGTGGTTTCACTTTCCAGCTGGGTTGTAAACTCATCAAGTTTAGGCCATGACCCACATTTCTGTTGTCCCTGTGGTGCCAGGTAGAACCTTCAATATGGCCATATTTGCTGCGAATTAATCTGCAACATTCCACCACCTACCAGCCTGTCTTCAGATGATCACAAAGATGGAAAACCTAATTGTCCAACTGACTCCTCACTAACGAGCAAGTATTTAGTTAGCACCCAGTATGTGTGAAAGACATCACTGAGAACCAGAGACTTGCTGCCAGCCCCACAGGGCTTGCCGTCTTCAGGGGAGGACAGACGTCCAGTAATTGCAGGAAAACCACACTTTGCTCTAGTAACTTAACGAGCCTGTTACACAGAATGAATAGCTAGAGAGGTGGGTAGATAATAAACGAAATAAGTATTGAGCTTTAATTCAAATGTCTTTACGGGTCAATATAACAGTTAAATGCATCAACCTGGACACCTTGTGACTACAGAAAGGGAAGATTTGCAATCCACAAATCAGTCCATATTTCTCCTGAAAAATGTTCCTTCTTATAATTGAGAGCACTTTAGCTGATTACTTAAAATGTCTCATCCTTCAAACAGGTCATATCCTGCTTTAATTTTCTTTATGGAGTGTACTGTCCTTCCAGCTTGTCAAATATGTTTGAGAGGATTAAAAATAGAATGTGCAGAAACTGGAAGAGTTCCTGAAAAAGCAAAATGCAGAGAGGATGATTAAATTGCCCTTGTGTTGATTTTCCCACGCTGTCCATAGGAGGCAGGCAGGGGAAAGGTAATTTGGTTTGTTGCTCTGGAGGCACTGTGTGTGGGTGGCTATAGTTGGATTGTACAAGATTGGTGGACTCCATGATGCTGTCACCTGTCTCAGGCCCCCTCAGGAACTCTGCAGCGGCACCCCCAGATAATCAGCCACAGGGGCTGAAGGACCATCACGCCCTTGGTGCAGACCCCTGCCGGCTGATGGATGGGGTGCTTTCTGGAGAGCGCAGGATTCCGGACCGACCTCCCTGACCCCATGCTGCCTGCTCCCCTGACCGTGGGGCATGAGGGCCTGGAGGACAGTCACAACTGTCCAAGATTTCATCTCCTCTGCTCTTGCCATCTGAGACTGGCTGGTTGCAGCTTCTGGGAAGGCTGTGTTGAATGGATTTGAAGACCCACCCCAGGACAGCGCTGAATTACCAATTTCTGCTCCGGGCAAGAGGGAGTAGCAGCATGCGTGCTCACAGATGTCGTTCATGGGGACTTTTGACTCCAGCACCTCAGCTCCAGGCACGTGCAGAGCAGGGCAGCACCCTTCCGAGAGGGGACTGTCCTCCCCAGCCACCTGCCGCCTCTCCCAGGCCCCTCCCCCTGGGCCCTGCCCGAGAGCCAGAAGGTCAGGCACTGTGCACAAATAGTTTATTAAACCCCATTACACCCTATCAAGTAAATGTTACTAGTATTTCTGTTTTAGTGACAAGGAAACTGAGAAGAGAGTAAGAAACTGAGATATTAGGTGGTAGAGCCTGATACAGAGTCCCAATCCCCTCATTTCAGGGACTATGACTTTAATGTCTACCTCATACTCCCTCCTTGTTTTTTTTTTATTTTTTATTTTTTTTTTTTATTTTTTTTTATTTTTTTTTTTAAGATTTTATGTATTATTTGACAGAGAGAGAATGAGAGAGAGCAAGCACATGAGAGGGGGGAGGGTCAGAGGGAGAAGCAGACTCCCCGCCGAGCAGGGAGCCCGATGCGGGACTCGATCCTGGGACTCCAGGATCATGACCTGAGCCGAAGGCAGTCGCTTAACCAACTGAGCCACCCAGGCGCCCCTCCCTCCTTGTTTTAAGATGTCTCTTTTCTGGGTTCAGAAAGGCAAGAGCTAGTAATCTAACACGGCGGCAGCTGAACTTCTGTCCTCTGACAGACCAGAGCGAGGCTGGGGGCCTGGACAGGAGCTGATCCTGGCGGCCAGCAGGCTCATCCAGCCACTTTTGAGTAAATGTGGAACAGACTAACTGTAGAGGGGCACCTCCCAGCCAGGCCCTGGTCTTGTCTGTTCTCAGGAGAGAGAATCCCGTGACTCCACATTCAAGTTCTTGCCTGGTTATCAGAGAAGAAAACCTCAGTTATCCAGAGACCATCATTATACTTTAGAAAACACGTCATTTGTTCATCTAGAGACAAGGCCCAGCCCAGTCTGTTACCAATACCATAAACCTGTTTTGTTTCCTTCCTCCCTCCCTTCCTCCTTCCCTCTCTCTTTCCTTTCCCCCTTCCTTCCTTCCTTCCTTCCTTTCCCTTCTTCCCCCTTACCCCCTTCCCACTGCCCCCCGTTCCCCTTCCTTGTCTTGAAGAAAAAGACTATTTTTAAAAAGAACCATTGATTTCATAGGCACCCAAATGGATGAACCAGCCTGTGGCAAGCCCCTTAATTTCAGGAAAGGGAATCAGAGTAAATTAAGGATAGATTTAGGAGATTAAAGAAGTCCATTAAAAACAGGTCGATATGACCTTTATTAATGCAGTTTCACATTCTCTTCTCTTTGAATAAAAAATATTTCTTTCAATATTTCCATTTCCTGACAGTTCTTTATGAACCGAAGCAGATAATGGTGTACACTGAAGTCCATTTGGGGAAAGACTAAGATCTCTAACATTTAACTTTTTGGATTCTTTTTTTTTTTTTTTAAAGATTTTATTTATTTATTTGAGAGAGAGAGAATGAGAGAGAACACATGAGAGGGGATAGGGTCAGAGGGCAAAGCAGACTCCCTGCCGAGCAGGGAGCCCGATGTGGGACTCGATCCCGGGACTCCAGGATCATGACCTGAGCCGAAGGCAGTCGCTTAACCAACTGAGCCACCCAGGCGCCCAACTTTTTGGATTCTTTTCAACCAGTTGGTGGATTTTCTTTTATATTTTAGACATTTCACATGACTTCAAGGGGCAGCGAAAATGCTACAAAACCAAAAGCCAATCAAAATACTCCTTGAAGAAAATAGCAGGCATCATTTCTCAGCAGCTCTGTTCTTGGCTCCATCAGTGGGGAGTTACAGCTTACTTTCCATATCACAAATAACTGTGAGGCCAACTCTGAGCAAGGGGCTTAGTCGGGAGGTGCTGAACTGCTAGGAGGGGGCAGTGGGCACCAGAGACGGGGAAGAGAAGGTCATTTACAAGCAGATCACTGCCGTGGACAACTGGGGCTCAGTCCCACTGGGCATCTCTGGGAGGTGATACAGAACATGCCTCAGAATTGTCTCATCCGAGGGATGTGGATGCCAAGTATTCACCTTCCAGGCCCCATGGGCCAGTGGTGCTCCTGGGGTAGTAGCTCTCCACTAGAGTCCCAAGTGAAGACTTGGAATTTCTTGAGGCAGACATGCCCTGGAGAGGTGAATGCTGAGGGCGTGTGGGGGACACGATGGTGTTTACTACCCAGCATGTGCTCAGAACATCAGAACTGTTTCTACGTTACATTTGAAAATCAAAATAGATTCTTTTTTCCTGTTAGCATTTTTTCTTTCGTCGCGAATCTGTTTAAAACTAAAATGAAGTGGAGACAATCACTCAGGTGTTTTAGACAGTACCTCTGGACTCCTGATGTAAAAAAATTAATTTATTTTGGTTCAGATGAAATCCTTTCCTTTATGTCTCATTTACTGGGGGATAGTCTGCCTTTTTTCTCCCCTTTGGGGTCTTCCTCCCTTCACAGCCCCTTTGGTTTCACACAACAAGGTTAAACTGTTAGGACTCAGTGAAGGCCTTCTCACAAGCTCAAGTTTTATTTATTTCCAGTAGGGAGAGACATTTTGAAAAGAAATTATTATTCTTTTCTGTTTGAGCTTGCAGCCAAAACAGTTGAGACACCAAAAGCATGCTATATGCAGAACAGGGCCCTCCTTGTGGTATGTCTGGCAAGGAGAGGGGCCAAGGGGAAAAGACCAAGAAGTAGAAGCAACTCTTCTGAAAGTTACATCTTTCTGGCCAATATCCACAAGATGTTTGGGCGGCTGGACTGTGCAGGAATGTGGCTGTTGGCCCTAGGAGATTTATTGTTGTCCATTCCTGGCATTGTCACATCCTGGGATACATATTGGGGAAACATCTAGTAAATGAAACCAATGTGATGCTAAGCCTGGTACTTAAGTATGATTTTCTCCTAGTGGAGATGGATTTGCACTATGCCAAATATATTCCTTCACCTTGCCCTTCTTATGGCATTGGCTATCACATCGAATGTCACTGAGAGTCATTTATAAAGATTTTTCTCAGGGAGACTATAATCTACAGAGTTGGCAATAGGGAAGATCATCCAGTTTGCACTGCTTTGGCAGTAGAACATAGTTTTCGACCCAGAGCATAAACCTAGGTTTACCCCAACTCTGTCTGGTCCCTGTGTGTCATCTTCCTGAGGTTTCTCGACCTCTAGAAGGCAGAGGAGGTCCTTGGCAGCACCATGAAATAATAATAGTGTCATTGACACAGGTTAGTGTGAAGACTAAATGAGATGAAACACCCAGAACATCCAGAACGGGGCCAGGCACAGTGCCAGCACTCAGTAGCTGTGAGCTGTTTTTGGCGGCAGTGTTGCTTCTGCTCCTGGCATGAGTCAGTTTCTTCTAAAAGGTCTTTGTCTCACCTTCTTTCTTGCTACCTGCTAAGTTCTTCCCTGTGGGCCAGCCAGCCTGGTCTTCCCTGCACCGACCCCCCACTCCCTCAGAGCACTTAACCTTCCCTGTCCTCTTCCCCAAGATCCCTCTACTGGGCAAGCTTCAATCCCACAGAGTATTAAGCTGTTAATGTGTGGTCACAGTTTAATGTGGCAGGCCACTCAGGTGACCCTCTACTGCTGGCTTTTTATATCAGCCTCCAAGGGTTTAACCCAAAGGAGTGACTTAAACAAACAAACAAACAAAGTTACTCAGGGACAGAGAAGGCTAGCCCTCCTAACCCTGCTAATGTGTTTTTTAAATGTTCACCTTGATCTTGATAGACCTCTCTTACTAACCAGCCCACTTACATCCAACACAGCTTCTACTGAACAGCAAACATCTCAACTTTCAAGCCTCAAGGCCACATGTTGTTCCTGGCTGGATGCAATGCCCCTCCTTCGTTCTACAGACTGAAGGACCTTGCTTGAATTGACGCCTCATGCCTGGGGGATTGTCAGCAAGTCACTTTGCCTCTTTAGGCCTTGTTAATAAAACAACGGGTTTGACTCTTGGCATTTTCCCTCTTCCTGAGTAACTAGGAGTCCCTAGAAAGCACTATCATCCGGAACCCTCCTCTATGCCAGAAGCTCCCGCACATCAAGCCAAAGAAAATGCTCTGAATCTCCTGTGGATGGACTGACAGGCACAACCAGGATTTATAATTTTATTTTCCAGACAGAAGAAAGTCTAGTTTCTTAATATTTGCAGATTTTCAATCCAAAAATGCAGGGAAATCTTCGTTTATTCCAGGGTCATTCATGGGCACAATTTTGAAGCAGGTCATTGGGACTTTTTGTGTATCTTTCCTTGCTTTTTCCTCTCTGAGCTGTCTGGGGCCCCCAGGGGCACACTTCACTGTCTGAGTGCCCTCGATGCAAGGCATGCTGTCCCCGAGGGAAGCCAACCTGCACATTACACTTTCCCTCTCCCTTCTTTGAGTGTCCTGTCAAAACTCATCTGTCCTGTATCTTATTTTTTTAGAAAATTGTGACCGGCTTGTGAACCCTCTGCAAAAGCAATCATTGCTGAGGTACAAACATCTGATAATGACTTAACACTATAATTTCTGATTAAGCCTCAATTGGCTTTGACTGCAATGATTTAAAATTTCTCTGCCTTCTTTTTTCTTACCATGTTAATGTAAAGGTAATAATAATTCTCAGGGGAATTTAGTATTAAACAAGCTGTGGCTGTTTTTAAAATATGACCATAAATTCTCCACATTTTTTCCATTGAGAAGTGAGATCCATGTTTCCTCCCCTTTAATTTGGCTTGTAACTGCTTTGACCAATTGGAGTTAGTGGGAGTGATGTATGTGACCGCTAGGGCCGGGTAATAAAATGCCATGTAGTTTCTCTCTGGTGTTTCCTGTGAGCAAGTTTCTTCTTGGAGCCTAGCTGCCATGCTGTGAGAAGCTCAGGCCACATAGAAATCCACCAGGTCTGGGGCGCCTGGGTGGCTCAGATGGTTAAGCGTCTGCCTTCGGCTCAGGTCATGATCCCAGGGTCCTGAGATCGAGCCCCGCATCCGGCTCCCTGCTCTGCGGGAAGCTCGCTTCTCCCTCTCCCACTCCCCCTGCTTGTGTTCCCTCTCTCGCTGTGTCTCTCTCTGTCAAATAAATAAATAAAATCTTAAAAAAAAACACAAAATATTTGGGAAAAGTTTTACATTTCCTGGAAGGAACCCATCTATCATTTCTCATGGAATCATTGATTCCTAGTCTGGGACATGCCAGTTCTGAAATAAATACTTGACAGAATCATAAAGCAAATATGACTAAGGGGGTTTAAAAACAGCCTTTTACAAAAAAAAAAAAGTGACATATCTACCCAGAGGTGAAACTTAGGTAACGAGGCTAGAAGTTTGAAACAATGTGGGGAACATCTAGGTAGAGATAACAGAAGCTGCACATTGGGGGTGAGTTGGCTGGGAGACAGACTTCAGAGAATCAGTTCAGCCAAAGCACTAAACAATAAACAACTTAGCAAACAACAACCCCAGGGAGGGGGAAATCAGTATTGAGTGTTGCTACGATACAGTATTTAAAACTTTTTTAAACAAAAATTCAATTTTTAACAAAAAAATTGTGACATATGCAAAGAAACAGGAAAGTGTGACCCATACACAAGGCTAATAAAACAGGTAATAGAAACTGCCTTTGAAGGGGCCCAGATGGTAGACTTAGAAAGACTTCAATGCAGCTATTATAAAGATGTTCAAAGAACTGAATGAAACCATACTTAAAGAATTCCAGGAAATATTACAACAAAGTCTCATTAAATCGGGAATATGAACAAAGAGAGAAATTATTGGAAAGAATGAAATAAAAATTCTGGAGATGAAATTACAATAACCCAAATGAAAACTTTACTAGAGAGTCTCAATAGTAGATCTGAGCTGGCAGAAAAAAGAACCACCACACTTGAAGAAAGGTCACTAGAGATTATATAACTGCAGAAGAGAGGGGGGAAATGAAAAAAAAATAAACAGAGCTGCAGAGAAATTGGGGCTCCATTAAGTGCACCAACATACATGCAATGAGATTACCAGAGAAGAGAAAGAGAAAGGAAATGAGAAAATATTTAAAGAAATAATAATTGACAACTTTCCAAACATGATGAAAAATATTAATCTACCTATCCAAAAAATTAAAGGAAATGAAAGAAGGATAAAAGCCAAGTGATCCACACCTAGACACATCACAGCCAGAATACTGACAAGCAAAGGCAACAAAATCTTGAAAGCAGTTAGAGAAAAATGACTCATCATGAACAAGGCAACCCCAGTAAAACTAATAGTTGACTTCTCTCAGAAACAATAGAGGCCAGAAGGAAACATGATGGCATATTCAAAGCGTGGAAACTAAAAAAAAGGTCCAGTAAAACTATCTTTCAAAAATGAAGTCAGGATAAAGACATTGTTGGATAAACAAAAACTGAGAGAATTTGTTGCAAGAAGACCTGTCTACAAGAAATAAGTTCTTCAGGCTGAAAACAAGTGATACTGGATAGTATTTCAAATCCGTACGCACAAAAGAAGCATTAAAAAAAGATAATTATATAGGTAAATACAAAATAGTGTAACATTGCATAGTTCTTCTCTATTCTTCTTTTGATTGATTAAAAATAATTGTATAAAATAATGAGTATATTATTATATTGTTGAACCAATAACATACTGAAATGTAATCTACTGGACCTTAACTGCACATTGGACTATGGGGAAGTATGTAGGACAATGCTGTATTGGAGTAAGGAAATGACACCAAACCATAGTTCCAATCTGCAGGAAGAACTTAAGCAAACCAAAAAGAATAAATAAAAAGGATCATATGACCAACTCTACACCTATGTACTTGTATTTCTTTCTTTTCTCAGCTTCAATAAAAAGGCATAAGATTATATAAAGCAATAATTATTAAAATGTACTGCTGGACTTGTAACATATGTATATAATATATATAACACTAATAATCACAAAAAAAGGAAAGAATGAAGACATATAGGAAAAAAGTTTCTGTATTTCATTAGAATAAATTAGGATAAATCTGAAACAGATTTTGATGAGTTACGATGTATATTGTAAGCCCTAGAGGAACCATTAAGAAAAGAACACAAAAATTATGTTTTAAAAAATAAAGGAATTGAGGGGTGCCTGGGTGGCTCAGGTGGTTAAGCGTCTGACTCTTGATTTCAGCTTAGGTCATGATCTCAAGGTTGTGAGATTGAACCCCACATCAGGCTCCACGCTAGGTATGGAGTTCTTGAGATTCTCTCTCCCTCTCCCTCTGCCCCTCCCCTCTTAAAAAATAAATAAAAAATAAGGGAATTGAAATGTTACACTCAATGCAAAAGAAGGAAATAAAGGAGGAATATATGAACAAAAAATAGGAAACATAAAAATAAAATGGCAGATGTAAATCCAACTATTAATGATAGCATCAAAATAATTGATAAAAAACAAGATCCAATCATATGCTACCCATAGGAGACACACTTTAGATTGAAAAATACAAACAGGTTACAATTAAAAGAATGGTAAAAAATATACCATACAAGAAATATAAAAGAACTGAAGTAGCTCTACCAATATTAGACAAAACAGACTTTAAAACAAACAAAAAGGTTACTAGAGATAAGGAGAAATGTTGTATAATGATTAAAGTGTCAATCAACCAGGAAGACATAGGAATTATAGCATATATTCACATAACAACAGATCTCTAAAATACATTGTATAAAAACTGATAGAACTGAAGGAGGAAATAGACAATTCAAGAATAATAGTTGGGGATTTCAGTATTCCACATTCAACACTGGACAGAACATCCAGGCAGAAGAGCAAAGGAAATAGAAGATTGGAACAACACTGTAAATCAACTAGTCCTGATAGACATCTATAGAATATTCTATCTAACCTCAGCAGAATCCATATTCGTCTCAAGTGAATGTGGAACATTCTCCAGGTTAGACCATATGCTAGGCCATAAAACAAGCCTGGATAAATTTAAAGTGATTGAAATATACAAAACATCTTTTCCAACTACAATGGCATTAAATTAGAAATTAATAACAAGGAAATTTGGGAAATACACAGATGTGTAGAAATGAAAGAACATACTTCTAAACAACCAATAGATCAAGAAGGAAGTCATAAGGGAAATTTGAAATACTTTGAGATAAATGAAAATAAAAACACAAGATACCAAAACATGACAGCTAAAATATGTCTTAGAAGGAAATTTACAGCTGTAAAGACCTGTATTAAAAACAAAGATCACAGATCCATACCTGGCCTTCCACCTTAAGACACAGGGAAAAGAAGAAGAAATAAATGCAAAGCAAGTAGAAGGAAGGAGATAATAAAGATTAGGACAGCACTAGCACTACAGGGAATAGACAATAGCACAGCAATAAAGAAAATAACAAAACCAAGAGTCAGGACTTTGAAAAGACCAACAATGTGACAAATCTTCAGCGGGACTGACTGACACAAAAAGGAAGAAGACTCAGGTTACTGAAGTCAAAATGAAAGAGGGGACACATTATTGACCTTTCAGAAATAAAATGTAGTGTAAGGAAGTACTATGAGCAAATGTATGCCAACAAACTGAATACTTTAGATGAGGTCTACAAGTTCCTAGAAAGACAAAGTATCACAATTAACTCAGTAAGGATTCTGGGAAGATGGCAGAGTAGGAAGCTCCAAGAATCTGTCTCTCCACATAGACAACTGTACTGACATAATTTGTCTGATGTAACTATTTTGGAACTTTGAAAGCTTGAACATTTTTCTCTTTTTCCCCTTTTGGGGGCCTGACATTCAAAAACAACTGCATATATAGGGAAAATTAGAAAGTGGCCATGCATGCCCAGGGAAAGGTGTAGGCTCAGAAAAGATCTGAGATCTCAATTTATGCCTCAGGCTTATCCCTGGCACAGAGACAGCTTACAACAATAAAAAAAAACCAAAAGCAATAAACAAAATAATAACCAAAACAGCAAACCTTAAGGAAGGGGAAAAATCTGATTACCAGATTATTAGATTCAAATTTGCAACTTTCAACAAAAACAACAAAAAATCACAAAGCTTACAAAGAAACAAGAAAGTATGGCACATTCAAAGGAAAACGAGTAAATCAACAGTAACAGTCTCTGGATGTACCATAGCTACCTGATGAGAGATACACCAGAACCAGAATTTAAAACAACTCTCTTAAATACGCTCAAAGAATGAACGAAGATGTGGAGAAAGTCAAGATCTTACCACTTCTATTCAACATTGTACTTGAGATCCTAACCAGAGCAGTTGGGGAAGAAAAAGGAATAAAAGGCCTTCATAGTGGAAAGGAAGACGTAAAACCATCCTTATCTGTAGAGGACATGATCTTGTATATATAATATCCTAGGAAATCCATGAAAACTATTATAACTAACGAACATGTTCAGCCATGTTGCAGGATACTTAGTTAAGTAGGCTATTGATATACAAAAAAATCAATCGTATTTTTATACACTAGCAACAAAAATCCAAAAATGAATTTAAGAAAACATTTCCACCTCATCATGACCACAGCATCAAAAAGAATAAAACACTTAGGCACTTAGGTATAAATTTAACAAAAAAGTGCAACACTTGTACACAGAAAACTAAAACACATTTAAAAAAATTTAAAGACCTAAATAAGTGGGAAGATATGTAATGTTAATATATTGGAACACTTAATATTATTAAGATGACCATACTTCACAAAGTGATCTACAGATAAGGCAATCCTTATAAAAATTCCAGTTGCTTTTTTTTGCGCAGAAATTGAAAAACTGATTTTAAAGTTCATATGGAATGCAAGAGATCAAGAATAACCAAAACAATCTTTTAAAAAGGAGAACAAAGCTGGAGAATTCAAAAACTTACTAAAACTACAGTAATCAAGACAGTGTGAATTTGGCTTAAGGATAGATTATCAGTATCAGTGAAATAGAATTGAGAGTCTAAAAGTAAACCCTTACATTTATAGTCAATTCATTTTTTACAAGGATGTCAAGAAAATTCAATAGGGAAAGAATAATCTTTTGAACAAATAGTTCTGTGACAACTAGATATCCACATGCAAAAGAATGAAGTTGGAATCCTACTTCACAGTATACACAAAGATTAACTCAAAATGGATCATATAGCTAAATGGAAGCTAAAGCTACAAAACTCTTAGAAGGAAATATAACAGTAAATCTCCTTGTTTCTAAAAAAACTAAATAAATGACAAAATAAAAAAGTAGATAAATTAGACTATTAAAATTTTGTGTGCTACAAACATTACCATAGCGATACCATCAAGACAGCAAAAAGCCTACCCACAGAAAGAGAGAAAATACAAGTCATATATCTTTTCAGGGCCTTATATTTAGAGTATATAAAGAACTCTTACAATACAACAATAAAAAGACAAATAGTTTAATAATAGGCAAAGAATTTGAATAGACAATTTTTCACCAAAGATACACAATGTACAATGACCAACCCATGAATGAAAACATGTTCAGTGTTATTAGTCATTGTTACAGAATGCATGTTTGTGTCCTCCCCAAATTCATATGTTGAAACTGTAACTCCCAGTGGGATGGTATTAGGAGGAAGGGCTTTGGGAGGTGATTAGGTTTAAATGAAGCCTTGAGGATGGACCATCCCAGATGGGATTAGTGCTCTTATAAGAGGAGAAAGAGGCTAGAACTTCAGGTCATGTGAGGACCCAAATAGATTATCTTTTTTCTATGCATAGCATTTTGAACCTGCATAGCCTAAAAGGGGGACAGAATTTAGAAAATACTTCCTTAATATAGTGGCTTAGTTTGCAAATCTATTATCTTATTTCAATTCTCATTTTTTTCTGATTTACTTATTTTTGTTTATTTTTTAATTTTTAAAAATTTTATTTCCATAGGACACCTGGGTGGCTCAGTCAGTTAAGCAGCTGCCTTCAGCTCAGGTCATGGTCCCAGGGTCCTGGGATCGAGTCCTACATTGGGCTCCCTGCCTGCTTCTCCCTCTGCCCCTCCCCGCCACGCTTGTGCTCTCTCTCTCTCTGTCAAATAAATAAAATCTTTTAAAAAACTTTACTTCCAGTGTAAGTAACACACAGTGTTATATTAGTTTCAGGTGTACAATACAGTGATTCAATAATTCTGTACATTACTCTGTGCTCATCACGATAAATGTACTCTTGATCCCCTTCACCTAGTTCACCTGCAATTCCCATTTTTTGAACTAAAGGAGCTGAATATTTCTTTGTAAAAATTCTACTACTCTCTCCACCACTCCAACACAATCTCTACTGCATGAAGAATGCCTTAGTGTGACTAGGGTAAATATCAGATATTGAAAAAGACATAACAAAATCACAAAAAAATTTCAAGGCATTATCTCTATTATCTCTATACACATACTAATGGGAAAAATCTAGGAGAAACATTTGCTGCCTTTCTCCCCTTCTGAGTTACATATATGTGTGTTAACAGTGGTCTCGTAGTACCTTGTCCCCACTCCAGCCTCGGTTTTCTAATCCTGGTTGTGGATATTTTAGAAAAGACAAAAGCAGGGCAAAGAGGTAGAACTGATCCTCAAATCACACGATGGTTGGGCAGTTGCATGGAAGTATAGAGAGGAAGTCTGCAGTGAGATGGCAGGTGAAAGTCTAAATTCTTCAGATTCCTCTTTCCATCCATTGCTTCAGGCTCAAGAGCACGTTGGTGATGCATGAAGATCATGGCAGTTTTTCAGGCACACGTGGCAAATTTCCTTTGGCTTAAGAAGCAAATGCTGGTCTAACGGGAAATGGAGAACTAAACACAGGACAAGGGCATTGATAAAGTAGCTATGGTTGCTTCTTAAGAGTTGATTCATCACTATTTTAGTTGATTCATCAGTGTTTTTTTTTATAATCTTTTTCTGACTTTTTCATTTTTTTAAAGATTATTATTATTATTTGAGAGAGAAAGAGAGAGAAGGGAAGAGAGGGTGAGAGAGCGCACACAAGTGGAGGAGAGTGGCAGAGGGAGAAGCAGACTCCCTGCCGAGCAGGAAGCCCATTGCAGGGATTGATCCCAGGACCCTGGGATCATGACCTGAGCCTAAGGCAGATGCTTAACTGACTGAGCCATCCGGGCTCCCCTCATTTTTTCTTTTAATCCAAACAAATCTCAAAATATTCCCTCTTCTATCAAATGTCTGTCATGTCTGAGGTTCACATGAACAATCACAAGGGGTGCCGTAGCTCTCACTGTGCCCTCTGTCGAAGGGGGTAGATGCACACACGACAATCACGGCATTAGTAGCATACTGCACCCTCACACCAGGCATAACCTGTAGCTTATGGTGGAAGGGAGGGAAAGCTGAATGGGAGGAAATCAGAGAGGGAGACAAACCATGAGATACTCTTACCTCTAGGAAATAGGGTTGCTGGAGGGAGAGGGGGTGGTGGGATGGGGTAAATGGGGATGGACATGAAGGAGGGCACGTGATGTGATGAGCACTGGGTGTTATACGCAGCTGATGAATCACTGAACACTACATCAGAAACTAATGATGTGCTATATGTTGGCTAATTGAATTTAAATAAAAAAAAAAAAGAAAAACACCTTGCAGCTTATGGTAGAAACTCTACATCGTCCCATGATTTATATGCAGATCTTTCTTCCTTAGATTAATTAGCAGAGAGTAATCCACAAGGGAATGGACAGTGAAGAGAAACAAAGTGGGGGAAGGAGAAGGGAAACAATTTTGCTAATTGGAATGTATTTAGAGAAGCATGATCACCAGTGTTTAAGCTGAACACACTGCAAGTACAGACTCTTGAGACAACTCAAGTTACCTACTCAGAAGAAGAGAAGCCTTAGTTAAGGGGCATGATGGTTAATTTTATGTGCCAACTTGCCTGGGCCACAGGGTTCCCAGACATTTGATCAAACATTATTTTGGGTGTTTCTGTGAGGGTGTTTTGAATGAGATTAACATTTAAATTGGTGGATTTTGAATAAAACAGAGTGGTCTCCATAATGTGGTGGACCTCAATCCAATCAGTTGGGTTTGCCAGTCTCCATAACCACATGGCCCAATTCCTTATAATAAATCTTTTTCTCCATATATGCAATGTCCTATTGGTTCTGTTTCTCTGAAAAACCCTGATACGAGGGGCACTAATGATTTGTTTTCAAGCTGTCATTTTAAGTGGTCAAATTGAAAGGGATTCAATTCATTTGGTGCAGCATAAGAAGGCAAGTCAGGGAACATGATGGAATCACATTTCAGGGACCCCCATGCTTTGAGTGTCTTCTTCCAAATTTTCTAAGTCCTCTTTGGTGGTTCAGGCGGGTGCCTTGAACCCAAACAGGACCGTCATGGATCTTGGTCCTCACCTTCCCCTTCAAGGCACTCTCTAACTTACTACCACAACCCCTTCCCCCTGACCCCAAAATACAAACCCACGTTGACTAGATGCTGAGGATCTTTGAAATTTGAGTTTGTGGGTTTTGCTGGGTCCCTGAGGCCAGGCCCTGGTTCTAGGGAGGTGACCTGTGAAGCAGATTGCTCCTGTATGCTTCCTTTTGTTATCTTGACTTGACATAAACATGAAAGCCCCATACTGATGCATCTTCTGTACTCCAGATATACAATTAAACACACAAATGCCCACTGGCTTGCCAATAAAACGTGAAGCCAGGCCTGCCCATCCCATAAACTTCTGTACAAAGGCAACGCAAATAATTGAAACTACTGCCGGAAACCCAGTGACAAGAGCTCAGCTGACAGCTTGAGGAGCTTCATGGGGTAGAATCTTATTGGTGAAGTACCACTAGTATTCGCTGATGTGGCCTTGTTAGTAATTAGAGAAACCATTTTGTCTCAGTAAAATCTCAGTTCCCCTGGTGACACAGGAATTCTGAGTAGATCAAGGACCTCATTTCTGAAGACCAGTCATCAGCCCCAACACATCTAGTCACTGCCCTGCCATTCATAAGACACACTTCTGCCCCAGGAGCCCCTGTTGCCCAGGCAATTTGCGTTCCAGTGTCCGCGTGTTCAATGCACCCTCTTCCACCCTACCTGGGATAATTTTGTACTCTGATGCCACTTCCAGCTGATGAGGTTGTCCTTGATATTGTTTTTAAATTCATTTTTTCCCATAACCATGGAAATAATAAATGTTCACCGCAGAAAACTTGGTAGACACAAAGAAAATAAAAATTTCCTGAATTTCTATCTTTCAGGGATCATCTCTGTAATGTTTTGATCTATATTTTCCCCATCTTTTCATATATATGCTCACTATAATTCAATGTGCATATAATTATTAGGGGCTTATTATGTGTAATGGACAATCTGAAGGTGTGGGAAACACAATCAAGTTCCTCAAAGGAACTTAAATAAATCTAGCTGAAAGACATCACGTGCCTATATTCTTTCATTTTACAAGCATTTATCCTTTAGGTGAGTGTCCTCAAGTAGCTCAGCGTTTGGGGTGATGGTGGATGTAGCAATAGGATAATGGGATGTGTGTGCAAGGTGCTGTGAGTCCATATAACAGGTGTGTTACCAAAAGCACGTTTCATGTGGATAACAGAATGAATTTTTTGTCCTGTAGTTATACTGCTCTACAGTGTTAAACTATAGTCTAAGGTAATCATGCAAGGGATGTCACATGGCCAAATGTTATTAACTGACAAATAGATGATAAACATAGTACTTAATTAAAGCTGAGATTGAGATTTTTAACAAGGGCCTCCAGGAGGGGAAAAGGCAGAAATTGCCAAGTGAATAAGGAAAAGTAAATGGTAAATGCATCGTGATATTTTGTTTAAATGTAACTAACCCTAAGAAGAACTATGAAGTTCTTGGTCATTAACCGCTTCTTAGGATTTATTTAACCGGCTAAAGAAAGGCTCCAGCTGGTATCTCTGATGGGTTGGAAAGATCAAGAGTGAGGGACAGCTGGGAAGGTGGGGTTTCTGGGGAGTGGGAGTTTGAGGAGAGGGGGAGAAACACAAGGAGGACTTGGGATGCTGAGACCCCTGGGTCAACCTTACCTAAATGCTTGTTCCAAGGTGTTTGCCTAACAATATAAGGCTATGAAACAACAAATCAGTGTTTAAAAAATTCCTGAAAACTTTATTTTGGTGAACAGTGTGTCCATCTGGGCAAGTAGCTTTCCAATTTATAGGTTGTTCACTTAGACAAACATCAGAATTCCTTTCAAGACCCTTGCTTTGCTGTGGACATGGCTCCTAAGGTAGCATAAAATAAAATTCCTCAATTTCAATCAGTTCTCAGCCTTGGAAGGTGTACTTTAAACCACTTGAGTGTAGATCAAAACCCCATGAACCCTCTTCTGACTTCCCACCTCTGAAGTTCTACAATGTCTCCTGCTTCTGTCCAGCTGGTGTTTCCCTTCACTGCATGAAGTCCGATACATTCACTCTGGCTTGATCACCAGGTTTCTTGTGGTACTTTGGAGAGTTGGCACTTGACAATCCTCAAGTTCTCAATCCCCTTGTTGTCATGACCCAAGACCCTTGACTCAGAAGTAATGAGACTCACAATGAGATAAGTCTTGCAATAAGCCTGAACTCCCAAATGCTGAGTGAGAGGGCCTCACTTCTTAGGACTCTTTTCACTATACAATCAGATTTTAAACTCTTCATTGGTGGAGCCTTGTATCTTTACTAATAATATTACATCTGTCTTTCTCCTCCTTGTCACTTCTTGTGTGTCTATAAAGAGGACATCTATAGGGAGAGGATGGACATACACCTGATAAGATCTGGCAAGGACTGATGAGTTCAGATTTTCAGAATGGAATTCTTTGGGCAGAATTAAACTTGGCCACCCTTTCAAACCTTATAAGTGCTGTCCTTCAGCTTATTTTATATTCCTAGGATCTGCTTTGTTTAGTTTTGTCTTCCTACAGATGATGGGTTGGCCCAATTTGATGATGACTGGATGTTGCTCTGGTTCCAGGGACATGTAGTTACAAACAACATTCTTACTAATGATTGCAATTCTTACAGTTGTCACAGACATAATTCACACCTCTTCTGGGCAGGACCCCTGCTTCTTACATGTATTCATGCTCCAACTCTATTCTTTATAGTGGTGCTATTTCACCATGAATAATTTATGATTACAGAGACCAATTTGGGAAATGTTCAATCTAAACAAAATTGTTCATTTGAGCATTACCTTAGAACAAAAAGAGAGCAAAATCCTACACATCCATGGGTCTATATTTCTTGATGGATAAAGGAAGATTTTAACAGAAATATAAATGTTGAAATGCTTCCTTAAACTATATTTCTTTTGGATCCCCCAAATCACAACTTGAACTTAAATGCTGTTGTCTATTTCTCCTTACCAATCTCTTACTTTCATTAAAGGAATGTGCAAAGTGCAAAGTCTTCCCACTTACTCAGAAATGTCATTATTCCCATCAATCTTAATCTTTAAGAAAAGTAGGTAGAGCTGAGACCATATTAATACTCAAAGAGGTCAAACTATGTGGCACCCCTGGACTTCTCTGGACAACAGTGTCACTTCCAGCTCTCATGACCATGAGCAGCACTGCCTCCAGCACTCAGAATCACCTCATAAAGCATAAATAAACAGTACTGGTTTTTACACATGACAGGTGGATTTTCTCCTGGTTTCTCTTTGTTTGGGTTGCCACCAGAGCGGGGGCTCTCCATCCTTCACCTGCCCCTCAATCCATTAGGTTCCAAATCTCCCCCCGGATCCAGTCCAAACTCCTCAGGTCTCTCCAAATTTCTCCAATTTTAAATACAGTACAATTCAGCTCTTGCCTCCTTGCCTCCATCTCTACATTTATCCCTCCCCACTCAACACACTTGAGGACTCTGGTACCCAAGACTTGCTACTTGTTAGAATTACATAAGGTAGTACTTATGAAGAGATTTTCACCTGTCTGGCATAGAGTAAATTGAATAAATGCAAGTTGTTTTGGTTAGGCTGTGTCATTAGCAAAAAAAAAAAAATTATTTTAATAAAGTAATTCTGGGATCTGGGGAGATGACAGATACATTTTCCCCCAGAAGTTAAACATGTCATGTGGTCCACTGGGGAAAGGACTACCTGCTCTGCATACAGATGACTAGGAGGCACTGTTTATGTATTCTTGGGGATGGGACAGCAGGGCTTTGGACAGTGAGAACATAGCTATCTGGAGAAAACTGTCCCTGCACTCAGCATGTGGTAACCAATTTCAGCCACTTTCACATCTAGGCATTTTATGGAGTCTGTAAAATAGAAAATATTGCAGGATAAATGGACCAAAAGGGCAGATTTAATATTTTAAATAACTCTTCTTTCTTGCTCATTTGGCATAAAATTTCAGTTGGTTTTCTTTAAGGTTTGCTAATCCTAGAAACTTCTTAAGGCACTCATCATTGAATCCCCAAGCAAATGGAAATTTGCTTAAAGATAAGGAAACCTAGCGGGCGCCTGGGTGGCTCAGTTGGTTAAGCGACTGCCTTCGGCTCAGGTCACGATCCTGGAGTCCCTGGATCAAGTCCCGCATCGGGCTCCCTGCTCGGCAGGGAGTCTGCTTCTCCCTCTGACCCTCCCCCCTCTCATGTGCTCTCTCTCATTCTCTCTCTCTCAAATAAATAAATAAAATCTTTAAAAAAAAAAGATAAGGAAACCTAGCAATCCTATGAAACTTTACAATAATGATAATAATATGGCCTGCTTCTTAACTAAAGAAATTGCCATATTAAGATATTCTACAATATCTCACTGTCATAGGATAGAGTTCAAATTTAGATATGAGAACAAAGGAATAACAAAACTAAAACCAATTTATGTGTTGTTCTTGTGTTTATTCTGAAAAAAATTAAAAACAGAGGAGGCGGAAATTTCTGTTGAGCTGAAAAAAATAACATTTAATTTTTTAAAATTTTAATGTGGGGAGAATAGTTAATGTGAGATCTACCCTCAACAAATTTTTAAGTGCACAATATATTGTTGTTAACTATAGGTACAATGTTGTATAGGAAAACAAACAAACAAACAAATAAAAAAGTGTTTTTGCTGAAAGGAAAACTTTGGTTAAAACAGAAAATAGAGACATAGTTAACATAAACTCAATGAAGCAATGGGTCCTAATATGATATTTTGTTTTGTTAACCCAGGTCCTCTTGTTCTCCAATTGTTTAAAAGCAATAACCCATAAAGTCTCAAATATAACACTGGAAAGCATTGAGAACACTGTCACAAGAGCTAAAGGCTTTGGTTGAAGGTGAGACCACCCAAGAAATCTCTTTGGCAATGAACTCCATCTTTAGAACAGATATACTCTAATCACCAGTAAATTTTCACTTGGATAACAATAGAATTATATTCAGATGGAAATTAAGAGAACCAGAACTCTATCTATATTTAAACCACATGGTCTGAAGTGAAATGAGAACAGACCTCCTGACAGATCTATGTTAGGAGAGTGGAATGAAAATACAAGGGCTTTTCACCTAACTGAATTCAGAAGGAAATGCATCTGGGCTGTAATTCAGATTTTGGCTTTCTCTCCAGCACTGTTTATACCTGTATCTTCCAATGTTTCTCCTTCTTTGTTGACATGCTGTGGCTAGAGGCATTCAGGCTGCTGTCCTCTGAAAAGGGGTTCTAAGAGGAACACATTGAGCAAAGATTGATTTGGCTTTTTTTTTTTTAAGAGAGAGAGGGAGGTGGCAGGGAGGGGCAGAGGGAGAGAGAATCTTAAGCAGGCTCCACGCTGGGCATGGAGAGAGGGGCAGCTTGATCTCACGATCCTGAGATCATAACCTGAGCCAAAATCAAGAGCCGGATGCTTAGACAACTGAGCCACCTGGATGCCCCTAGATTTGGTTTTGAAATTAGATTTTCCTAAAGTTCTCATTTGCTTTTGAATTTTTCCAGGCATAGCTGATTTAGACCTGAATTACTGTTTATTACCTATGCTCCCCTATGCCATCTACTGTTTATTACTTATGCTCCTCTACGCCATCTCATGCCATTACTCAAATCATGAGTAATGGAGACCATGAAACATATATCAAACTCAAAAGAACAGCTATAGTTATAATTCTTTTCACTTTTCACATTTTTACAGTTCTTACAGGGGCTATATGCCCACAGGATTTGCAGATGGTTGATTATTAAGTCTCTCAGAAAACTAGGGAGGATGGAGTGTCCTCTGAGTTCATCAGGTCATCTTGCATTTCAGTCCATGACTTTCCCTCCCTATGGGAACCCTTTTCTTCTGTTTTACCCTTCTCTCTGGAGACTTCAACATTGCTTTCTCTGTTAGTTCTTTACCTCAGGCTGTTAAGGTGCTTAAATCATTTACATCGCATGAGGAAAAAAATAAGAAAACAAATGAGTGTAAAACATTCTCAAATGTACTCTCAACCTTTCTCCTTAGCTCCTCAGCAAAGCTTTCTGAAGAAGAACCAGAGCTCACTGTCTTCTTGCCTCCCCACACATGCTCTTCCCTGTCCAGTGAAGTTAACAAGCTATGAAACTGGCAGCACAATCCATGTGACCTCTACACTGCCGAGTGCCCATGGTCAGTCTTGCTTAACTTGGCTTTTTGGTGGCCTTTGGCATGTGCGCCAACACTCCTGGAGGCTCCCCTCTGTGGATTTTTTTTTAGTTCATTGAGACTGGTTTAATCACAGTATCATGGGCTGTGTGGCTTAAACAACAAATACTGATTTCTCACAGTCTAGAGGCCAGAAAGTCCAAGGTTCTGTCTGGAGAGGGCCTGCTTCCTGGTTCATGGATAGTCATCTTCTAGCTGTGTCTCACATGGCAGAAGCAACCAGAGCTCTCGGGGTCCTTTGTATATGAGCATTAATCCTACTCATGAGGGCTCTGTCCTCATTACAAATACCTCCTAAAGGTCCCATCTCCAGATACCATCACACTGGGGACTAGAGTTCAACATACCAATTTTGGGGTGAGGGGCAAAAACAATCCATCTACAGCAGCTTCTTTTGCTGTTCACTCCTGATTCTCACCCTTCATCCTGGACCAGATCTTCATCCCCTGTGGCCTCCTTTCCCACTGATATCTCCTACAGAGTTGGTTCCAGGGTTCTCTCTTCTTCTCTTATCTAAACTAGTTCTATACATATATCTCTTCCCCTGTGCTTCTTTGAACCATATGTGTATTACATTATAAAACTATCATACTACAATATGATTTCACCCCCAAATTAAGCCTTTGACTTGAGTTACTTGAGGGGAGGTACTGTGTCATGTCTCCAGGTCTCCGGTGGTAGCTCAGGACCTGGTTGGGCTGGCCTGAGAATGAATTTTATGCACTCCTATGATTTTAGTGATCATTTACATCTCAGTGACTTCAAAATCTACATCTCAGCTCACACTTCCTACCTGAACTTCAAACCTGCACCCAGCTCTTTGACAGAGAGGTGGTATGTGTCATGATCAGGGCCAGAGACTCTGGAGCCCAGTAGCTGGTGTTCAGACTTGAGTTCTGCCTGGACACACCCACCTATGTTTCCCAGTCTTTTGATCTGAACAACTAGGATAATAACAGCACCCAGTGAAGGTTTGGCCGTGAAGATGATGTACTGCCTGGCAGAGACTGAATGTGATCAGTATATTACCTGTGATTGCTTTTATTCTCATGGGAATATTCCAGCGCTAACTTACCCTAAACTGATCCCTCATCTGTGTTAGTGGCACGACAGTCTGGGAGCTACTCGAACGATCATAAATCCATCCCTCTTTCCCTTCCCCTGCAGACAGGCAACAAGCACCGCCAGCCCTGCCTCTCAAATGTGTCTCTGATCTTTCCCTCTGTCTTCATTGCCTCAGCGGACCCCAGCCTGACCACTAGCTCAGCTCACTTCATAATTAGTGGGTCTCCTTGCTCTTGCTTCTCAGCTTCCAATCCATGTTCCGCCAGCTACCAGGAAGGGCTTCAGAAACAAAGTTCCAGTCCTGCCACTGCTCCACTTAAAATTCTACAACAGCTTTTAATTACCTTCACATAAAATCCAAACTCAGTGCAGCATTTAGGGGTCTTTGCCATCAGGCTCCTGCCTTTATCTTGAGCTTTGGGCTTCGCTGAGTCCCTGTTGCATGTTTTACAATGTGGCAATTTGCTCTTGCCTGCCAAGCAAACACCTATTTGTCTTTGAAAATCATAGATTCAGGTTGTAACCTGAGAAGGAATTGAGTAGCTCACCATCCAGGACAGATTTAATCATTTTTCTCCCTGAACTGTGTCTACACTGTATACACTCTTCTCTTCTTGGATTTGTAACACTGCATAACTATCATCCCTACTATTTTCAGCTCCCTTAAGGTCAGCTCCATAAATAAATCCTCTTTTTACATCTAGTATTCAACATAGTACTTAGAGAACATAGAAGGTACTTATAATGATTTCTGAATTTATCCATGAAAAAGCCTGAAATTAATACTGCTCAGAAAATTAAGCCATTTTCTACTGTGTTAGGTTGGATTTACCTTTCCTCTCTATTTTAGTTTCCAGTGCTTCACTTAGTGAGAGGGGAAATATTCTTATGAGTCTGGAGACCCCCGCATATGGAGGGAAAATGTGGAAATTCCTGGTATCTTAGAAGGATGTGAAAGAGGAGACTGGGGCCTTCTCCATTTGGAAGAAGTCTTCCTCCTTCCCACACTCTGAGCTTCCTGGTCCTCTAGGTCTCAGAAGGCCAAATGGCAGCCAGTGAGGGCTCTGGCAGAAGGAAGCATAGAGCTGATGCTCTATACCAGCAGCCTGCTGGATGCACGGAAGCAGTATGCAGGTGGCATTAAGGATCAGATGCAAAAATGGTGCAAATGTCCCCTCGCATGCTGTGTCACCAAGCACCTTGTCAAATGGCCACACCTGACTGCATGGGATCTGGGAGATGTGGTCAATCTGAGTAGCTACACTCTCAGTTAAATTCCAGTAGCATGAAAGAGGGCGAGAATTTTGGTGGACATGGATTCTGTCTCAACTTACGGCTTTTGTTGGATTTGTTGAAGAAGTTGGCCGTGGCTTTAAGATAGGGTGTTCATGTTTGCCTCAAAACACAGTACTTTTCATAATAAAGTTCAAAATTAGATTCCAATACAAACCAAGTGAACATTTTCATATTTTTTATGCTTGTCCAAGATTCCATGTCAATAACTGTTATCTCTGCTATATTCCTTCATAAAGACACACACTACAACACAGAGACCCATGAGTCAAGTTGTGTTTTTTTTTAAATCTTTTTTTATTATTATGTTATGTTAGTCACCATACAGTACATCATTAGTTTTTGATGTAGTGTTCATTGGTTCATTATTTGCGTATAACACCCAGTGCTCATTACAACATGTGCAGAGCTACCCTATGACCCAGTGGTTGCATGGCTGGGTATTTACCCCAAAGATACAGATGTAGTGAAAAGAAGGGGCACATGCACCTCAATGTTCATAGCAGCAATGTCCACAATAGCCGAACTGTGGAAGGAGCCGTGATGCCCTTCAACAGATGAATGGATAAAGAAGATGTGGTTCATATGTACAATGGAATATTACTCAGCCATCAGAAAGGATGAATACCCACCATTTGCATCGACATAGATGGAACTGGAGGGGATTATGCTAAGTGAAATAAGTTAAGCAGAGAAAGACAATTATCATAGGGTTTCACTCATATGTGGAACATAAGGAATAGGGGAAGGAAGGGAAAACTGAAGGGGGGAATCAGAGGGAGAAACGAACCATGAGAGACTATGGACCCCGGGAAACAATCTGAGGGTTTCAGAGGGGAGGGGAGTGGGGAGATGTGGTTCTAGGTGTGTTAATTGTAATGCAGTCATTGAGGAGGAAGAGAATGTGCTAATTATCAAAATGATAGAATTGCCTTATGTTCATGTGATGATTTCCAAAATAGGCCCTTTCACACAAACCAGCATTTTTCATATTTTTTATGATAACAAACATTCTGCTTCTTCCTAATGAATTTTAATTTTTCGATGTGTGTATAAGCAACTTTTCTATGAAAACTTTTTATATGAGGAGTTGGCTTTCTTCTGGCTCCATTTTTCAAAGTTTTCTCTAGTAATTGGAGATTATGCTTCAAAGTAAAATTTATAAGCAGTATAAATTTATAAGAATTTATAGTAAAGTAAAATTTATAAGAGTAAAATTTATAAAGTAAATTTATAAAGTTAAATTTATAATCATTCTCTCTCTGCATCTCTAATGCTAGCTTTCTCCTCATGAAATTTCCTTCTTAAAAAAAAGTCAAAATTTTGTAGCAAATACTTTTTCCATTCTAATAATGTAATGATAAAACCCATTGGAGGGATAGAAAAAGTGTTTAAATCATCATAATTTTCCTCTGCATCAAAATTCCTGGTTTGGTTTCTGACTCTCCCTAAGGCAATAGGTTCCACCGACTAAGTTTTCTTCATCATTTTTTAGCTATAAGAGATTCCTCTGAGCAGTTTTTTCCATACCAAGATCTGGAAGTCTTTTATCTTGGTTCTCAAACACTTGACAAGCTTGTTAATACAGAGCACACTAAAATAAAGTGAGTTAGGCTGTAATTCATGCTTTGCCTCAGTCCTTGAATAACTTTAATTCTCAGAATAATTAAATATTTATCAGGTTTATTCTTTGTCTGTAAGTTTTCAACAAATAGAATCCAATCATTTCTGGGCACCTGGGCGGCTCAGATGGTTAAGCGTCTGCCTTCGGCTCAGGTCATGATCTCAGGGTCCTGGGATCAAGTCCCACATCGCTTCTCCCTCTGCCTGCCACTCCCCCTGCTTATACTCTCCCCCTCTCTCTCTCTGGCAAATAAATAAATAAAATCTTTAAAAAAAAAAAGAATCCATTTTGACTTGTTTTCAAGGACCTTTCCAATCACATATCTATCACATATGGTCTCATAGTCACAATTCCCTGCTATTCTCCAGCCACAGTCCTGCTGTTTGTGCTGTCAGCCTGGTCAGCTACCTGGTCATGAATATATCTTTAATTTTTTTTACATCTGCTCATTGCTGCGTTCATTCCTTTTTGCATATGTAAATCACATCTAGCTTCTGTTAAAACTTAAATTCTTCTAATCTTACTAAACCTTCAAATAACTTACAGAACTCTAGGTGCCTCCTGTGGGTTTTAATAGTAATGATTATACCACTCATTTGGCACTTACCAAGTGCTGTCTTATATTAGATATCCTTTTAGTTAATGCATATAGATAAGTAACAAGTAACAGAAAACAGTAGAGGCTTAAACAAGGTAGACCTCCTTTATTTGTCTATAACATTCCAGAAGTCCAGAAGTGGTCAGTTCACATTGATGTGATGACCATGGAATCGGGGATCCAGGCCCTTTCCATTTTGTTGTCTTGTCTTGTAGGACTCCCATTGCCAAGTTCATCTCATTGCCCAAGGTGGCTCAAAGGAGCTCCGGTCATTTTGTCTCCATTCCAGACAGCAGTATGGCAGAAGTGAAGGAAGGCATGCCCTCATCTTTAAGGACACTGCCTGGGAATCACACATGCATCCCACTGACCAGACATCACTCAAGCATACATAGTTATCACAAGGGCTTGAAAACTTTGGCTATAGTTTAGGTGGCCATATGCTCAGGAAAAAAAAAAAATCCAGATATTCTATTTCTGCAAATGAAGGGGCAAACGAATATTGGCTGTCTGTGTCACAAAGGGCTAGGTCCGTTTCATTTTTTCACCACAGCTACGTAGTTAATGCATAATCTTATATCTAATCTAATTACTATATATTTAGAAGTTTCCTGAGTTAAATTTAAAAGTTATTTTGGGGGAATTCCACTTTTGTGGGTGGTAAACTAGTTAATTCAGAAAAAGCCTACTGATGATGACAACTAGAAAAGCTGCACAAAGATAAAAACATTTGCTGGAAGGGCTGAAGGAGTCATTAAGGATATGGGGTCAAGACTGGGGAAAAGAAGAAAATCCAGAGATGCTTTTTTATGGAGGTATTTACTGATTCCTGAAAAGGCAAAGGCAAATGAGAGACTGAGAAGCTTAACAGAGCTTTTCAGGGGGAAAGGGATGAAAACTGGGATCTAGGGTCTGCCAAGAAAACTAGGGACCTTGGGCGCCTGGGTGGCTCAGTTGGTTAAGCGACTGCCTTCGGCTCAGGTCATGATCCTGGAGTCCCGGGATCGAGTCCCACATCGGGCTCCCTGCTCAGCAGGGGGTCTGCTTCTCCCTCTGCCCTCTTCCCTCTCGTGCTCTCTGTCTCTCATTCTCTCTCTCTCAAATAAATAAATAAAATCTTAAAAAAAAAAAA
>NC_138380.1:20841-45056 GCF_054177405.1 Leptonychotes weddellii | reverse complement strand
AAATTTAAAAATGGATTAAGGTGATCAGGAATTGCTAATGCTTATAGCCTAGCTAACTGTTAAAAATAAACAAAATTCTGAAGAGATATAATTTTATTCTAGGCCTTAAACATTCTATTTTTTCATATAAAATATATATCCATAAATTTATAAAAATAACCTGTTTTAAGGACACAATTAATATGATTGAAAGAACAATAAAAGAAATAATCGACAATAGATACAGGTCCACAAGTTTGGAGGAATTATCAGAAAAGACTTTGAAATAACCATTTTTAATAAAATGAAGATAATAAAAGACAAGACTGATATTTTGGCAGAGAAATAGAGATAAGACATAAGAACCAAATGGAAATTCTAGAACTAAAATGACCCATAACCCAAACTAAGAACTCAATGGTTGAGATTAATGGAGACATAGCTAAGGAGACAATTAGTGGAATTAGAAGATATTTCAGAAGAAAGTTTACAGAATGAAGAAAATAAAAGGTGGAATGTAAAAGAAAGAGAGTAAGAGGCATAGAGGAAATAGTGATAAAACCCATTGTGGCTATAATTATAATTTCAGAAGATGAAAGGAGAGAGAATGAAGCAGAAATAATACCTGAAGAAATATTGCTGAGTACTTTCAAATATGTTGAAAGACATTAAATCTCACATTTTAGAGTCACTATGAGTCCCCCCCAAAAAACACATTTAAACACATCATAGTATAACCTGCCAAACATAATGACAAAGAGAAAGACTTTCAAGCAGCCAAAGGGAAAGACAATTATTAAATTGAATAATAATTAGAAGATACTTTACCTATCAGGAAGAAGAGCCAGAAGAAAATAGAACGCTAAACTGTAAAAATTAAAATGCCACACTGGAATTTTATATCCAGTGAAAATATTCTTCAGTAATAATGACATAAAACAATTAAAACATTTTTGACAAGCAAAACTGAGAAATTTTGTCACAAGAAAGGCTAGTTCTCTAAAGGAAATATGTAAAGTCTGCTTAAATATTTTAAGCAGAACAGTGATACTAGATGACAGAATCTCAGAAATTCAGGGAGGAATAAAGAATAATTAAAACAGTGAATATGTGTGCCAAGTCTGAATGAACATGGACTTTATAAAATAATAATGGCAACAGCAATAATTCCTGGGGGAGTTTAAAATATATATAATATAAATAGCATATGATTTTTGAGGTGGCAAATGAAGTAGAAAATGTTATAAGTCCCTTGAATTTTTAAGAAAGTGATAAAACACTAACTTAAATTTGAATTTTCTAGTAACAGGTACATGTAGTAGTCTCAAGTATAACCAGAAAGAGAATAAAAATAAAATGTATAACTACCAAGGTAGTAGTTAAAAGGAAAAAAGGAAAGAATGAAAAATCAATCAAATGGAATGCGAATAGAGAAAAAGAAGAATGTAGAATATAAAAAACAAATAGAAGCAATGAATAAGTTGGCAGATTTCAACTGAAATATATCAATAATTACATTATATGTATATGAAACACACACTTAATGATAAGACAAAGATTAAACCCCCAAATTTATATGCTGTTTCTGAGATACCATGAAATATAAAGATTAAAAAATATAAAGATAAAACAAATTGAAAGTAAAAGGATGGAAAAAAACACGCCATGTAAACATAAATTAAAAAAATTATGTACTATATATCAATGTAAACTTTAAGATAAAAAGTACAATTCACTGGAAGTTCTAGTAATGCTAAATATGTATACTGCAAATAAACAGCTTTAAAATATATAAAGAAAAAGTAGACAAAACTAAAATACAGTAACAACAACAACAAAAACCCAAAAGACCTGCAGCAATAATGGGAGATTTTCATGCATCTCTCTCAGTACCTGATAGAACAATCAATTGAAAAATATCATAATATAGTTAAATAAATTAGGTCTGCTTGATATATGTTTGGAGGGAAAATAATTCCCCAAACATGAAAATACATATTTTTGGGCGCCTGGGTGGCTCAGTTGGTTAAGCGACTGCCTTCGGCTTAGGTCATGATCCTGGAGTCCCGGGATCGAGTCCCGCATCGGGCTCCCTGCTCGGCAGGGAGTCTGCTTCTCCCTCTGACCCTCCTCCCTCTCATGCTCTCTGTCTCTCATTCTCTCTCTCTCAAATAGATAAATAAAATCTTAAAAAAAAAAAAAATACATATTTTTATCAAGTAAACATGGAACAAAAATTGGCATGCCATAAAGTATGCTGAATAGATTTTGAAGAATTGAAATCAGATGAAATATTTTTTAGATGAAATATTTTTTATGATTACAGTACTATTAAGCTAGAATAAAAGAAGAAAAACATAACTAGAAATTCCTTTGTGTTTAGAAATTAAAAATACATTTCTGCACTAATTCAATATTTATTAGTTTTAATGAGTTATTTTAATTTTTAATGTATAATATGTAATTGTGGCTATATTTCTAAAAGGTTTCCTATCTTTTAGAGAATCATGTTGAAATAATTATGAGTGAAATTATTTAGTGACTGGACTACATTTCACAATCATCCAGTAGAATGTGTAGGAAGACAGATATGAGACTGACACGCTACTTACTGTGCTAACGAGTCACTTTGTAAGAAGACAGATAAAACAAGATTGGCTCTATAGGAGCTTGGCTGATAATTACCAAAAAAAGTGATAGTTATATGGAGACTATTTTCTCTCCTTTTGTATATTTTTCAAAATATCTATCATAGCAGGTACAGTAAATATATTTTAAATAACTTATGGGTCAAAACAAGTCAAAAGATAAATTAGAAAATATTTGGAACTGAAAAAAGTGAAAATACTATATATATCAAAACTTGTCATATGCATAACCAAATGAGCATAGCAAAAATTTTGTAAAATGAACTGATATTGTAATTACCACCTATATAAGGTGAGACAAAATTCTTAGTTTGAACCTAACAAAGTTGATTGCCTGATAGAACAAAATATCAGTGTTCTCCAGAGGATTTTAAGTACCCATACTCTCATAATATAATAGACTAAATGCTAAGGATACCATCCAAAATTACTCAAAATACCATAAACCAGAAAATATGTCCAATTCTAAATGAAATTGATAATCAATAGATGCCAGCCTTGAGATGATTCAGATGTTGGAATTATGAGAAAGACTTTAAAACAGGTATTGTAAACATGGTCTGTGAACACTTTTGAAGTGATAGACATACAGAAATTCTCAACAAAGAAGTAGAAACTTAAAAAAATAAGATATTTTGGAACTGAAAAATATCTAAAATAGCAACAATAATAAAATAATAATGATAATAATAACAAATAACCTTATTGGATAGGCTCAATAAGCAGAATGGAGATAACAAAGGAAAGAGACAGTGAACTTGAAGGAGGAACAATAGAATTTATCCCATCTGAAGGACGGAGAGAACAATAAGGAAAAAATTTTGAGAGCCTGAGGTACCTGTTGGACAATATCAAAGAGTATGACATTTATGTGATTGGAGTCTCCAAAGAATAGAGAGACTGGTGAAGAAAAAAAACATTTGAGGATATTATGGTTGAAAACTTGATGAATTCGATGAAAGACAGATTTACAGACTGAAGAATTTCAGTGAACTTCAACCAAGATAAACTAAAAACAAATAAACAGACAAATAAATTGTACCAGCTATGCCATAATTAAATTGTTAAAAAACAAAGATAGAGAAAACCTTGAAAGCAGCTGAGAAAAATGACATCTTACATATAGAGGAATGACAATTTGAGTGACTGGATTTCTCATCAGAAACCATGGAAGTGAAGACAGTGGAACAACAATTTTAAAGTGCTGAAAACAAGCACTGTCAATCTAGAATTCTGTATCCAGTGAAAATATAGTTCAGGAACGAAAGTAATACAAACAATTCTGAGATGAAGGAGAAGAAAAGATTTTGTAACCAGTAGACCTGCTCTACAGAAATGCTGAAAGAAATTCTTCAGGTGGCAAGAAAATGGCTAACAGAAGGAAACATTGAACTTGAAGAATGAAAGCAGAGAAACATAAGTGGTAAATATATGGGTAAATATAAGAGACTATCTTTCTTCTCCTAAGGTCTTTTTTTTTTAAATTTTATCTTATTATGTTATGTTAGGAAATGTTGAAAAAGAAAAACAAAGCTGGGGGCTTCACGTTGCCCGATTTCAAGCTATATTACAAAGCTGTGATCACCAAGACAGCATGGTACTGGCACAAAAACAGACATATAGACCAATGGAACCGAATAGAGAGCCCAGAGATGGACCCTCAACTCTATGGTCAAATAATCTTCAACAAAGCAGGAAAAAACATGCAATGGAAAAAAGACAGTCTCTTCAGTAAATGGTGCTGGGAAAATTGGACAGCCACATGCAGAAGAATGAAACTCGACCATTCTCTAACACCATACACAAAGATAAACTCAAAGTGGATGAAAGACCTCAATGTGAGATGGAATCCATCAAAATCCTAGAGGAGAACATAGGATGTAATCTCTTTGACATCGGCCACAGCAACTTCTTTCAAGATACATCTCCAAAAGCTAGGGAAACAAAAGCAAAAATGAACTTTTGGGACTTCATCAAGATAAAAAGCTTCTGCACAGCAAAGGAAACAGTCAACAAAACAAAGAGGTACCTGCCAAGAATATCTATTCCAATTATACATTTGGGCCCTTGTTAAATTACCAGCAAGTGGGTTTATGTGTCCCGTAGACCTGAGGCAGGATTCTTTCACTTGGCCCCCATGTGCTCCCATTTTAACAGAGGGGCCGTGATGACATTTTAGATCTTCAGGTATTGGTGTCAGTTTGGACTGCTGTGGCCAAGTCTTTGTAATATGTGTCTCCCCAACTTTCCCGCTCACCTGAATAATTTGCTGTGGATCTTTTGGAGAAGGACTGTGTACATTTGCTTTGATGCATCAGGTTCCTTCCTGTTGTGGGCCTAGAGACTCCTTCAAATAATGGGTTGTTTGGGTCCAAACTGGCTTAAATCTGGGAACTGGGAGAGAGTTAGTGTTTATTGAGGTGATCATACACTCAGTTTCACAGACATCTATGATTTGACTGTACAGATTGCCCACATATTTTATACCTAGGCACATTGTTCTGTTAATCTTCTCTACAACCCTCTTTGAATCCAGCCCCTCCTGACTGCCACTCCAGCCTTGTCACAGATTGAGAAATTCTACTTGGCTCTGGTAGGTGAAGTTTAGCCACCTGGTGTATATCTTCAGGGTCCTATGACCCCATCACTCTCAGACAGCCCAGTTCCAAATGGCCTCTGCTCCCATCAGTCTAGTCTGCACAGGAGAGCCACCACTGCCCCGTCCAGCACATGCCACATTGCTGGTACGTGGTCTGTCCTCTGGGGCTTCTGATGGGACTCAGTCCTCTACTTGCTTTCCCACCCTAGCACACCCACTTCTCCGAGCTTGTTCATCCCTTCCTTCACCATCTTCCGTGGCAATTCTGGTATTTACACCTCACTCAGTATGGGGCTTCACTCCTTCCCTGCTCCCAGGAGCCAGCCTAGTGTGTGTTCCACCATTTGCTGGGGTTCTTCTTTTATTCCAGGAGAGTGCTTCCCAATAAGCTTTCCTTTCTCTGTGGCACCAGCTCTGACAGAGTGAATGGGTGAGGTGGGGAGTGTAAACTTACTAAGAGCCCACTACTTTTGTGACTGAGTCCTGAGATGGGTCATCTTTCTCTGCTTTCTACCTACAGGTGATGAGAGCCATTTGTATGTGACTTGGAGCTTCTGGAGTTCACATTCCACTTATTGTTATTAACCAGTCCCTTTTGTCATCTTCTTCAAACCATTCGTTCAAGTTCACAACTGCCACCTGATTTCACTGTCCTTCTAGTAACTACTTTCTCTGCATTTCTCAAATGTCTATCACATTGCACAGTCCCGGTATTCCAGTCCATCTGATCCCTGGTAGACGTGTTAACCATGGCATGGCTCCTTGTGCTGGGGGCAGCAGGTTATTCAGATGCAAAACTACATCCTACATCTGTCCTCTTGTGTCACTGGTGGTATAAACTGCACAGACTGGGTTTCTGGCTGGACTGCGAGATGGAAATGATTCTGCCGGAGCTTTATTTTGGAGCACTACAGGGTCAGCACTGTGGAAGGGAAGGAAGCAGGATTGAGCAGAGGAAGAGTGTGAGCTGGGTTTCAGTCTCAACAGAGGCCTCAGCTAACACTACAGAGAACTCTGAAGCTAGGATGACCCTCAGAGTGGCCCTTAATTTGGGACCTTTACCCCAACCTGGGTCCACCAATGGGTGTGGGGTGCCGTGGGAAAAGGGTGTGACCTTGGGCAAGGCAGGACTCTTCAGCCAAGCATTCCCTGAGTGAGCTGAGAGTGTGGGCCTCTGTTGATGGCACTTCTGGCCATTGGAAGAATCAAGAAAAGTATTCTGAATTGATCATCATGGCAGACACTACTTGGGCCAAAGAAGAGGCCAGACCCAAAAGAATGCACACTATTCCAATCTATAAAGTTCCAGGTCAGGGAAAGCCAAGTGATTGTGCTGGAGTTAGGGAGCCGTCCCCTTTGGAGAACAGGGCACATATCCTACTGTTCTCACTTGGGTGGTGGTCACATGAGTGTCTGCCTCCTGATAATTGATGGAGCTGTACATCTATGTTTTGTGCACTTTTCTCATTTGTGTTATACTTCAAAAGATGCTAGAGCATTTGGGAGAGCATGTGTGTTTCTGAGCCCTGACTTACAGCTCAGTGATAATGACGCAGCCTAGAATTCCCTGGTTTGCTGGCTGAAAGATACTTTCCCCAGATGCAATCCATCAGTTTTCACTTTCCAGTCATTGAATTTGGAAGATTCAGATAAATAAGAATGTGTCACATCACAGCAGAAATCTGGAAACAGTTCAAATGACTACCAACAGGAAAATGAATAAATTGTCATATATTCAAACAATAAATTATATTATAGCACCTCAAATGAAGAATCACAGCTACATGCAGCCATATGTATGAGTTTTAGTAATTTAATGTTGGGTGTTAATGAAAATCCTCAAAGAATTAAAAACAACTAAAGCTGAAGCCACATGCTTTTTAGGGACATACATATAAGATAGAAATATATGTACAGAAAAGACAGGAGACATGAGATATCAGCCATAAAGACAAGTGTGGGTTGGGGTTGAGTGGTATTTAGGCTGAGGTAATAATTTTCTAACGTCCTAGTTTTTATTTTGGGTAGTGTTTTTGTAGGTGTTTGCTAAGTTATTTAAATAAATTAATCTTAAACAATAGTAAGAGTATATATACCAGAAACTGGTTTCAATTTGAAGAAAATAAACAGGAAATGACCATGGATTAAAGCAGTTGAGCAGAGGGAAGTTCATGAAAAAGTGGGAAAAGAGTGAAAAACAGAAAAATATAAGAGAGACAATCTGAGGTGAGTATAAATGGGCTGCTCTGCTGTTTTGTTGAGGACCAGCCCTGAGATGGATGCTTTACTCTGGGCAAATTCCAGAGAAGCAATTTTTCTAAAGCGACTTTGTCTCTTCTTAGGGGGATCTAACCCTAAACACACCACCTTCTGGGATATATGTTCTTCCCAACCTCCTAGCCAGGGGGATACTTGAAATCCTCCAGGAGCTTACGTGTTCTCGTTTTGGCCACTTGCTCAGGGGTGCGATTTCAAGGGACCAGGAAATGGTATTTTCAAAATGTATTTCCTGGAAACTTTTATAAGGTAATAAATCAATAGGAAAGGTCACCCCACCCTAGTCCTTCTCACCACTTCTGTAATAAATATGTTTCCATTAATATTTCAAGTGAAATTTTTAGTCTAAACATGATACTATCAATTATCTTAGAGAGAAATTAGCTATGTCATGATAATAATCATCTCAATATTAATTTTTCTGTCTGGCTTTTATTTATTTATTTTTTAATATTTTTTATATTTTTATATTTTTTATTTTTTTCTGTCTGGCTTTTAAATTTATAAAAAACTTTATCATCTTTTTTGAAAAAAATCCTATGAAATAGGTCCTCAAAAAATAATTTCCAGTTTACGGACAAAACAACTGAATTTAGAGTAGCTTAACCCACTGGCCCAAGTGAGATGCTCAGTCTCGTCACCGTGGCTCTATTCTTCACGACGCTAATGCAACATGCATTGTGATCATCTTGTTTAGTTTTTGTTGTTTTTAAACCCAATTGTATGCCTCCATGCCAGAATGTTAGTGCTGTTGGAACCTCTCTTGGCACTTGCTTGGCAGGTGAAAGTGTTCAGCCAGTTGGTTGAAGACTGAAGGACCCTCCTGCCTCCAGCCTAAATGCCGTGTCTCTGGCCCTGAACTGCATCCAGGAGTGAGGGAGGCTGAGCACAGATTTCCACACTTTAGCTGGCTCTCAGATGTGAAAAGTCTCAGTGAGAACTGTATGGTAATGTGAACAAATGCTTATGGTATAAAGGTTACTGTAAAAGTGAATTATAAGTTTGTACATATACTATGATTACATTTGTTTTGCACAAAACATGCATATTTTTAAAAAGGAATATAAAGAAATTTATCCAAATGCTTGTATTAGCCATGTTCAGTGGTAAGATGAATGGTAAGAATTTTTCCCGTTTGGTTTGTTTTCAAGATTTTCTCTAATGTGCTTATATTACTTTGACAAACTACCTTAAATCAAGAAGCAATACCCTGCATCATCTATTATATTGACTAAGATAGTAAAGTGCTATCTGGTTTGTTTGCTCCTTGGAAGATAGTGTGGTATAATGGGGGCATCTGCCTTGGAGCCAGCTCCATCTCTCCCAGCCCTGCCTTACGTCTAGATGTGAGCCACATGGAACTCTGTGCACATTGTGTGTTCTGCTCTCTCGGGTCCAGGTGTGAGCCACATGGGGCTATGTGCACATTGTATGCTCTGCTCTCTCAGGTCTAGGTGTGAGCCACGTGGAGCTCTGTGCACGTTGTATGCTCTGCTCTCTGCTTAAGAATCTGATCCAATCATCCCTCATTCTTTTTTTTTTTTAATTTTTTTTTTTAAAGATTTTATTTATTTGAGAGAGAGAGAATGAAAGACAGAGAGCATGAGAGGGAGGAGGGTCAGAGGGAGAAGCAGACTCCCCGCTGAGCAGGGAGCCGGATGCGGGACTCGATCCCGGGACTCCAGGATCATGACCTGAGCCGAAGGCAGTCGCTCAACCAACTGAGCCACCCAGGCGCCCCCATCCCTCATTCTTTTGTCTGGCTGATTCCTTTACGAGCTGGCTCACAGGAACCCTCCCAGAGAAAGCTGCCCCAACCCTGCAGTATGGAATTAGAGGCTCCTCCCTTGGGCATATCTTATGCCTTTTAATTACCCGTTTGCCTATTGGTTCCCTTCCCGGGACCGCCTAAGACCAGGAGCAGAGTTTTGTCAGAGAACCCAATTCTGGCATGTTTAGGAGCTCAGTACGTGTGCGCTGGAGCTGTGAACAGACAAATAGGCGGGGGAATCTGGTTGGGCAGCACTCTTTAGTGAGTGTTTTTGGACAAGTCTTACAGCCTATTGGGGGTGCTGTGTCATCTGCAGATGACAATGTGGAAACACTGATGCACATTTCTCTTACCCTTTTCCCTTTCTTTGTTCCTTTTCCCATCCTTCCTTCATCAAATTTTGTGAGCTCCTGTCATGTTTGCCCGAGAAGGAGACAGGCCCCAGAGGGTCAGAGAGAGTAGAGTGTCTCTGCTCTCTGGATGCTGAGAGTCCCTGGCCTCAAATATGACAGAGGGGCAGCTCCTTCATCCCCTTCAGAAACTCAGGTCCCCTGGAAGTGCCAGTGAGCTTTCAATCATTTGTATTAGCCATTTGGGCCTATGTGTTAATGAATTTGTCACTTGGGTCAACTTTGGGATCACTCCCTAGGAGGACCCCTGGCTTGGGGGAGCTGCTCAGAGCATGGCTGTGGGTCTACTGGAGGACAGGACACCAGGCAGAGACGGGCACAACCTCCACAGAAGACCTGCCCTCTCCTCCTGTGTGGGCTTCCCCTTCTGTCTTCATCTCCCAATAGAAGTGTTCTCAAAGCAGTGAGCTGAGGGTTTGACCAAGTAAGGACAGTGGGTCTCTCCTCCCCTCCATGCATGTAAACTGAAAGACTCGGCTTGTCTGTTTTGCACAGTGTACTTCTGTGGGCGATTTAACTTGAAAACTTAAAGAAAGGGTAGGTGTGTGAAAACTACTGTTCAAAGACATCTTTTGGGGGGTTTGCCACAAGAGAGCCACAGAGTAGGGCAGCGCAGAGCCTTTTCTGAGTCCCTTCTATATCCCACACATGCATGCACATGCGTGCGGTGCGCACATGGAGACAGCTTGCACATTCATGTGTGCACACACCTACCCACACCCACGCACACACACACATACACACCTTCAGTGCTGTCCAAAACCCAATTGCTAGATCCAAGGGCCCACCAGCCCCTTCCAGGCAAGTTCCAGGAGTGAAGAGCGCTTACTTCCCAGGATCGAAGGGTGACTGGAAGTGCGGCTGCCGCCCCTGGACAGATGAGTCAGCCTCCAGGACCCTTACAGTGTTGTAGTACGTCTCCATCACTCAGGTGCGATCACCCTCCCATCCTGGGTGGGCAGACTCAGCCTGGGCGGCGTGGAGCTCGCTGGTGCATGGGTGTTGTCTGCTACTCCTGCACCGCGGGTCCACGGCACACGTGTGGTATCTTAGGACGAGTCTGTCAGCCGTGCCGGGACAGTGACTATGACTTTACAGAACGCGTCTTTAGTACTGTCTGCTGATGAAAGACTGAGGATATCACTTGCTTCGCTCTGATAAAAGGAATATCCTAAGCCTGCTACAATTATTTAATGTCTCTTTTCCCATCCCATCAACATCCCAGCATATCCCAGAAGCCTCTGTCAGCCTGGTTTCCCTAAGTAAAGGCCAAATGTGAAAACAGTTCAGGTGTACATTACCCCTAGTGTAGCGTCTTGTCATCTCTCCTGCTTAGAGTAGATACACAGAGCAGGAAGCAAATTCATTCATCACCTCTAAGACTGGAAGTGCTCTCTAAGCTTGCACGTGGATAACCGCTGTTTCCTAAGTTTTCGTGGAGCTATGATTGCAGAATGGTGAAGAACTGTGCGTGTGCTACCACATACATTTTCAGGGAACTACTTATACATTTTTGGTAATTGGTACTATGCTTTTTCTGGTTATACTTGCTGAAGTATGACTTTATGTCTTTTGATTCTAATAACAACCAGGGCTTGATTTTGTATATATTTTTAAATTTTATTTTTCTGGTAATTCATTTCTACTGTATTTTATAGCAGTATTGGTCTGTAATGAGTTGGAAATTAGAAATATAATTGAGTCTTCTCCACAGATGGTTTGGGAAACCCTCAGGATTCCCCACCATGAGCTCTGAGCAGTATGAGATGTCTCTAGACTGACAGTCCCCTATAAAGTGAAGGTCACAACAGGAAGTTGGGGGGCTCTTGATGCAAACTTAATGAGCCTGGAAAATATCCCTGGGGTGGCCTAATATTTAATAATTTAGCTACAAAATAATACAGGCAAGTTCCAGTTTATCAAAGCTTAGCAATTCAAAGGAATGGGGCTTTATTTGACTTTTCAGAAGAGGCAGATGACCTGAAAATGAGCTGGAGGCGTTGGGGAGAAGAGCTTCCAGCTTGGTGATCCCTGGGGGTCATTGCAGGTTCAACGTAATCCCCCACACTTCCTATAGGAGTGAGAATTGATGTTCTGAGACATGCCCTAAATCACAGCGAGATGCTCCTGCCTTCTGAATCATACAGAGAATCAGATGTGTGCAGCCAGAAAAGCGAACCAATCCATTTTAGAAAATGTTCAGTGATAAGTGGTGCCCCCAAAAGTACCCTGATGATCCCAGCTGTAGGGACTGCCCTGTGTGTGGGCTTCCTGAAATTCTCTCCTCCACAGAACCTGGGTCTTGGTGCAGGACAGCAGGTCAGTTTCCTTTCCCGCCCGAGGTCTGGCTTCGTCTAGTTTATTGGTCTGACGAGCTTGTTTCTTCCTCACTCCTTTGGCAAATATGAAGGGACAGCTTGGTGTGAGGTCCTCTGCTGGGCAGTGGAGGTGAGGTGAGGTCCTTGCATTGTGATAGGGGACAGAGAACGGACAGTTCTATCAGCATTCTCTATTCCACTAATTTGACCAGAAATCCATAAAAATGTTCACTTAAACATGAAAGTACATTCACTTTCCACTCAACCCATAGCTTTTTCTTTGGGAAATTTTCTGATTTGGAATTTTCATGTCTTTCCTGGAATAAACCACATTAATAATACATCATTTATGCTGTCCACTTTTTTGTGTGCATAAAAATGGAAAAGAATTTAAGGACACTGAGGTAAAATCATCTGAGAACAACATAGTCTGTTATTTTTATGATTTAAAAAATCTTTTACAGAATTTTGCCATACTGACTTTAACAAGTCATTTTTAAGGCAATTTGCTTTTATGAATTCTTTTTTTTTTAAGATTTTATTTATTTATTTGACAGAGAGAACCAGAAAGCACAAGCAGGGGGAGCTGCAGGCAGAGGGAGAGGGAGAAGCAGACTCCCCGCTGAGCAGGGAGCCCAATGTGGGGCTCAATTCCAGGACCCTGGGATCTTGACCTGAGCTGAAGGCAGACGCTTAACTGACTGAGCCACGCAGGCGCCTGCTTTTATTAATTCTTTAAGAAAACATTCAAAGTAGTTACTATAAAACAACAAAAAAAACCTGTTTTTACTTTTCCATTCATATTTCTTCGGTTTAGGTGCTATCAGGTGGTGTTACCATTTAGTGAATCCAGGTGGCACGCACATGCTGAGGAAGAATGAATGCATGAGTTTGTTGGTGTGTGTGTGGGGGTCGGAGTCAACCAAGGCCTCTGGCCCGCTGCTCACGTTGGGCTTCAATCAGTTTGTGGTTAATACAATGACTTGGTTCTATGGGTTTTGGTTTAAACAGCTTCTGTAGTAAAGAAATGTGTCATAAGAATGTCTCTAGTGGGGGCAAAAATGAGGAAGTGGGCAAATCTGTTTGTTTGTGGACGGGGTGGAGGGGATTACCTTTGAGCTATGCCTATCAGGAAGAGGAGGTGTTTCCTGGCTGATGGTGAGTGCCCTGGGCAGAGTCTCACCTGAGCAAACAGCCTGGCACCCATGTCTCATGACGCCGAAGCAGAGGACAACCTGCCCAGGTGCATGGGCCTCACCCTCCAGGGAGGGGGGTAGTGGGAGGGTGTTGAGTCAAAGAGTGTCAGGATCAGATTCCATTCATAAAAATAACTCCAGGAGCAGGGTGGCGGTGGGGTCAGAGGGGTGAGAGTGTAAGGAGATAGGCCAGTTAGAACATCCAACCCCGACAAGAGACGACCAGGGGCTGAATCCGAGCAATAACCATGGGATTGGAGAGGAAGGGACAGACTCCTCAGATAGGAAGGAATTCAAATTCTCCAACCTTGGAGGCTTGCTGGGCACGAGCAGCGAGGAAGAGGGTGTCCCCGTCAGTGGTGACTCCACTAGCCCACAGAGCACCGAGGTTGTCAGTGGACAGCTGTGTGGAAGTAGAAGGGGAAGACATTGGCATTTAGGCCCCTGACTCAGACCATCCCACTTGAACCTCATTAAAGCTTCAGACAACTGGAGCCCAGAGGCTGGGTAGCTCACCCAGGATCGCACTTCCACCTAGAGCCACAGCCTTCCGTCCACACAGAAGGAGGAGCCTCAGTACTCACCTGCCTGTCTGGGAAGAGGTGTCAGGAGGGTAGGCCCGAGGTCACCAGCAATCAGAGGGCGCAGTACAGCCTCATGGTGCAGAAGGGCACGATGGAAGAGTTCTAGGGGGAGATGCAGTGTGACTTGAGGGACAGCCTATGGGACCAGAGAAGCTGGCTGAGGTAGTGCAGCATGGAGGGACATGGACAGACACTTGAAAGGAAAAGAAATCCCTTAGCACTGACCTCGATCCTACAGAATTTTCAAGCTCACACCACTGTGTCCATTTTACAAGCATTACATACTTTTATTCATAAATTTGACCTCTGAGAGGACTAGCAATCATTTAGTCCTGCAAACAAGCACATCAAAATACACCAGGAGATGAACAAAGTTAACACCCATGCTTCAAATGAAGGCAGCCTCCAGCCGCACAGAGGTAAGAATTCCTATAACGTCATCATGCGGAGGCTGCCTGCCCCTCCTGCCAACTCCACCCCAGGAGCAATGCTGGGGAGTCTGGAGGGAGCTGTGATTATTTGAGGGCTTATTTTTATCCCTCTTAAATGCTTGTTTTGCAGTGAACTACAAAACTGGAAAAAATAATATGCAATTAGAACTTCAGTAATGTCAGGACTGAGATCTGGCTTTTTGTATGCTTTGAGGTAACCAGTTTAAGGAATGTTAAGAAGCACATTTAATGTAAGATTTTAAAAGAATGTTTGGAGAACTCCAGCATACTGGAGGTGGAAAAGACTTTCAGTCTGTTAGAGCTGGAAAGTGCTTTAGCAGGATTGAGCAAATCCTTATTGAGGGCTTGAAGCACAGAGAGGTTGAGAGGCTTTTCCAACATCACACAGGTTGTCAGAGCAGAGACCAGCATCCTGTTGACCAGCATCCAGGCTATGTTTTCTCCACTTAGCTGCATTGGTTTAGACAAATCTACTTTAAAAAAGTGATTGTTTAAAAGCATTCCCCCACATCCATTTCAATGAGTTTATCAATGGCGTTTCTCCAAGTGGCTATCTTTATAGCAACAAATTTCTCCCTTGGATGCCTTTAGAAACCGAAGAGCCTGGGGGCAACTTGTGTGTTGTTCATCCTCACTCATCCATGGGAAAAGCTCCAGACCTTGTGGGCATTGTGTTTATACCTGCTGATGAATGGAGGCAGCTGGGGCTCCCGGCTTTCAGGGCCTCAAGCCACAGGCCATGAGGGACTGCACCAAACAAAAGCAAGGCTGGATGGACCACATCTGCACCATGAAGGCCCGCACAGACTTCCTCAGCATAGCCTGACTGGTCAGTCCTTCTGAAGCCTTTGGCAGGCTCACCAACATCAACACATCCGCAGGGCAGCATTTATACTTTATTCTCCATAAACGCGAGATAATGTAAAAAGCCTCATGGAGCTGGGCATTTGGCTGACCCTTGCTGTTGGTTTATGATAAGTTTTTTTGCTTTAAGGTCCCTCTGGTCAAGCAGCCATTTCAGAGGGCTCCAAGTTGCCCAGGACTTTGGGTTCAGATCCAATACCCCCTCATTATTAATATCTTTCTTTGAGGGTTACAGGGATCCTGATGTGGGGTGAGCCAGGAAATCTAGAGTGAAAGATTTGTGTTCTCCAGGTTTTTCGATGTTCCCCTGAGTCCTGGGTTTAAAGCCTGGCTACTTATTGCTTGTTTGTTTAACTGAAGTACAGTCGACACATAATGACGCATTAGTTTCAGGCGTACAACATGGTGACTCACTAAGTCTATGTTCTGCTACTGTCACAGTGTAACTACCACCTGTCACCATACATTTCTAGTACAATACCACTGACCATATCCCTAGGCTGTACCTTTCATCCTGTGACTTATTCATTCCCCAACTGGAAGCCCATACTTCCCACTCCCCAACACGCCTTTTGCCCACCCCCCAGCCCTCCCCTCTAAAGCCTGGTTAACTTGATGTAATTGTGATTGTCTGTTTAATTGGAATATGATTGGTTAGGGAGCAGCTAGACCAGCTTCAACCCCAGGGCTTTAGACATAGTGGGCAGGCCCCACACAGCCCAAATTTCCAAACTCCTTTGTCAAACATGTGCTTTACCAGGGAAAATGTGGGTTCTGAAAGAAATACAGTAGGAAGCACCACCACATCTAATGCAAAGCCCTTGAAGATCACCTAGTGCGAGTGCCCAGAATGCCAACTCTCAGCTTAGAGGTCGGCCGCGCCCAGAGAGGGGGCTGCTCAGGATGGCACCTGGACACAGCCTTTGGCAGCAAGCCCTCAGAAGCAGAGTGGGAGGGAGAGCCAGCCAGCACACCGAAGTGAGTTCAGTGTGTGCGTGTGAGGGAGCACATCTCCAAACAGACCCTACACTCTGCTGGGGCTCAACCCAGAGGGACGGCAGCACAGGACAGAAGTGCTCTTGCCCAAGGCCACATGAGGCAGTTATAAACATTTATATTTTTTCTGTATCTGCTCTCCAAAGGGCCTCTGACAAATGAATATGCACACTATGAATTCCGTGGTGGGAATACAGACACGAGCTGTGCCCTCAAAGAGCTTACAGTTGACCAGGGAAGGTGAGTAATAACCAGGGCCCTGAGTTTGGGAGAGGCCTTCTGGAGGAACCAACATTTAGGCTGAGGCCCAAGAGATGATAAGGACTTAGACAAAGATCGTTCCAGGTAGGAAAACAGTACAACCTGCACTAAACCTTATAGCAGAGAAGGAAATGCATTTGAGAGCTGAAGAAGGTTATGGTGGCTGGGATGTAGGGGGAAGAGGGAGGGGGTCAGAAGAGGGCTCAGGGAACAAGATAAAGATGAGGATTCTGTCCAAAGGACTATGGGAGGCCCTGCAGAAGGCGTCATGGCCTGGGAGAGAAATCATGGTGACTTAAACAGGACTGGAGGCATGGGGATGGACAGAAATGGTGAGATTAGTATAGCATTTAGGGTTTGGAGTCAGCAGAAGTTGGTGATGAGCTGCATTTCTGGGGATAAGTGAGAGGGATCTGTAAATGCTATTGCCAGGTTTCTGGTATGAGCAACTAGATAGATGGCAGGTTCTACCAATTATTCTCTATTCCCCTCCTTCCAGGATCCATTTCACACTTGGTTTTGCTCTGCTCTATCCCCTAGAGGATGGCCTGACATAGAGTCTTGAAGAAAAGGAGGTTGGGAGAAGATAAGGAGTAAGTCTGGGATATGTCTAACCTGAGGTCCCAGTGGAGATGTTAAGAAGCAAGTTACAGCTACAGTTTAGGAGCCCAAGGGAGAGTCCTTTGGGAATTATGACTTTATATGGTAGTTAAAGCCAGGGGAGTTTGCTGAAGGGGGAGTAGAGTCAGGAAAGAGGCCTGGGGACACCATCATGTGAGCCAGCATGTTTCCAAGTGTGGTCCCCAGTCTCTGGCACCAGAATCACTGGGGATGCCTGTGAAAATGCCGAGTCCTGAGCCTCTGCTTGAAAGTAGGAAGGGATGACAAATGAGAGCATGGAGTAGCAGTTAGGGAGGTGTTTAGAATACCAGGAATGTGTGGCGTCCCAGAAGCAGCAAGAAAGTGGACATTTCCAGAGGGTAGGGCAGTCATATGTTCACTGCTGCTGAGAGATCACCCAACTTAAGGACTGAAGTGTGTCCGTTGGATTTACTGTCATCATCGACAATATTGGCAAGGTCGGCTTCAGAGGAGTGTGGTACAAACACAAGCCAGGCTGGTTGGTCTGTGAAGTGTGTTCAAAGTGAAGTCATGAAAACAAGTTGAGACAATGCATCTGAGAAGCTTGCCTGCAAGTGCTAAGAAAAAGATCAGCAACTGAAGGAGATATGAGGAATATCAGGGTTGGGTTTGTTTTTGATCAAAAACATGAAATCATGTTTTAATGAAATCATGATGGGAAGGAACTGATAGAGAAATAGATGTTGAACTTGATTGGCTGACCAAAGTCCTTTAGAAGGATAGGGTCCCCACACAGGGGGAGAGTTTACACAGCAGGAGAAAAGCTGCTTGCATCTTAATATCAAGATTGTTTCGTGCTCACCCAGATTCCTCTTGAACACATCCAAAGCTGAGAAGTACTGGTGTTTTCAACCAAAGGCAACTCAGGCTACCTCTGGACAGTTCTGACTGAACCAAAATCCCTTCCTGACTTTTCTCTCCCTTGGTCCTAATTTAACCCATAGGGATTTAGAATGGACAGAATCCCTCTTCCACATTATGGAACTTCAAATATCATATTTCCCTGTGTCTTCTCTTTTATGAGCTAACTTCCTTTATTATTGGCTGTCCTGTGCCCCTCACTGGGCCTCTTAACTTATGGCACCCAGAACTCAGCGTGCACTTCACGGGCACCTTCGCCATGGAACTGATAATCCCTTTCCACTAATTTGAGAGGTCTGTTGTTTCTGCTTCTGTGTGTGTAATTCTGAGTGTTCCTTTGATATTTGGCCACTATAAAATAACAAAGAAAAGGTAGAAATAGATGGCCTCTGCTCTAAGAGTTCAATGGTATTATGGGATCTCAGTGACTCTGGATTCACTACGAATAAATCTTTCCAGGCTAGTTTAACTATTTTTTTTTCCAGATTTAAAAATATACCCACCAGTGATATCTCTTGTATAAACAAAAATTTTAAAGACATTCACCTACTGTATAAACCAGTATTAAGGTCATCAGGTCAAGTGATGGGTTTGTGTAGAATCCTGAAATGGTATTAGTGTATACTATGCATCAGGATCTGATGGCAAAACATTGCTGGTAGAAAAAGCTGAATCCTAACTCTGTGTTTGGAAAGATACCACAGTGTAGATGATACCAGCGAAACTTTAATAGTCCATTTCTCCATTATTTGGCATATTTCTTGATGTTAGTCCTAGAAGAAATGATAAACTAATTTGGCCGAGCGTAAGTATCATTAGCTTGGTTTAAATCTGACTATCTGACAGATGGCCAAGGGTGGGAAAATCAAGTTTACAGGAAACCATTTAAGAAAAATTGTTACCTCCCTCTTCTTAGAAATCCTCGACACCCTTCCCAGATGGAGAGCTCGTCGGCCCAGCCCACGTCAGGTGCTGGCACGCAGTGGTGAAGGGATTCTCTGTAGGAACCCTTTCTCCTGTTGTACACATTCTCTTCTTTCGGCCAGTCACTCTTCTTACGACGACAGCACCCTGAGTTTCTTTGGTGAGCCATCTGTTCTCCACATGTTCCAGGACTTGCCATACCACTAGGTCTGGCCATCCAAGCAGTACACATCCTGGCTGCTGTGATGTCCTCAGTGATGGACACGTGGCCCGTAGAGCCAGTGAAACTTAACTCCTGGCTTGGGACAGGATTACAGGGCGGGAAGGTGCCTCCTTTCTGCTGGCATTGCTCAGGGAGGGTCACATGAGCCATGTGGCCTCCGAAGGGAGCTGTCAGTGAGCTAGCCGAGCAGGGAGGAGAGACTGAGACCAGTCCCCATTGCATCATTGTCCACAACCTCTAACACTGCTGGGCTTCACAGTTACGTGAGTAAAAAAATTCAATTTTTGCAAACTGGTTTTAGTTTAACGTATATCATCTGTCTCAGAAAATGTCTTGACTATATATATCCTGCTTCGCCTTCTTGCCTCCATGCCTGACCTTTTGTCTCACTCATTTACCGAGTCCCACTGGCCCCTCACTTGATGGCCGCTGCTCTTCTGATGTTAGACTTGGCTACACCCAAAGCTACAGCTTGTACTCACCCCTTGGGCTACGGCTAATTCTGGCTGCTCTGGGTAGCAACCAACACAATCTAGGCTTGGCTCCTGTTTCCACTGTGTTGCTGGGGAACCACAGGCACACAGGGAAAGTTCACAGCCTCCCTGAGTTAAGTATTCTCAGGCCTCTCCTCCCAATTTTTAAACTACACTCATCATGGGGAGATACCCTGAACCTTCAGTTACTGGCTGTTACACTAAACTGATTAGGACAACCACTCCCTCGTAGTCGAGTAGCCTGCCATGATTCCCGCCCCTGCTGCTTCCTTCCCAGGATTCCCGCCCCTGCTGCTTCCTTCCCAGGATTCCCGCCCCTGCTGCTTCCTTCCCAGGATTCCCGCCTCTGCTTCTTCCTTCCAAGACCCTTGTCTCCTGGTCTCAAGCCCACAGAAGGGAATCACTGCTGCCCGTTGCCAAGCAGGGGTCAGGAACTGGTCTGTTTTGTCCGCATGCCCTGCTCCTCCTGCAGAACTCTCAGGGCTCCCCTGCAATTACAGAATCAGGTGGAGTCTCTGCCACCTGGTTTCTAAGGCCCTTGATGGCGGGCTCCATTCTAAGCTTTTATCTGTTTTTTGTGGGGTGCTCTCTCCTTTATTTTCCTTCCCTTTGCTCCCACTGGCCTGTGCACCACAATGCCTTTGAGACAGCTTTCAGTAGCCACATTTCATCCCAAATCCTCAATGCTCAGGTGGAACCCTAAGGTTTCCATGAAGCATTTCCATGCACTATCGCTCTTAGAGGAATCACGTGGATTCGTTGCTTGTGGAAGACCTACCGTGTATGTGGTAGCCGCCGTGGCTTGGTGGTAGAAAGATGAATGATCACCCCCAAGTAAAAGTTTACTTTGCAGTGTAAGTGATAAGTTATATAACAAAGGTAAATGCAAAATGTGGAGCAGAGGTGAGGGAAGAAGTCCCTGGGCTTGGGGCAGTGGACGGGCACAGGGTGCTGGTGGAACTGGAGCCCTGGGGGCTCTCTGAACTTCCAAATGCAGAGGAGCTCAGACACGGGCATATGACCAAGGGGATGAAGCCAGGTGGCTTTGGGTGTGACTCTGCAGGGGACTCCTGAGCCGTCCTCACAGCCCACCACAAAGTCCCAGGGACTTCGCGGGGCTGCTCCTTAATTGACATTGTTACCAACGAGTTACTTTTTGATTTCATTACTAATTAATCTTTGGTCACTTTCTTATTAACTCTTCTGGGAAGAAACTTGCTATATACCTCTTCGCCCTGGCACAGCAATAATGACTATAAAATAGATTTTTACTAAACACTTGTTAGTTGATTTTCTTTTTAATTTACTTTTTAAATAAGTTCAAGGAGAAGGTCAAATTTATGGTGTATATTTGCAAAAAACATATCTTTGAGGAGATAGAAAATTAATTGAAGGGAAATAAAACATTTTTATCAAGTGTCAGTCCTAAGGAAGAATGAACAAAAATGTTTTTTAACTATAGGACTGCCGGGCAGATGCCAGACAGAGCTGATGCTGGACAGCAGCCCTACTATCTGCACCTCTGACCCCACCCACACCTTTGAGAACTGGGTAACCACACGGGTTCCTTCCCCTTTCCTCGTAAGGAAGCTGGAACTTACACGAGCCTCAAAGAAAGAATCCTAAAATCCTAGTGCTGAGAAAGACCTGCCTAATTTTAAGGGTTAGAAAAAGAGGCCCAGACAGGAGAATCAGTGGTTCTAGATGGTAGAGCAGGATGCCTGGGCTGGAAACCCTGGCCTTGGGAAGGATGGTGGGATCCAGTGGGCTAATTGGCCAAAGAATTCAGGTACGCATGGAAGACGGATTTACAGGCTGCAGATTAGAAATTGCCCAACATGGAGTTTTTATCAGTTTGTGTGAGGCAAGTATTCCAGTGGGTATCACTTGCTGATGTAATTATAACCCTCAAGGTATGTACAACTTGGGACTCCAGCAGGAGCTAATGTTCCATATGCACCTCATGAAGTGATACTTTGTCCCAAAACTTCTCTTTCCAGTCTAAAAACTAGGTTGATCTTGAGACACTTTCTTGAGCCAGATAAAGGAAAGCAAGTATAAAGATGGTTTGAACTTACAGTATATTTTTTCTTTCTGCCTTAAGTATCTTTGCTTTAAAGGACTCTGAGTGTAATTATTGATAATTAAGGAATTAATACTCTTTTCCAGACTTTTAAAAGATATTCCTTGTGAACTCAATAGTCCTATGCCAGTTAAACCTCGGTACAGTTTAAGTGACTCAGGAGTAATGACTGTAGAAGAGCTTGAAGTATTTTCTATTACAAAGCCTGCGTACCTCTGAGAGTAGGCTCAATGTGAAGTTAGTGTAGATTCAAAAAAGCAATTAGCTGGCCTCTTACGAGGTAATTTCAACCTCTGTATTAGCCAAAGGCTGAATTATGGATGAATGGATAAAGAAGATATACATATGCATGAAGGAATATTACTCAGCCACAAAAAAAGGAATGAGATCTTGCCATTTGCAACAACATGGATGGACCTAGAGTGTATTATGCTAAGTGAAATAAATCAGACAGAGAAAGACAAATACCATTTGATTTCACTTACATATGGAACCTAAAAAACAAAACAAATGAACAAACAAAAAGCCTTTTTTTTTTTAAGATTTTATTTATTTATTTGACAGAGTGAGAGATAGTGAGAGCAGGAACACAAGCAGGGGGAGTGGGAGAGGGAGAAGCAGGCTTCCCATGGAGCAGGGAGCCCGATACGGGGCTTGATCCCAGGACCCTGGGATCATGACCTGAGCCGAAGGCAGACGCTTAACGACTGAGCCACCCAGACGCCCTAAAAAGACTCTTGAGCACAGAGAATAAACTGGTGGTTGCCAGAGGCGAGGTGGGTAGGGGGATGAGCAAAATAGATAAAGGGGATTAAGAGGTACAAACTTCCAATTATAAAACAAATAAGTCACAGAGATGAAAAGTACATCATAGACAATATAGTCAATACTATTGTGATAATGTATGGTGACAGATGGTGACTATACTTATGGTGAGCACTGAGTAATGTATAGAATTGTTGAATCAGTATGTTGTATACCTGAAACTAATATAACATTGTATCTTAATTATACTTCAGTATTTTTTTAAAAGTGTGACTCTTAGAAAAAGTGAAGAGGTCTTTGCCAATTTGAATACCTTTTATTTCTTTTTGTTGTCTGATTGCCGTTGCTAGGACTTCTAGTACTATGTTGAACAATAGTGGCGAGAGTGGGCATCCTTGACGTGTTCCTGATCTTAAGGGAAAGGCTCTCAGCTTTTCCCCATTGAGGATGATATTTGCTGTGGGTTTTACATAGATGGATTTTATGAACTTGAGGAATGTTCCCTCTATCACTATACTCTGAAGAGTTTTAATCAGGAAAAGATGTTGTATTTTTTCAAATGCTTTTTCTGCATCAATTGAGAGGACCACATGGTTCTTCTCTCTCCTCTTATTAATGTGTTCTCTCACATTGATTGATTTGTGAATGTTGAACCACCTTGCATCCAGGGATAAATCCCACTTGGTCGTGGTGGATGATTCTTTTACTGCGTTGTTGGATCCTATTAGCTAGGATTTTGTTGAGGATTTTGGAATCCATATTCATCAGGGATATCAGTCTGAAATTCTCCTTTTTGATGGGGTCTCTCTCTTTTCACAGATGACATGATACTTTATGTGGAAAACCCAAAAGACTCCACCCCCAAATTACTAGATCTCATACAGCAATTCAGTAATGTGGCAGGATACAAAATCAATGCACAGAAATCAGTTGCTTTCTTATATACTAACAATGCAACTGTAGAAAGAGAAATTAGAGAAACGATTCCATTTACAATAGCACCAAAAACCATAAGATACCTCGGAATAAACCTAACCAAAGAGGTAAAGGATCTATACTCTAGGAACTACAGAACACTCATGAAAGAAATTGAAGAAGACACAAAAAGATGGAAAAACATTCCACACTCATGGATCGGAAGAATAAACATTGTTAAAATGTCTATGCTACCCAGAGCAATCTATACCTCCAACACCATCCCTGTCAAATTCCAATGGCATTTTTCAAAGTGCTGGAACAAACAATCCTAAAATTTGTGGGGATTCAGAAAAGACCCCGAATCACCAAAGAAAGGTTGAAAAAGAAAAACAAAGCTGGGGGCATCACATTGCCCGATTTCAAGCTATATTACAAAGCAGTGATCACCAAGACAGCATGGTACTGGCACAAAAACAGACATATAGACCAAAGGAACAGAATAGAGAGCCCAGAGATGGACCCTCAACTCTATGGTCAAATAATCTTAGACAAAGCAGGAAAAAAGATGCAATGGAAAAAAAGACAGTCTCTTCAATAAATGGTGCTGGGAAAATTAGACAGCCACATGCAGAAGAATGAAACTCAATCATTCTCTAACACCACACACAAAGATAAACTCAAAATGGATGAAAGACCTCAATGTGAGATGGGAATCCATCAAAATCCTAGAGGAGAGTAGGCAGTAACCTCTTTGACATTGGCCACAGCAACTTCTTTCAAGATACATCTCCAAAAGCTAGTGAAACAAAAGCAAAAATGAACTTTTGGGACTTCATCAAAATAAAAAGCTTCTGCACAGCAAAGGAAACAGTCAACAAAACAAAGAGGCAACGCACAGAATGAGAGAAGATATTTGCAAATGACAGTACAGATAAAGGGCTGGTATCCAA
>NC_138380.1:20136-20741 GCF_054177405.1 Leptonychotes weddellii | reverse complement strand
AAGAGATAATTTTTGAACTATCACTGAGCACCATGCTAGGTGCTTGAAGGGCTCCACAGTGCATACTCTGGAGGAACATAAAGTCTAAATGAGGAGACAAGACATAAATATTATGAAAAGTTAAAAATTAATTCAAGGCCATAATCGAAGAGCTATCACAAGATAGTTTTTGAGTAGTTTCCCAGTGAATTAATTGTCCAAATAATAATTGCTAATAGAATTTAAAGGACTAGCTCACTATGGTGTAACATGAGGAGGAGTCTTCCTTACTCATACTATACTTGTTCTCCATCCTCATCCAGACCTCTGGTCTCCTGGTGATTGCTGTTTCTCCTACCTATGAGCCCCCTATGGGTTTACTTTCTTCCCTCCCTATTCTAAAGCATTGGTTCATCATTTCAACCTAATCTGTACGCCCTCATTGTCATGTCCTGCCAGTCTTGAAGCACCCAACCCCAGAACAGGCAGGCCACCTTCTTTCTCCACTTCTGAACTCAGGCGGCTCAGTCCTGTGGGACAGTTTTACCTAACCCAACAGTTTGGTCCATCCTTTCCCCTGCATGCAGAGTTGTTTCTCAAAAAGCAGATCTCTGCTTAGAATCCTC
>NC_138380.1:0-19636 GCF_054177405.1 Leptonychotes weddellii | reverse complement strand
TTTTTTTTTTTTTCTTTACAAAACTGTGCACTCTTTTCTCAGCTCTGGTAGAGAGCCCAGCGGCTGGTCTATGGAAAGGGTATTACAAATTTTTAAGTCATAAAATGCATGTAATACTGGTCTTAATAAATGTTTTAAAAGATATACTTTAAGATATCTCTGAATCTTGAATCTTATTTCTTCGTAACATAAATGAGTAGAAGCAATGGTAAAAGAGATTATTTTGCTTGATAAGATGTCAGTTATGTTCGGGGCACCATCCCTGAATTTTATTTTAGGAAAAGAACTCATAACTGGCTGAAATTTAAGTATGGTGACCATAATCGAATTTATTAATATTTTATTTCACATAGTTTGATGAAACTCTGAAGCTCTAAAATGGTAGTGACCATGGAATAAATGTGGAATGCTCACTGGGATGGAGCAGAAGAGTAAATATGGGCCTTGACCCCGGGGGGTCTGTAAAGGTTAACTCTTGCTCTGCTGTGTAGAGGCAGTGACCTCTTCAACTTCTGACTCAAGAGACCTCTGCTTCAATTCCTTCCCCAGCATTTTGGGGACTGTAGTGACATGATGAAGACTAAAAGCAGCCCAGCTTTGTCTCTCACCTCCAGGCTTAGGCTAGGTCCTTCATCCTCAGACTGGATGCTGGTTAATTCCACAGTCTCCAAATGTTTTTGATTATGCAATACTCTCAACAATATAAAAATATAAATAATATTTAAAAATCAGGAAGAAAATCTTTTCCAATGACATGTAACTCTCTGTCTTTATTAAGTAAGAAACTTCGAAAAAGATCCTCACATAAAGTCTTATAAATTAGTGAATTGGTTACTCATAGTTTCTGACATCACTGATTAAATTGCAGAGGTTCTTTTTGTGCTCTTGAATGCCCAGTTTCTTAAAGTATTGTGAGTCGTAAATGACATCACAGCCTCACTAGTTAATATCTCCAGATACAAGATAAAATTAAGATGGGTTCATTGTTAACAGTGAAGGTGAGTCCATATTACAACGAATCATGGCAACTGGCTTTTTACAAAATATGATTAGCCCAGTATTGTTTTTCTCCTAATTGGCTGATGAAGAACTCTAAAGAGAAGTAACCCAATATGTACAGGCTCTGACACTTGCCTCGCTTTTTTCAGGAATTTTTCATAACCTCTGCTCAAGTACGCTGAACAATTTAACTGAAAGTAGATACTGCAATCTACAAATCTATGACCAGACCTCTGTAAACTGCAACATCTCTCAAAAGGAAAAAGGTAGTAGGGGCTTGGGGGCCACAGCTTTGCACTGGGAGCTGGAGGACTTCAGCCTCTGGGGAGAGCAAGCCAAAGAGAAGTATATCAGAGACATAATCAGTTTAGTGGGCTGAGCTGGCCACTCAACAGATCTATCCCAAAAATAAGAAAAGGAGTCTTTCCTCCTGATTTGGACACTGGGACACTTGGATTCCGAACAAAACCCTACAATATTCTGGGAAATAACAGCTCCCTACAGTCAATCCCATTGCTGCAAGGGAAAAAGCAAATATTGCAAAAACACAGGATAATGTAGAGAGAATAAAAGCACATTTGGTGGTTGAGGTCATGGCCTATATCTGAGGGATGTGGAGTGGAGATAAATGCTGGGCTGAGACCACAGAGGACAGGTCTGGAGGGCTTTAGGTGACCACTACAATGTATGAAAAATAAATTCTCAACTGTAAAATTCTCGTTGCTTCTGAATTCTCAGAAACACATCTTTCACTAGAAGGCAGACGTGAATTTAAAAAATATATATGGGGGCGCCTGGGTGGCTCAGTCGTTTAAGCAGCTGCCTTTGGCCCAGGTCGTGATCTCAGGGTCCTGAGATCGAGCCCCACGTCGGGCTCCCTGCTGAGCAGGGAGCCTGCTTCTCCCTCTCCCTCTAGCTGCCGCTTCCCCTGCTTGTACTCTCTCTCTCTAATAAAAAAAATTAAAAATAAAAAATCTTTAAAAAAAAAAATATGTACCACTCAAACTTATGGCCTAATGCCTCTAAAAGAAAGTACACAGTGGCAAAAGACCCCTAGAGTCTAGAGGATTTTGAAAGCAATTCACAGCTCTGAAATAGTCCCTGCATAAAAGAAATAGCTAACCTAGTATAAGATTCAGTGGTAGTTTTGCAGTGTTCAAATACAAGAGCTGATAGCATGATTTCAGTCTTTAATTCACTTAAAAACATGTATAAAATCAGGTCCCTACAGGGTCTAGCCTCAATTCCTGCTAGTTTCCACCAGTCCACCCTCAATACATTGCCTCCCTGCTGCCTATCTTTGTTCTCACAGTACCATTGTTGAGACTATTGCCTTTTCCTTCCTTCCAGCCTAGAATCTGAACTATTTTTCAAGATGTGACTCCCATTGACCCCTCCCCAATGACCAAATTCTAAGAGGTTTTTCTTCATCAGGAAGTACCCTGATGGTAGATGCTGTGAGTACTGGCTATGTCCCATGGCAATTGCCATGTCCATGTGTGCCCAGTGCTTCCAACAGTAAGGACCTGTGGCCTTTTCCCCTGGAGCCTTTGCTTGGCTTCTGGAATCCATCTGACAATCCTGGGAGCAGGCCAGCAGTCCTTGAAGCAGCCCTACACCAATGGTGACATGAGCTGGTAGGTAAATGTTCCAGCTGTGGCACCTTGTCTGGGGTTCCTGGGAGTATGCGCCATACCATCTCCCAGAGTACCCCCCTGGAAGCTTGAGCCCCAGTTGAGCACAGAATGGTTTACTTTATTTCCTCCTTTTTCCTTTTCATCCTTTTTTCTTCTATTTTCCCTTCCACTTCTCACTTCACCATTCCCCCATGGAGGCTTCCTAGGAAGTATCCCAAATACATTGCTTGCAAGCAACTCTCTGTCTCAGGCTTTGCTTCCGGGGGAGTTCAGCCTAGGACAATCCCCACAGACCTGACCATAGTGCTCATTTATTAATTATTGCTTTCTTGCTTTCTTCTATATGTATTCATCAATAAGATCATAGCCTGTTGGGGAGAAGGAGCTACACTTACTGCATCATTAGTTATCCCTACATTTTCTAGAATAGTATAGTTCAGAATAGCAATAGTGTGATTGAGCTTTTCAGTTCCAACAGTTTCTGATCATGTGGCAGGTTTTCATTTATACCACCTAGAGTTTAGGAAATGGGATGCACATGTGTTTACTACAATGCATTAAAAATATGTAAGTGCTATTCAAATTTAGGATGTCATTACTGGTGGCTGGACTCCTGGTTTGGGTTTTACATAATTTTTCTGTACATATCCATCAAAGGGAAAGTCCTTTGGGAGAAAATATCCCATGCAATCAGCAGTCAATTATTTGAACATATCATGAAGACTTTTTTTTCCCCTTTGAAGTGAGAGATGGAAGGATAGCTGTTATTTAGAGCAGTTCACAATAATTACAGAGTCAGAGGGACCTTGGGACCAACTGGGATCTGACTTTGGTCTATCCAGTTGGTAATTTGTAAGGAGGTCAAGATAATCCTAATATTTCAATCATAAGACTTCTGGTAAGCCAGAAGAAAACAATAGAGTGAAAAGGGAGCTCTCATTACACAGTATTTCAATTTTCTCTGATCCTCCATGTGTAAGATCATTAAACTTTAGAGAAGGACAGACTTTATGGACCCTAGCTCTGTCACTAGAAATTAATTTTAGACAAATCACTCATCTTTCAACTTCAGCTTCTTTATCTATAAAATAAGGAAATAATAATGGGATCAACTTCATAAGGTGGTTGAGGGGCTTAGAATAAATGAGATAATTAATGTGCATACAGTGCCCAGCATAGTGTTGAGCACCTAACAAATTCTCAGTAACTGGCTCCTACAGCCACCACCATGATTGTCTCAGTGTCACCATGGCCTTGTGTGCTCTCGTAGCAGTGGAGATGGGGAGCACGAAGGAGGGGCTCCTGTCCCCACAGACTCTCCTGCTGCTCCAGTTTATAGGGGAAAAGTGCTTATCCTGGGAATGACAGCTTTTCTAGATGCTTCGAGAGTTTGACAAAGTGTGGCTACTGGATCTCTAACCTCTTCTCTCTGGATAATTTTATAAACTCTGCTCACTGGGTCCACCTTAAGCAAAACTATAAAGTTGGGTTAGGGTTAGGGTACTGAATGGAGCACTGGGTGTTACACATAAACAATGAATCATGGAACACTACATCAAAAACTAATGATGCACTGTATGGTGACTAACATAACAAACAAACAAACAAAAAACTCTAAAGTTGGTGATATTTTCCTCTGGACTTTACTATATCCCCTTTAGTCTCTGTTTCCCCAGGATCTAAGCTCCCCCTGCCTCTGCCCAGGTTTTCCCTCTTGGTGAACTTCGTAGTTAAGCTCTTCCCCTCCATTAAATCTTGCTTCAGTGGCCGTGCCAATGGAAAGCATCTCATCATACAATTACACTAAAAAGTTACTTACTTTGCATTTTATAAACACTCAATGCCTTAATCCAAAAGAATAAATATCTTATTGTATAATTTCATGCTGTTAGGAAAGTGGGTGAGTAGGGGAGAAGATATTTATGGTAGGTTTGATTGACTTCACCCAAATTCTTCAAATCAACAGCAGGATACGTGAGAGCTGAAATAATATCATCCATTATTTCTTATGTTTATTTATCATTGTACTGGATTGAATAGTGTCCTCCCAAACTTCAGATCTACCTGGAATCTGTGAATGTGACCTTATTTAAAAACAGGTTCTTTCCAGATGCAATTAGGATGTAAGTTAGGATGAGGCCATGCTGGCTTATGGGACACCTTGATTCAATCACTGGTGTCCTTATAATAGGCCAGCACACAGATACACATGGGGAGCAGAGACCACATGAAGACACAGGCAGAATGAGTTATGCTGCCAAAGGCCAAGGAGGGTCTCCCCTGAACCTCTAGAGGGAACACGGCTCTGACAACATCTTGAGCTTGGACTCTGCCTTTGGACTGTGACCGAAATAAATTCCTGTTGTTTTAAGTGACCCAGCTGGTCGTAGTAATTTGTTAAGGCAGTCCCCAGGAAACTAAGTGGCTTCTGCTGTCACCACCACCACCACCACCATCATCAGGGCCTTGTAGCAAATCACAACAAGCTCTTAATGAGCTTATATAAGCATCTATGAAGTTCTAGGAATGTAACGGGAACCTGGATAAAAAATGCAAATAACTGACCGCTGACACTGAGCATTCCATGATATGGTGAATAGCAATAATGAACTGTGCTCCTCTTCTGATGGCCCTGGAAAGTTAAACAAACCTGAATGTTAAGCCTCCTCTCCTAGGCACTTCAAGAGGGTGAATGGAGACTTTTCTTCTCATTATACTGCAGCAGCTGCAGAGCTGAGCAGGATTGAGCTGATCCTCAACACACCGTGTTGACCTTAAAAAACAAAAGAGCCAGTTATCTTACCAGTAAAATTAGTCTATTTGGGAATAGCAAAGGAAATGCAAACTATGGCAAACCATAGGCAAGTCCAGAGAACAGAGGAGAGGGGCTTGCTTTTATAGGGGAAAGGAGGTAGCTGGGAAGGAATGTTCTGCTGAGCTCTCATGGACTGAGCTGTTTCTGGGTGAGGAGAAATCCTTCCTTCCTCCTGTTGGGGTAGAAAAGTAATGTAAGGTATGGCAGTGCAAGACAGCTCCCCCTCCAGGAATTCCTTACTCCATTTTTAATGAGGTTTCCTTTACTTATTTTCATAGCCATAACCTATAACTCATGAGGTACCTAGAGTCTGGCATCATGAGTGGGGGTGGGGGGAGGGGGCGGGCAGAGGGAGTGACGGAGGCTCACCTGGCAAGGACACCCCTGCTCATGGTAACCTACATGATGAAGTGGCTCTGGGTCACCACGACTTGCAGTATAGGGGACTGAGACTTGGGTAGGGAGAAAGGGGCTGGAGGGTCACTTCAGTGACCCACTGAATGTTTGTGTTCCCCCAAATCCACATGTAGAACCTTAATCCCCAAAGTGATGTTATTTGAAGGTGGGGTCTTTGGAAGATTAGGTCATGAGAGAGCCCTTGCCCCCTGCAGCAAGTGAGGACACAGTCAGAAGAAGGCTGTCTAGGAACTAGGAACTGGGTGTTACCAAACATCCAATCTGCTGACATCTTTATCTTGGACCCCTCATCCTCCAGAACTATGAGAAATAAATGTTTGTTGTTTAAACCATTCAGTCTGTGGTATTCTGTTATAGCAGCCTGAAGAATCCAAGACAGTTAAATTTCTCATGTACACATCCTTCTCCTTTCCCCCAAGACAGTGGCTGTTAGGTCAAGAGAGTCATTGCTCAGGTGACACATGAGAAGGGTTTAGGTGTGTCGATGTGCAGTGTGTGAACACAACAGCTGTTACATTTGATAAAGGAAAGCTGAAAACCTTGTATACACATCATATAAATAAGGAAATCAAGGCCCAGAGATACGACATAATTTGAAGGTGAAAATAGTGTCACATTTGGAATTCAAGTCTAGATCCTGTGATATCTAATCTAAGCCCCAGCAGCAGCCAGGAAGAAGAAAAACAGGCAGACAACAAGTTGCACCTCAAGGGGTGGGAGCACAAGCCGCTTTAACTCCTCATATGGTCCTTGCATAGACACCCCTGTCCTGGGTTATTTCATTTTAAACCTCTCAGACCCACGAAGGTTGGTATTATTTTCACTAGTTCAGTACAACATTGAATATTCATTACAACATGAGTCATAAGGAAAAGTCCAAAGTGTGGTCAGTATTCTCTGATGCAGAAGACCTGCATGTATATATAATGAGTAAAAATATGCTTCAGCTTTTTAGAAAATTCACTTATGTAGAGACACACTGTGTCAATGTTAAACAAATAAATTCCTTTTGCATAATAATTATGTCTGTCATTTTCATTCAAAGAACTCAGAGCAATATTTTAATGTCCTTAAACAATGAAGAGTAAATACCTAAAATTTATTTCAACTAGGCCCAGAAATGATGCTGGCATTTTTTTTTCATCTTTTTATTTATTTATTTTTTATTATTATGTTATGTTAATCACCATACATCACATCATTAGTTTTTGATGTGGTGTTCCATGATTCATTGTTTTCATATAACACCCAGTGCTTCATGCAGAATGTGCCCTCTTTAATACCCATCACCAGGCTAACCCATCCTCCCACGCCCCCTCCCCTCTAGAACCCTCAGTTTGTTTCTCAGAGTCCATCATCTCTCATGGTTCATCTCCCCCTCCGATTTCCCCCCCTTCATTCTTCCCCTCCTGCTATCTTCTTCTTCTTCTTTTTTTTTTGTTTAACATATAATCTAAGTCCCAGGAGCCTGTTCCCTTGGAACGTCACCCCCTTGGTACAATATTTTAGGCATAGGCACTTCGTGTTCTAACTCCGGGTGGATTTTAAAGAACTCAGTAGATGCATGAATTCTAATTTTTTATCTTCTGTTGGGTTTCTAATTCAAAACTTGTTGAAAATGTAAACTATAAATATTTTTACTAAACAAAATTAAAATACCAATGCCAGGATAATAACTTACTTTCAAAATCCTCCATCAGCTGCAAAATCAGCTGTATGGGTGTCAAAGAGAAAGAAAATTATTCTAAGCTGAGTAACTTCCAGAATAAGCAACCTGTAAATACCTTTTTTTTTATTTGGCCTTGTCTCTTGATGGAAAAAATAGCTAACAGTGAGCAGAGAAGCCTAACACGCCAATACTCCCCAGTGTACAAGGACTTCTTTTTGGAAATATCCATTCACAATTTCTCTTCTAGGGTTGCCCACATCAAAAGTGGAGTGTAGTGCTGAAGAACATGGCTTTGGACTCAGATTAATTAATTCAAACAAACATTTATTGGGTACCTACTATGTGCACACTGAAGATACAATGAGGGACAAGATAAACTTGGTCCCAGCCTATGGAGGTCTTATTCTAGCAGAGAAGCAGATAAACGATAGAGTTTCAGATAAGAGTAAGTGCTGTGAAGGTCTTGGGGGAAAGTTTTCAGGTAGAGAACACAGCATGTGTCATGGGCCTGGGGTAGGAGTAAGCACAGCATCTCAGGGACCAGGTGAGCAAAGCAGAGAGAGGAAGAAGAGGTTGAGGGTGGGCTTTGGTGAAGAGTTTAGCTTTTATTCTAAATGTAATGGGAACCTATTAGAGGCCTAGGTAGGGGGGAAATAGGGTCTGACCCCTGTCTGAGAAAGGTGGCTCTGGGAGCTGGGTAGGGGTGGAGACTGCAGGGAAGGTGGGGCAGGAAGGGCAGTCAGGGACTTCTCCACAATTAAGGCTGAGTCTCAGTGGATGTGATTGCAGGGGGAGGCGGAGCTGCTGAGAAGTCATCAGCGGCAGATCAGTTCTAAAGTCTCAGCCTCCAGGATCTGATGGGGACCGAAGGACAGGAAGTCAGGCTTCCTTATTTTGAAGCCTGGGTAGTGCCATTAACTAAAAAAAGAAGAAAGAAGAAAAGAAAAAGAAAAAAGTCGGTGATTAGAAGACATGGGAGGGAGTATGGCCCAGTCCTTGAGGAAGTGGTAGGTGGGTGGGACTTGTGGCCTCAGATGGGGCCCTGAGTTTATCCACTGAGACAGGACAAAGGCCAACCACATGGGTATAGGTAGAGGCAGGTTGACAGATTTGGGGTTGGAGAATACGGTTCTAGTCTGATTGCTCATGTTTTATTTGTGAAATTACAAAAGGCATTGCCTACATGTGACAATAGGAGAGGTTGTGGCAGCATCCTGAGGAGAGTAGCAAGGATGTGACTTGGAAGGGGCATGCCTGTTGCCCAGGATACAGAAGGATCCATGCAAGCCAGAGAACATGTAAGTGTTGTGGCCAGAGGCAAAGCGAGATCACTCAGCATATTGGGCCTTGGAACTCTATCACATTAGGGTTACATAGAGCCAAAGAGGTAAATCCTGGGTGACCTGTGGATGGAGGGGAAATAGGCCAGCAAGGCCTGTTGGGGCAGTGCTCCCATCTTTCACAGGAAGGAAGTGGGCAATTAGTTCTACTTGGAGCTGCTTGCAGGATGTGTCAGAAGCACTTGGGAGAAAGGCTGTCTATGTCTTGGTGGGAAAAGACAATTTTACAAGGAATACGTGGGTCTCTGTGAGGTGTCCTTTACATCCTGCCTGAGCAGGATCATGACAGGAAGGGTTTGTTCCAGATCTGGGGTGAATCCAGCTCCAGTATTTAGTAACTCACTGACCTCAGGCAAGGCACTTCTCATCTGGAAAAGAGAGGTCATAACACTACCTACTTCAAATTTTGTTATGAACATTGAAAAATTTATTAGGTATAGCACTTGGTACATTTTTAGATATGGACAAGCCATTCAACAACTCAAATACTATTATTTTTAAGAATCCAGTTCTCACAATGACAATGAATCACTTCCATACTCTGTGTTGTTTCATCGTTTTCCAAAAAGGAGAGTGGATATTTTTGAGAACATTGTTAAGCATCAGAAAGACCTCTTGAGGAAGGCATCTTCTAGTGTTGAGGGCACTAACTTGAATCTCTGGCCAGCTTTCTGATAACAGTTTAGTGTCAGAAACAATTTCTCAAAGTAAGAGTATGGGTGCATACAAACACACACATGCACCATAAACACAGACATAAACACACACACCACACAGACACATGTGAGTTAGGTGCCTCTGAAGAGAGCTTACATCATGTGCTTTCATGAGTGGAGGAGCTGTTGGACGGACATCCTGGTGGTCTGAGAGTCTGCCATGAAGCAGCTAGTATCTGCCTCTCCTGAACACTGCCTTACCCTCTCTCCTTCTCAGTTTGAAAACTGGCCTCCATTTTTTAAAATAGAAGAGGAAGCGGTCGCCAGCTAAAAACTCCAGACTGGTTTATATGGCTAAAGCCTGTGGACATTACTGCTCACACCTCCAGTTCACACTTCCTTACCAACTCCTCAGCACAATGTTCTCAGTGGTGCAATCCCCCAGAGAGTCCTGCTCCCTGCAGCACTGGTGGAGTCTGGCCTCGAGTACCCACATAGGAATTGCAGATTATATGACACAAGGGAGTAAAATGGATTGCAGTGTGTGTCATGCACTCAAAATATTCTGTAACTGGAATGGGGTTGATCTAGTCCATGCTCTGTAACCTGCGGAGGAAGCCATGGTGAACTGTGGTGATGTACAAACTTGCCGAAGACTTCTCACCATATTAGTGCAGAGCTAAGACCATAACCTTATGGGTCTCATTCTAGTGCTATGGGTGCATATTTACTTTATTAACCCTTAATACACATTTGTGGAAAAAAATTAGAAAATCCAAATGAGTGAAAAAAAAACATAATATACACAAGACTTCTCCCACCAGGAGAAGGTCACCGTTGACGTTTCAATGTATACCTTCCCATAACTCCCCTCCAGATCCAGTTTTGCACAGGTGGACATTCTTGGCGGGATGTAGGTCATATATGGAATACTTGCTGCAAGGGTATTTGGACAATATATACTGTAACTTCCCACTTTCATAGTTAATGATGTAAATGAACTGAGGACGGTGACGGTATAATAAACCAACCCACCAGATTAGATACCACAGTCTGTGTTAACATGCACACTTGTATGATGTCATTTATGGTTGTATAATAACATTATTTAAACTAAATTTCCTTGTTTCATTAAGATATATACTTATAAATAATGAGTCCAGGTTAAAGAGTCTATGACTTTTTTCACCAATTTGCTATGCTCTAACAGACTGTTCTGCAAAAAGATTACACCTGTGTGTTAGAGGTTCACTCAACCCCTAACGAGTGCGGGATATTATTTTCTCAAGTATTTTCCCTTTTTGTCACCAAACAAAAAAGAACCAAACAACATTACCGCCATATTTTCAATAGCTTTATTTTAAACTACAAAGCAGAAATTGCCTAAGTAAAAACAAATTAAGGTGAAGAGCAGGAATCCAGGCATTTGGAAATGTGTTTGGTTTTAAGCCGATGTTCTAGCTCAGCACCCCAGTGACAAGAAAAAAATGATTCGTACTAATTCAAGAAATTCCAGTGCATTATCATCATTTTTATTTGGAAAAACATTTCAAATACCAAGCTAGGCTCAATGCTTTTAAGTCTTATAAATATTTTTTTGATTCAAAGAGATATCAATTTTACCCTCTTTATCTGATCCATCTCAAAACATTGCACGTTAATGCTTTTTCACTTCATTAGTAGCACTAACTGTACCTTTTCTTTTTAAATTTTTATTCTGAAGGTTTTTTCAGTTTTTTGTTTTTTAATCATTGAATTTATCTAAGGAAAGAGGCATAGACATTCTTCACATGTATAAACTAATTTTGAGAGCATTTCAGTCTTTATAAATGTAATTGATGTCTGTGACTTGAAGTGAAATTATTGGAAGCTTGAGCGGAAATCAAGATAACTCCTAGAACTAAGAAACTCCAAATAACTGAAGGTGTGTAGCTGAATACATGTGTTCATAACCTTTAAATAAAAAAACTTTATATTCTTTGTGTATGGTGTAAGAAAATGGTCCAGTTTCATTCTTCTGCATGTGACTATCCAGTTTTCCCAAAACCATTTGTTGAAGAGACTGTCTTTCCATTGATGTTCTTTCCTGCTTTATCAAAGAGTAGTTGACCATAGAGTTGAGGGTCTGTTTCTGGGTTCTCTATTCTGTTCCATTGATCTATGTGTCTGTTTTTGTGCCAGCACCATACTGTCTTGGTGATTAGAGCTTTGTAATAGAGCTGGAAGTCCGGAATTGTGATGCCGCCAGCTTTGCTTTGCTTTTTCAACATTCCTCTGGCTATTCGGGGTCTTTTCTGGTTCCAAACAAATTTTAGGATTGTTTGTTCCAGCTCTGTGAAAAATGATGGTATTTTGATAGGAATTGCATTGAATGCATAGATTGCTCTGGGAACCATAGACATTTTAACAATATTTGTTCTTCCAATCCATGAGCATGGAAGCAATGTCCACAACAGCCAAACTATGGAAAAAACCCAGATGTCCCTCAATAGATGAATGGATAAAGATGTGGTATACAGTGGAATATTACTCAGCCATCAAAAATGATGAAATCTTATAATTCACAATGACATGGATGGAGCTGGAGAGGATTATGCTAAGTGAAATAAGTCAGAGAAAGACAATTATCATATGATTTTGCTCATATGTGGAATTTAAGAAACAAACAGAGGATCATAGGGTAAGGGAGGGAAAATAAAATAAGATGAAATCAGAGAGGGAGACAAACCATAAGAGACACTTAACTCTAAGGAACAAACTGAGAGTTGCTGGAGAGGAGGTGGGGGGCATGGGGTAACTGGGTGATGGGCATTAAGGAGGGTATGTGATGTGATGAGCACTGTGTGTTACATGCAACAGATGAATAACTGAAGTCTACATCTGAAACTAATTGAATTTAAATAAAATAAGTTAAAGAAAGGAAAAAAAGAAACAGAAAACCTAATAAACTATAATGCATAGTTAAAAAGGAAAGAAACTTTATATTCTAATACCTGCTCTTCTCTCTTATAGTTTAATTGGTCCAAAACTAAAGCCCAGGATTACTCCTTGAGAATTCTAATTCAAGAAACTTGAAATATTGCTTATTAATTTTAAAGTATGATTTCCCATCATACAGCATTTTTATCAGCCTGGACTCACAAGGGCTCGACAGTAACCCTGGTCATCCTTTCTTCACAGTGTTTGTGAAACAGACATCATGTGCCCAGCTGGCAGTCAGCTTGAGGGAGATAGCAAAGAGATATGGAACATGGTTCATTCCTCAGGTAATACATGGATGACATGAGCATATCAAAAAGCATGGCAAGGTAAAAAGTGTGGCGTTAGTAATGATCACCTAGATCAGGGGTTGGCCAATTGTGCCCACAGCACGAATCTGGCCAACACCTGATATGGAAATAAAGATGTCCTGGGACAGTTAAACTCTCCCATTTACAGGTTATCTGCGTCTGCTGTTGTAGCATGATCATGTGAGAGTATGGCAGTGTGGGAATGTGTCTGTATGGCTGTGTGGCCGTGTGACTATGTGACTATGTGGAAATGTGGCAGTGTGACAGGGTGACAGTGTGACAGTGTGGAGGGGTGGCATCTGTCAGTTATTCATTCCTTCTTATTGGTTAGTAGTACCACAATTTGCTTATCCATTCCTCTGTTTATGGACTTTTGGATTGCTTCCAGTTTAGGGCTATTACAGAAAAACAAAAGACAAAAACCTTGCTATCAACATATATAAGTCTTCATGTGGACATAAGTTTGCATTTCTTTAGGTTAAATACCCAGGAGTGGAATGACTAGGCTGTATGGTAAGAGTATGTTAACTTTTAAAGAAACTACCAAACTGTTTTCCAAAACGGTTATGCCTTTTTACATTTCCATGAGCAGTATAGGAGAGTTCCAGTTGCTCCATATTCTCACCAATACTTGATATCATCAGCCTTTTTAATTTTAGCCCATTTGAAGTATGTGTGGGTAGTATCTCATTGTAGCTTCGTTTGCATTTCCTTGATGACTAATGATGTTGAGCATCTTTTCATAAATGTATTTGCCATCTGTTTATGTCCTTTTGTGAGGTATACTTCAGGTCTTTTGGTCTGATCTATGCATGACTCAGGCGTTCAGCTGAGATTTATTGTAGATGATCCAAATGTCAGTTCTGTTCTCAAAACTTTTGTCTCATTTGTCTGCATCTTTCCTGTGCATGCATAGTTCAGGAATTAGGTTGAGACTTGTGCAGATTCATAGATTGGAGAACACCTTCTCTGGCCCTCTCACTCTGCCATTTCCCTATACACTTGGGCCCCTTTCTTCAGGGGCCCTTTTCATTGTTCCTTTTGGACTTTTAGCCACCAGCCAAATGACTGGAGGCTGCTATCTGGAAAAAAAAAGCAGGGGGAATCCATCCCCAGGTAGGTCACCTCTACAACTTGTGACTTCCTTCACAATCTCCCCTTTTCATTTATTTTTCAGAATCTACAGGGTTGTTTTAATTTGCCCAGGTCTGGTTGTAGTCAGCAAGAGGGATAGGCTATACGGGGCTTACCCCACCACAGTGGAACTAGAACCAAATTACTAAATTGTAGGTAATTATTCTGTAACCTGGTCTTTCTTATTGGCCTACAAAGAGCTCCCTTTCCTCTCCCCCTCCTCTCTCTCTCTCTCTCTCTCTACACACACACACACACACTTTTTTCTAGAATACTAAGAATTCTGGCAATAATTTTCAGAAATCATAGCCTCCACACTCATAGATAATTGTTGGGTAGCTGATCAATGGCTGTTGAGGTTCAACTCACCTGCCATGTTGAAATTCAGCCAGACTTGATGGGGGTGCATGAGGATGACTGAATTGGAAATATTTTGTGCATTTCACTGCTGAATGGTGAGGAGACATTCAGTGTATGATAGATTTCTCATTTTTATATAAACTGTTTGCATTCTCTTAGTAAAAAATGACATTCTATGGGTTTAGTGGCAGATCTAGAGAGACCAAAGACTCATGGGACACACTCCTTGCAAGAATTTGAGTGGCATTGGCAATTCCATGGTGAGTAAAAACAAAGTCTTGCTAGTAAGAAATACTTCTTTAGCCTTGGTTGAACCTTCTCCAAGGCCCTAGATCTTTTGGAAGCAGCATCAGAAGCACCTTGTATTCAAGGTGAGCAATTGTAGAATTGGTGAGATGAGGCAAACAATCAGCAGTTTAGTCTACCTTACCTCACAGGCAGGTAGCATCTGAATTTGAATTTGTCACAGTGATGATTTCTTGGTGGCTGCTGATATCCTACTGTAGAGATGATTAATCTGCTAAAACACACATGAGGATTTGGAGATGCTTCACAACCCATTTCAAATATAAAATTGCCTGACATTTTTTTCTTAATTATTTCTAAATAAATGGTGCCATAATAATACTATGACAAATAAAGCTATGAGAGGTGTTAACTGACTGGTAATGTGTGGTCCATATGATAGGGGTACCTAACAACTGGAAAACCAACCTAAGGAAAAACCAAGGTATCTTCCATTACCGACTTTCAATTTTTATTATAGTCATAGAGTAAATCTGATGTTATTAATTTTCTATGGAAAATGATCACTTTTCTCATTCTGTGGGGTTTCTTTTATTTTTAAAAATTGGATGGTAGATATCTGTTCCATTGCAAGGCTGTAGGCAGGTATTAGATGTACACAATTGTGTTCCTGCTGGTGAGTGTGTGAGTACATATATATCTGAATATAGTAATTGTAAATAAATTATCAGAGACTTAAATCAGATTGAATTTAAAACCAAAATGGGGGGGGGCCTGGGTGGCTCAGTTGGTTAAGCCTCCAACTCCTGGTTTTGGCTCAGGTCATGCTCTCAGGATCCTGGGATCTAGTCCCAAGTTGGGCTCCACACTCAGCAGGGAGTCTGCTTCTCTGCCTCTCTCTCCCTCTCCTTCTGCCCCTCCTCCCACTCACACACGCTCACTTGGTGTTTTACACAAACAATGAATCATGGAACACTACCACAAAAACTAATGATGTACTGTATGGTGACTAACATAATAAAAAAAATAAATGAATAAATCTTTAAAAAATAAAAAAAACAAAATAGGTATAAACAGCACTATTTTTATAAACTTTGAACTGAAATCATTGGTTTTGCATAATGGCACATTTAATTAACTTTTTAGAGCTAGAAAGAAATGGATTAAATTTCAGTTTTTTAAACTAATATTGCTGTATGATGCTGGGCAAGTTAGTCAGCCTCTCTTGGCCTTAGTTTCTTCATACAAAATGTGATGATGTGGTTGTTGGGAGAATAAATTTAAAATTTTTATGTATAGCACAATATAAATAATAAAAGGCTCCTAGAAATATTTTTTTTAAAGATTTATTTACTCATCTGAGAGAGAGAGAGTGAGTGTGAGCCGGGAGAGGAGCAGAAGGAGAGGAAGAATCTCAAGCAGACTCCCCACTGAGCATGGAGCCCTATTACTTGTAACTGGGGACAAAATAAAAATATATATAACCTAATTAATTAGTGCAAGTCGTAATTGAAACTACGTATCTAGTTTTTCAAAACAAACCTTGCCAGGCTGATTTTTCATTTAATTCAAATCCCTGAGCCAGATAATTCTTTCGGCAGAGCTCAGGGGACCCAGAATAACAACTTCCTGTGTCTACAACTCACACAGTCTCCTCCTGTTTCCATTCCAAATATTCCCGTTCGTTGCTCTTATCTTGTGTCTCCCTTTTTCCACATCTGCCACTTTTTAACACTTTGATCATTTTATCTATAAAAAAAATTCTGTCTTTCCTCAGAATTCAAATTTATGAATGCCCAGGGCCCCTTTAGAGACTCCCTTTTTAGTTTTCTTGTGTGGCGCATGGTGTCTTTTAAAAATATCTAAGATACCTGAGAGTTAGGAAATGTGGCCAGCAGGTTCCCCTCTGAGAGTGCAGCATACAAACAATGTGGGAGACAACTAACCTCTTCCCTGATGCAGTTACTCCTGAGAACACAGTATTTAGGGCTTTCCCTGTCTCGGTAGAGTGGTTTGAATGAAGAAAACGGGACGGATTTCTTTTTTTTTTTTTTTTTTAAGCTTTTATTTATTTATTTGACAGAGAGAGACACAGTGAGAGAGGGAACACAAGCAGGGGGAGTGGGAGAGGGAGAAGCAGGCTTCCCACGGAATAGGGAGCCCGATGCGGGGCTTGATCCCAGGACCCTGGGATCATGACCTGAGCCGAAGGCAGACGCTTAATGACTGAGCCACCCAGGCGCCCCTGGACGGATTTCTAAGGGGACAAATGAAACACCCTCAACACAAACTATGATTTGCATCAAACTTATTTATTTGAGATATTTTACGTGATTTTATTCCTCCTATTAATGACTCTTCTTTATGTTAAGTTTGTGTGTCATAGGAAATAAATTTTGTTCCAGATTTGCTGTGAAGAAGATACGATAAATATGAAAGTCTTCAATAATTTATTTTAGAGGACTAATTTTGAAATTCACAAACATATTCATCTTTTTTTACAGAAAGAGGTCAAGCTCATTTTTATTTAGTTCATTTTCATATTTGGAACCCTTTCTTTGTTTGAATCAAGTGAAAACACAATGTCTCCACAATTCCTGTCTATACCTTTTACATATAGCAGCAGCCCCTGGAACAGAATGCACTGGTGCTGGTTATGCCCTAAAACAGAATAAACCTAGCAAATTCTATTAACTCTGATCACATGGCAGACTATATTTTGAATGATCATATAATGATTTAAACATTTATCTTCCTCAGAAGAAGCACTCAGAAGCTTTTCTCAGCATCTATTTTTTAGAGTCATAGAAAGCTTGAAAGTTTGTGTAGTAATCTCTCTTTTGCCTACAGGCAAGATTATACTTACATTATACCCCAATAGGTAGCTATAGCAATATGGAAAATTTTTAAAAATGTTCTCATGTGTACAATAAAAGCATTTACATAAGAAATGCCAGCAAAAGCAAAAAAAGGGAATAAAAGATAATCATATTATTTTTGAGAGGCTGCTGACAAATCTCATTTTTCCCCTTCCTTTGAGTAGAAACATTTTGCTCATTTTGGCTTATCTTTTCTTTCATGCTGTTTTCTTTTCTTGCCTCTTTCTTATAAGTCTGATTATTTTTTCTGAGAAAACTAATGATTCAGGAAGAGGAGCAGCAGTTTAAGGGCAGTTAGACTCCAGTGATGAAGTGAGGGGAGCTGCGTGTGTTTGCACACAGAGAGCATTTATGATTTCAACTGTTCCAAAGCAAGGGCCTGGTTTCCCAGAACAGCCCTGGCCATCCGCTGCTATCCATCAGTGTCAGGGCTGCTGATTGCCAACTGATTCACAGAAACTTTTCTTGGCCCCTCAGGCTCACCAAGCTGATTTGGGGGCTTTGAAATAGAAGCCAAATGTGCATTTCCAGTACCAAAGTCTCTACTAATCTGTTCCCAGCTGCAGGTGTCTGGAGGAGACGAGGTGCGGGGTGGGGTGAGATGGTGTGGGGCGGATGATGAAGACAGACTTTGGGACACTCCTTTCACCAGGATCCATGTTCAGTCCAGAGCTCCAGACTGATTAGCAGGTCCACTGGTCTGACAGTCTCTGAACCACAGGTATCATAGTGGGAGCATCCTGAGTCACTGGGTATGTAGAAATGGGAGTCTGGGTCACCAAGGATTTCAGTTAAGTCAAGCAAATAAATGGGTTGGACTTGATGCTTCTGCCACTGGAAATTTAAAAACCACTAAGTCATAGTAAGTATCACAGAATATTCTTGACTTTCAAATTCTTTTTTTAAAGATTTTATTCATTTATTTGTCAGAGAGAGAGAGAAAGAGAGGGAGTGAGAGAGAGAGAGTGAGTGCAAACAGGGGGAGCAGCAGGCAGAGGGAGAAGCAGACTCCCCTCAGAGCAAGGAACCCGATGTGGGACTCAATCTCAGGACCCCAAGATCACAACCTGAGCCGAAGGCAGATGAGTAACCAACTGGGCCACCCAGGCATCCCTTGACTTTCGAGTTCTTAACCTACATTTTAATGGTATCATAAAATAGAATGAGGAAGGGATGTCTCTTCTTCCTGAAGTTTGTGTTCTGGTCACAGTCATGCATTCTTCTTCTGGTCATACCTGTGAGGTCTACATCAATAAGATTGTTCCCATCCCTCAGGAAGACCTCATCCAAAGCATGTGATATAGTTTGGAAAAGCTGCCATCCATTCAAGCTTACAAGCTATGAATTCCTCATATACACCCCAACTTTGTTGAAACCCATCTTCCAAAGTAATTTAACCCGGGGTGCTCGTTTCCCTACATCATGGTATTTTGTTCCCTCATCTCTCCAGAACATCGCCATGTCCTTGCTGGCCTCCAACTCAGGGTAACAATGTTTGGGGGACCTGAGACCCTTTTACTATCTTCCTTTCTTCCATGCCCATCTTCCTCAAATTCTGCTCTCTTCCATTCTGTCCTTGGTTGTTGAGCATAGTTGGAGAAATTAATAAACTATACCAAAAAGTTTTGCATTGTTTACTTGGCCAAAAGTGGTTGCTTCCTTCCCTGAAAACCTACAGGCTTTGTACCTCTCTTACGACAGCCAGCTCATACTGCTTTCATTCTTTACTTGTACATATCCCTCACACCTTCCTTTAATGTCATTCATCTTTTTATCCCTCATAGTACCAGATCAATATGTAGCAGATAATACATATCTAATAAATAGAATGTGTTTAATATTTATTAAATTGAGTAGAAAAGACTGAAGAGAAGGTAGTTTGACTATTATTGGAAAAGCCCTTGCAGATGAGAATTGTGTGTGACCTGCAATATCTGATTAGATAATCTCCTACATTGCACAATTACCATTTCTTGTGTGTAAATCTTATCTAAAAGAGCACATTGCAAGGTTTGTAAGTAAGGAATGGCATGCTATATTTCTCTTGAAATTCCCACATTATTTATCCAATGTGCTAAATAAACCACCAAATCATAGAATGAAAAGAGACTCTAGAAGTGGGTCCACAGACTGCCTACATCAGAATCACCTAGGGAGATTTATAAAATATAGTTTCTTGGACTGTAGTGAGGAC
>NC_138379.1:95100108-95179498 GCF_054177405.1 Leptonychotes weddellii | reverse complement strand
GCTCAGGGGGTTGTTACCGCCACACCTGTGCCTGGGGGAACAGAGACTACAGCTCACCACTGCCTCCTGAGGAACAAGCCACACTGTCACGCCTTCCTGCGCCTCTCCAACTGCAGCTCACCAGTGCTTCCAGGGGCAGCAAGCTGCACTGTCACGGCTTCCTGTTCTGTGGCCCACTGCCGCTCAGCACTGCCTCCAGGGGCAGGAAGCTGCATTTCATCCCTTCCACCGTCTCACACTGCAGCTCAGCACTGCCTCCAGTGGATGGAAGCTGCACTGCACATCTTCAGCATCTCTCGCACTACCTCCCACCACTGCCTCCACTGGCGGCAGGCTGCACTGCTCGGTCTTCCACAGCATCTTGCACCGCAGCTCACCTCTGCCTCCAGTGGCGGCAATTTGTACTGCATGTTTTCTGGCGTCTCTCGCACTGCAGCTCACTCCTGCCTCCAGTGGAGGCTGGCTGCACTGGCACATATTCTAGCATCTCTTACACTACACCAAACTACTGCCACCAGAGAGGGCACGCTACACTATCATGTCTTCCATGGTCACTCGCACTGCAGCTCAGCACTGCCTCCTGTGGCAGTAGGCTGCACTGTCACTTCTATGTCTCACGCACTGCAGCTCACGACTGCCTCCATTGGTGGCAACTGCACTGTATGTCTTGCAGAGTCTCTTGCACTGTAGCTCACCACTGCCTCCAGTGGCGTAAATCTGCACTGGCACGTCTTCCAGCATTTCTGTCACTGCAGCTCACAACTTACTCCAGTGGTGGCAATCTGCACTGCATGTCTTCAGGAGTCTCTGCACTGCAGCTCACCACTGCCTCCAATGGCGGCAAGCTGCCCTGGTACTTCCAGTGTTTCTCAGAATGCACCTCATCACTGCCTCCAGTGGTGGCAAGCTGCATTGGCACATCATCCAGTGTCTCTCACACTGCTCAGCACTGCCTCCAGTGGCGGAAAACTGCAGTGTCTCGTCTTCCACCTTCTCTCGCACTGCAGCTCTGTACTGCCTCCAGTGGCAGCAAGCTCTACTGAGACGTCTTCCAGCCTCTCTCTGACTGCAGCTCACCACTGCCTCCTGTGGCAGCAAACTGCACTGCCCTGTCTATCAGCGTTTCTCGCTCTGCAGGTCACCACTGCCTCCAGTGAAGGCAATATGCATTGGCAGGTCTTCCAGCATCTCTCACACTGCAGCTCACCACTGCCTCTTATGGAAGGGAGGTATACTATCACACCTCACTGCCGTTGTGATGGATGACAGCTCAGTACTGCTCCTACAGCAGCAAGCTACACTGTCACCGCTTCCTACACTGGCCGAGTGCAGCTCACCCCTGCTTCCTGTAGAGCAAGCTGCACTGGCACGTCTTCCATTGTCTCTTGCACTGCAGCTCACCACTGCCTCCAGTGGCCCCAGTCTGCACTGACACGACTTCCTTTTCAGTGCCCTACTGCAGTTCACAACTGCCTCCAGTTGGGGCAAGCTGCACTGTCACTACTACCTTTCAGTGGCCGAGTGCAGCTTACCACTGCCGCCTATGTCAGCAAGCTGCTCTGTCACAACTTCTGGCATCTCTCCCTACTACCTCTCACCTCCACCTCCCAATGGTGCCAAGCTGTACTGCCGCAGCTTCCTGTGTCTCTCTCAACTACAGCTCATGACTGTCTCCTGTGGCAGCAAGCTGCACAATCACGGCATCCTGCCTCTGTGGCCAACTGTAGCTCACCACTGCCTCCCGTGGGGTTGGGGTGGGTGGGACCACAGGCCCAAGCTGCCCAGTTTGGCTGGGGTAGGTAGAACTCTGACTTAAGGCTCAACTCCTGTCTAATTTATTGTAGTGCTCTTCACAGATAAAGTGCCATTTTCCATGAGCCCTGATGTGGGAATGGTTGAGAATTTCCATTGTGATCCCCTCTCTGACCCTTAGTATATGTAGCAAAGTTACATTTAATTTTTAAACAATGAGGGACTTCCGGCTTTCTTTTCGTTATAACTATGGCTCAATTCCCCTGTGGTCTAAGAATATAATCTAGTTAATTTCAGGTTTTTAAAATTTGTAGACCTGATTCATAGCGCAACATATTGTCTATTTGCATACATATTCTATGACCACTTGAAAAGAACATATTCCACACTTACTATGTAACGTTCCAAATATGTCAGTTAGGTCACATTTGTTACCAATGTTTTGTCTGCTTTTTCTCTCAGATATTGAGAAAGGTATATTAAAATCTTCAAACGTTGCTACTCTATTTAACACTGTATTGGAGAATCTACCAAGTGTTATAAGGCAAGCAAACGAAAAGTATAAGGATTGAAGGGGTGGGGAAATGTGACTATTCACAGATAATAGGCTTGTATACATAGAGAATCCAAAATAGTTTATAAATACACTAGTAGAATTAAAAATGGAATTTAGAAATTTGAGATGAATCATAGCTTAAAATTAGTTTCTGGAAGAAAATGCAGAAAATGTCAATCTTGGGGTAGGACACAAAGTGCACTGACCATTTAAAAGGATTCAGTGGTACCTCATAAAATGTGACATTTCTGCTGATCTCATGACCATTAAGAAAATGAAAAGGCAAGCCACAGAATGGGAAGATTTACAATACACACACTGACAAAGACTTGTCAACAAAGAATTCCTACACATCAACCATAAAAAGAGAGTATTTTAAAACGAATACTTCACAAAAGATTTAATGATGGCCAATAAGAACAGGAAAGGTTGCTCAACAGTTTTATTTTCTGGGAAATCCAAATTAAAACCACAATGAGATACCATCACACCCATACAAGAATGCCTAAATTAGACTGACCATAGCAAGTGTTAATGAGGATGTTGAGCAACAGGAACAGTTATATTAACCAGGGTTCTCCAGAGACAGAAAATCCAAGAAACACCTATGCAGAGTTAGAGATTCAGCTCCTGCCTGAGAGCTCCAGTCGGTGGCCCCACAGCCTGCCCTAGGGATTTCTGACTCCCAGCCATCCCCAACATTCCACAAGCCAATCCCCTGCAATGGATCTCTTAATATCTGTCTCCTAGTGGCTCCATTTCTCTGACTGACCCTGCCTATAGATCTACTCACAGAATCTTGTCCCTAGAACTGAGATGAGCTGCCTAAAGAGATAGAGCACTGGCTCTTGGGTGTCTGAATTCAGTTGAGTTTGGCAGGTACTCTTCTGGGCGGGAGGGCCACCAGCCAGCTGGGTGATTTTGGACATGTCACAACTCCTCACTAAGCCTCAGTGTTCTCATATGTAGACAGGCTTATTCACAGTCCCTGGTTCAGGAGGCCCTTGGGGTGAAGATTAAATGTGGCTGTGGCCACACAACTGCATGACACTCTGCCCAGAGCTGCCAGTTTGAATGTTTACTAAAAGTTATGTCAGTGATCAAGTGACAGTCAACATGGTGTGATGGGAGAATAGTCAACAAGTGGGATCTCATTCAGTGCCACTCTGTCAAGGGCCTGAAAGAAGCCTGGGGGTAGCAGACATCACTCAAGGAGGTCACTGGGGGTAATGCTGGGGACTGATTTATTGTTGACCCCTCTTCTTGAATTTACTTCTTGGAAAATATATTTCCCCATAGTCTGAATGTGTCAGGCACTGCTCAAGATGCTGAGGACATGTGGTGAAAGGTCTGATGACAGTAGACAGGAAAGGATGAACTGAGAGAGACAGCATGTCCCATGGATATGAGTGTGGGGAAGCAGGTCCAAAGTGGGGTGGTAAGGGGTCAGGTAGGTTGCACAGGAAGGTCATTTGAACCAGGCTTGGAGCCAGGGAGAAAGGCTTGGTGATACCTAGGCAGAGAGCACTCAGAGAGGAGGGGAAGGAAATGTCCCTTGGGACTCCTGGGGGGACGGTGTCTGCAGCAGGGCCAGGAAAGACAGAGGCACAAATACCATCAGGCAGGAAACAGACCTCAGTATTGGGGCAAGGGCCCAAAGGGGATTATCACAACTCTACATTTTTCAGCAAGCCATGGAAAATCATCAGCCTGCTGGAACAGAGGAGTGAAATTATCTAACCTACATCTTAAAGAAGGCCCTCAAGGAAGCAGGGAGACTGGTGTGAGTCCATTGCACTTAGACCTTGGTGGCCAGCATCAGGGTAGTAGCATCCAAGGTTGCAGGGAGAAGTCCTCAGATTTCTGATGTATTTGATGACAAAGCAAAAGAGATTTTCTTTTTTTTTAAGATTTTTTATTTATTTGACAGAGAGACACAGCGAGAGAGGGAACACAAGCAGGGGGAGTGGGAGAGGGAGAAGCAGGCTACCCGCGTAGCAGGGAGCCCAATGAGGGGCTCGATCCCAGGACCCTGGGACCATGACCTGAGCTGAAGGCAGACGCTTAACGACTGAGCCACCCAGGTGCCTCAAAGCAAAAGAGATTTTCATGTTGACCAGTGTGGGCTCTGAAGAAGAGCAGTGTGGCATGTGTCCATGGTGTTGTTCTAGGAAACCAGAAGGATGGTGACACACTGAGGAGATGGGAAGCCTCTGAGAGGGATTGGGTGGTGGCATGCAGCATCGTCTGGGTGAAATTTGAGATGCTCACTGGACACATAAATGTAGGCATCAATTAAACAGTCAACTAGGACTTTAGAGTTCAGGGAACCAGTGATTCCAGATAATCATTCATTTGTCCAAACCTCAGAATGTCCAGCACCAAGAGTGAACCATCGGGGTGAACCCCGGGTTATGATGGGTCAATATGGGCTCATCAGTTGTAACAAAGTTACCATCTGGGGAGGCTATATGGATCCATGAACTTAGATTTTGAACACTCATTTGCATAAAACAATGAGGTAAAGAAATTCCCTTGAGAGTTATCAGGCGAAAGTTTGGATGACATATGCAAGACAGAGACATCTTAATGGCTCTGGCATTTAAAGTCTTCCATCAAAGGGTCTTCCCTGCCCAGTCATCTGAAGTCATGGCCCTCCAAAGATCCTTCTTCCTACCTCCCATCTCATCCGTTTTCCAGTGTATATATGATGGGGTTGACCATGGGAGTGACCATGGTGTAGAAGAGAGAAATGAACTTGCCCTGATCCTGGGATTAGTTGTTGCTGGGCTGGAGGAAGGTAGAGATGGTCATGGCATAGAACAGGGAGAACACTGTGAGCTGGGACACACATGTCCCAAACACTTTCATCTGCCCTGCAGCTGACTTACTTCTTAGGACTGCCCTGACAATCGACCATAGGAGATGATTTAACACCACAGGAATGAAAAGAAAGATCATGCTGAAAAAGAAGATCTCTGACTCATACACATTGGTGCCGACACAGACAAGCTTGAACATCAGGGGGACCTCACAAAAGAGGTGGGTCTATTTAATTTCTCCCACAAAGTGGTAAAAGGAAGATGAGCACTGTCTCAAATGAGGAGTTGGCAAAACCAGTGGACCATGATGCAGAAGCCAGCAGGGCACAGAGACAGAGGTGCATGATCACTATGTAGTGCAGGGGCCTGAAGGTGGCTGAGTAGCAGTCAAATCCCATGACCCCTAAGAGAATGCATTCTGTGCCTCCCAATCCAAGAAAGAGGAATGGATGAGCTACACAGCCACTGAAGGAAATAGAATTCTCTGCTCCCCTGAGATGAACCAGTAACTATGGAACAATGCTGGTCATGTAATACAGGTCCAGAAAGCTTAGGTCAGAAAGGAAAAAGTACATGAGATGTGGATCAAAGTGGGACAATGCAATGATGGTTGTGTTTCCCAACTAAGTGAACATATAGAAGATCAGAAGAACCAAAAAGAGGACTAACTCCAGTTGAGGCCACTCAGATAAATCCAGCATGATAAAATCAGTGGAAAAAAAAATAGCCATTTTTCTGTTCCATCCTCTGTTAGCACATGTCTCCTGTCAAGACCAAGCATTTAGGGATTTTTAAAAGATATCTTCTGTGGAATATTTATACAATGGAATATTACTCAGCCATCAAAAAGAATGAAATCTTGCCATTTGCAACAACGTGGATGGAACTAGAAGGTATTATGCTAAGCAAAGTAAGTCAGTCAGAGAAAAACAAATACCATATGATTTCACTCATAAGTAGAATTTAAGAAACAAAACAGATGAACATAGGAGAAGGAAAAATAAAGTAAGATTAAAACAGAGAGGGAAGCAAACCATTAGACTCTTAACTCTAGGAAACAAACTGAGGGTTGCTGGAAGGGAGGTGGTTGGGATGAGGTAACTGGGTAATGGGCATTAAGGAGGGCACTTGAAGTAATGAGCACAAGGTAGTATATGCAACTGTTGAATCACTAAATTCCACCTTAGAAACTAATAATACAGTATATGTTAATTAAATTGAATTTAAATTAAAAATTAAGAAAAGAGAAAGGACCCTAATTAATAAAATCATGAATAAAAGAGGAGAGATCACAAATAACACCAAAGAAATACAAACAAATTTAAGAACATATTATGAGCAACTATATGCCAAAAAATTAGGCAATCTGGAAGAAATGGATGCATTCCTAGAGACGTATAAACTACCAAAACTGAAACAAGAAGAAACAGAAAACTTGAACAGACCCATAACCAGCAAAGAAATTGAAGCAGTAATAAAAAATCTGAGTCCAGGACCAGATGGCTTCCCAGGGGAATTCTACCAAACATTTAAGGAAGAAATAATACCTATTCTACTGAAGCTGTTTCCAAAAATAGAAATAGAAGGAAAAGCTGGTGGCATCACAATTCTGGACTTCAAGCCATATTACGAAGCTGTAATCATCAAGATACTGTGGTATTGGCACAAAAACAGACACAAAGATAGGTGGAACAGAATGGACCCTCAACTCTATGGGTCAACTCATCTTCAACAAAGCAGGAAAGAATATTCAATGGAAAAAAGACAGTCTCTTCAACAAGTGGTGTTAGGAAAATTGGACAGCCACATGCAGAAGAATGAAACTAGACCATTTTCTTACATCACAAAGGAAAATAAACTCAAAATGAATGAAAGAACTAAATGTGAGACAGGAGTCCATCAAAGTCCCAGAGGAGAACACAGGCAAAAACCTCTTTAATCTCAGCCACAGCAACTTCTTGCTAGACACATCTCCAAAGGCAAGGGAAACAAAAGCAAAAATGAACTATTGGGACATCATCAAGATAAAAAGCTTTTGCACAGCAAAGGAAACAGTCAACAAAACTAAAAGGCAACAAACAGAATGGGAGAAGAGATTTGTAAATGTCTAATCAGATAAAGGGCTAGTATCTAAAATCTACAAAGAACTTATCAAACTCAACACCTAAACCACAAAAAATCCAGTCAAGAAATGGGCAAAAGACATGAACAGACACTTCTCCAAAGAAGATACACAAATGGCCAACAGACACATGAAGAAATGCTCAACATCACTCATCATCAGGGAAATGCAAATCAAAACCACAATGAGATACCACCTCACACCAGTCAGAATGACTAATATCAACAACACAGGAAACAACAGGTGTTGGAGAGGATGTGGAGAAAGGGGAACCCTCTTACATTGTTGGTGGGAATGCAAACTGGTATAGCCACTGTGGAGAACAGTTAAAAATAGAACTACCATATGACCCAGGAATTGCACTACTAGGTATTTATCCAAAGGATACAAAAATACTGATTCGAAGGGACACATGCTCCTCAATGTTTATAGCAGCGTTATCAACAATAGCCAAACTATGGAGAGAGACCAAATGTCCATAAACTGATGAATGGATAAAGAATACACACACACACACACACACACACGCACGCACAATGGAATATTCCTCAGCCATCAAAAAGAATGAAATCTTGCCATTTGCAATGACATGGATGGAACTAGAGTATATTCTGCTAAGTGAAATAAGTCAGGCAGAGAAAGACAAATATCATATGATTTCACTCATATGTAGAATTTCAGAAACAAAACAGATGAACATAGGGGAAAGGAAGGGAAACTAACATAAGATAAACACAGACATGGAGGCAAACCATAAGGGAGTCTTAACTATAGAGAACAAACTGAGGGTTTCTGGAAGGGAGGTGGGTCAGAGAATGGGCTAAATGGGTGATGGGCATTAAAGAGGGTACCTGGTGTGGTGAGCCCTGGGTGTTATATACAAATGATGAATCACTAAATTCTACTCCTGAAACCAATACTATGCTATATGTTAACTAACTTGAATTTAAGTAAAATCTTGGGAGAAAAAATAAAATAATAAATAAAATAAAATAATAAATCTGTTGATATTTATGTATTTAGATGTTCCAAAGAAGTTGGGTGCATAGATATTTACAATTGTTATATTCTTTTCCTTTTAATGTTTCAAGTTTTTATTTATTTATTTTAAAGTTTTATTTATTTGAGAGAGAGAGAACAGAGGGAGAGGGAGAAGCAGACTCCCTGCTGAGTGGGGAGCCAGATGCAGGGCTCAATCCCAGGACCCTGAGATCATGACCTGAGCCGAAGGCAGACACTTAACCAACTGAGCCACCCAGGCGCCCCCTCAAGTTTTTATTTAAAATCTAGTTAGTTAGCATATAACATAATATTAGTCTCAGGAGAAGAATTTAGTGATTCATTACTTACATATAACACCCAGTGTACAACTGTTACATCCTCTCATTAGATTGACCTCTTTATCATTATGAAATAACCTTTGTCTCTTGCTACAGTGTTTGTCTTAAAAGTCTATTTTGTCTGATATAAGTATTGCTATCTTGGCTATTTTTTTTAAAACTTCAATTTTCATGGAGTATCTTTTTCAATACCTTCCCTCTCAATCTCTACCTGTACTAGGTCTGAGTTTCTTGTAGGCAGCATATAGATGGATCTTTTTTATCCATTCAGTCCTGCTATGTCTTTTAATTGGAGCATTTAGACCATTTATATTTAAAGTAATTATTGACAAGTATGTACTTATGGTCACTTTGTTAATTTCTTCTGCTTGTTCTTGTAGTTTTTCTCTGTTCCTTACTGTTTCACATATTCTCTTTTCCTGGTGACTGGTGACATTCTTTTGGGTTATGCTTAGCTTTTTTTCTCTCTGTTTTGTCTATCTGTCATGGGTTTGATTTTGTGGTGACCATGAGATTCATATGGAACATCCCAACTATACGACACTCCATATTAAGTTGCTGGTCACTTAAGTTTGAATCCATTCTAAAAGGACTTCATTTCTACTCCCCTTCATGTTTTATGTATATGTTGTATTTTGCATATTTTTATTTTCTGAGTCCCTTAACCTAATTTTTAGAGAATTGATTTTAACACATACGTCTTTTAACCTTCATACTAATTGATCTACCACTTTTTCTGTATGTTTGCTTTTACTCAGTGAAATATTTTCTTTAATAATTTTTTTACTTCTTTTTATGTTTTTTTTTTTTTCTCCACTTGAAGAAGTCCCTTCAACATTTCTTTGTAAGGCCAGGTCAGTGGTGGTGAACTCCTTTAACTTTTGTTTGTCTGGGAAGCTCTTTATTTCTTGTTCAACTCTAGGGGCACCTGGGTGGCTCAGTTGGTTGCACATCCAACTCTTCCTTTTTTTTTTAAGAGAATAAGATGTTTTATTTTATTGTATTATGTTCAGCTAACCATCATATAGTACATCATTAGTTTTTGACGTAGTGTTCAATGATTCAATAGTTGTGTATAACACTCAGTTGAGCATCCGACTCTTGATCTCAGCTCAGGACTTGATCTCAGGGCCATGAGTTCAAGCCCCATTTTGGGCGTGGAGCCTACTTAAAAAAAAATTTCTCCTTCAATTCTAAATGACAGCCTTGCTGAATAGAGTATTCTGGTTGTAGGGTTCCTGTTGTTGTTGTTGATTTTTCCCTTTCAGCACTTTGAATACATGATGTTACTCCTTCCTCACCTGTAAGTTTATGCTGAAAATTAGCTGATAGCTGCATTGGCTTTTCCTTGCAGGCTAACCCTAACCCTAACCCTAACCCTATCCCTAACCCTAACCCTAACCCTAACCTTAACCCTATCCCTAATCCTAAGCATACCATTTGCAACAGCTGGGATGGAGCTAGAGAGAATGACTCTGAGTGAAAACCTAACACTAATCCACACCATCAGCCACTCCCAGAACCTGAACCCTAAGCCTGACCCTCACCCTAACCCTCAACTCAGGCCTCTGGGGAAACTGCCATGCTCTTGGCAGAAAGACTCCTAACAGCTCAGGGGTCTTAACTCTAACCCTAGCCATAGGTCTAGCACTACCCCAATTCAAACCCTAAGTGTGAGGAAACAGGGATTTGAGACACCTCACCAATGCCAGATGAGTCAGCCAGGAGGACAGAAGGAATCTGTACTTTAACCACCAGGACAGCGCCAGAGAGAATGATACTGAAGGAAAACCTAAACCTAACCCACATAATCAGCCTCCCCCGGAACCCAAACCGTAAGCCTGACCCTCACCCTAACCCTCACCCTCCACACAGCCCTTTGGGGAACTCTCTGCGCTGAAGGTAGATAGGACCCTAAGATCTTTCTGGCCCTACTCAGGCCTGAATCCTAGGTCTGAGGAAGCAATAGGTTAGGAACACATGACCAACACAGGCCCCTACCAGCCCCCAGGACCCTAACCCTAAGCCTACCTGGGCCCAAACCCTAGGTCATAGGAAAGTACAGATTTGGAACACCTGATAGACACCAGACACCTCAGCCAGGGGACACCAGAAGGACTTCAGACCCCTGCATGGCCTCAGGGAGGAGGGAGCCCACACCAGGGTAACCTTTCTGAAGTAGCAGGTGGATCCTGGTAGACAGTCTGTTCCCAGTTGGACTGGCTGCCTGATGGCGTCCCCGGCCTCTCCAGCACAGGAGGCTGCCAGGTGTCCTTCTGGAGGGTAGTCCCACCATCCCTCTCAAACTTTGCTGCCGAGGCAGCCCAGAATGCTACAGCTCTGCCTTCTGGGGCAACAGGCGTGATTTTGTGAGATACGGCCTGGATTGTGCAGGCGTCAAGCATGCCTGGGAGTCAGCTCCAAGGCCGAGGTTCTGCATTCAGCTGCCCTCGTAAAGTCCAGGGCATCCAAGGACTGCGGTGGCCGTGAATGCACAGTTGGCTTGCTGAGCTGGCCTCCAACTGGGCATGCGCTGATGGTCACTGCCACACCACATTGCTTGCAGGGGCTCTGGTGGGCAGCTGGGGTCAGACCAGTCCCCCAGGGGCCTGCTCAGGGGCGGGGCTCTAACTACACTCCCCTGTTTCAAGTCCAGACCTGCCCTGGGGCCTGAGCACAGCCGGCCCTGTCTCAGCTGGCCTCTGGCTATGCATCAGCCTTCAGCCCCTCTGCCACCCAGCCTTGATCTGCAAATTTGTTCCTGGCTGTCAAGCTGGGACCAGTCCCCCAAACATGCCCAGCCCCAGGGCGCAGAATGCTTCTCTTTCAAAATTCTTTCAAGGAGTCCCCTGAACGTGGCCCCACACTGTCCCCTTGTGGAGTGGGTGCCTGATGTGACTCACAGCTTCTAAAAGAGCAAAGGCCTTCCAAGATCTGTGCTGGGGACAGACTAGCCCCCTGACAGCCTGCTCGGGAGCCTGGGCTCAAACCTACGGTCCCTCATTTCAATAGCAGCCTCATTTGGAGCCTGGGCTGAGACTGCACCACGGGCCTTCGCTCTCCTACCCTCTGCCTTGGCATGTGGGGCAGCGGGTCCCCAGACAGCCTGGCTCAGCCCATGCAGAGGCAGTCAGCCACCCTGTCACCCTGCAGGTTTTGACCAGTTCTCTCGTTACCTGTTGGCGTGGGGACGGTCACCCACATAAGCACAACCCAAGGGTGGGGGGAGTGCTTCATCCCTCAAATTCTTTCAAATAAGGCAGCTTGAAACTGGCCTCAAAAAGTGTCTCTCTGCTGTGTACGCAGACTGACCCCCAGGGGCCCCGCCTGTCAAGGCTTCCAGATTCCTGCAGGGCAGCCTTCAGGGCAGAGATGGACACGTGTGAGGTTTCTGCTTGGAGTCGGGCAGATGCCCGCCGCACCCCGTCGCTGGCTACTGTGGCCCAGCCTGTCCCCACAGCTGCCCTGGTCCCTGCATCCCCGCCCTGGGCTGTCAGCTCACCTGCTGTCCTCACAGAGTCAGCCCATCCCGTGGGGCCCGTCCTGGAGAGCCCCCCAGCGGGAGAGAGCCCCCGCCCAGAAAACCTTGCTGAGGCTCCATTTGCAATCAGGGATGATCAGTCCCCGTTCATCCCAGCTGCCTGAGGGGGTCAGGGTTTTCCCAAACATCCAACCTGTGTCCAGTGGGGGCATACACTGACCATCCCTCGCCTCCCTGTCCCGGCCAGGCAGTCCCAATTTCTCCAGCTCTGCCTTGTGGGAGCCTCTGTGTGGACGCAGAGTCAGTCAAGCACGTCACCATGACCTGGGCCATGGGCCCCCCCTCCGGCCGCCCTGGTGCGGGGCCTGCCTGGGCTGCTAGCTCCCTTTGACCCAGTCAGCTGGCCCTGGGGTTCCAGGACTCTTCCACCCTGTGGCTGTGGGCTGATCCACGACCACCTGCGGAGGCTCCAGGCTGTAAGGACCCTACCCCCTGGAACTCTTTCAGAGCTGGCAGCCATCACTCACCCTGGAGACAGGCTGCCTGATGCGTTCCCGAACTTCTCCAGAACGCGAGGCCCCCAGGGGCTGCTTCTGGCTGGCTCCCCGGTCCAGGAGCCTGACCCCAACCAGGCAGGATCGATCCAAGCCCTAAGCGGTGACCAGTGGGCCCAGGGTGCAGGTTCAGACTTCAGAAAAGGCAGATGCCTTGAATCCCCCAGCAGTCCTCTCTTGGACACTGCCCTGCTCCAGGCCCCAGCTCACTGACCTGCCCCACTGCCCGCACACAGTCAGCAGCCTAGGAGCATACCCCAGGCTGCAGGGGTCTGACCTAACCCACCCACCTGCAGAGCTTCCAGGGTGCAGGGGGCACCCACTCTGAATGGCCTTCTGGGCTTCCTCTGACACGAAGGACGGTCGGTCCCTTTGGGGACTGGCTGCTTTTGTGGGGCCTGAGGCTGCTTCAGCAGTCAAAGCCTCTCGAGGGTGTCTTCTTAGAGGGGACCCCTGACCTCCCATGGGGCCCCATCAGGCCAGACCCCCCGCCCCAGGTCTGTCTTCAGGACAGATACACCTGTGGAGCTGGAGGTTTGGAGTTAGGCAGAACCCAGCTGCGCCCAGGGGCCTCCTTCTGTGGCTCGGGGTCTCCCGACAGCTGCCGTGTTGCAGGACCTGGGCCCCCAGCCTGCATGTCCTGCCGGCTTGCTCTGGCCCTGTCAGGCGGCCTTGGGTAGCTCCGGGCCCATGGGGGCCAGCACTCACCCCCCCACAGGGCTGATGGGCCCAGTGAGCACCTGCAGCGAACATCTTCTGGCGGTGGCAGCTCTCAACAGCCATGCACACAGGCTGCTGACAGGGTGCCGGCCTTTTCCAGAATTCGGGATTCCCAGCTGATTCCTGGGGCTGGCTACCCACGGGTCAGGAGCTCCGAGCAATGTACACCGTGCTCCCCTCCAGGTAGAGGTGGTCATAGGAACAGAACGTTGTGCTCAGAACGTCTCTGCCTTTCAAGGCACCACCCCACCGCTGTCCTGGCTCGAACTCCCACTGTGACAATAGGTTGTGCCCATCTGCAGCAGAGGACTGCCCCGACCACCCACTGTCTCCAGAAATAAGGGCACCACTAGGCCCCGGAGAGTATGTCGATCCTTCAAACGTCACCGCCTGTCTTGCTGGAGCATCGCTGTGGCCTGTGGACAGGGAGCAGGGAAATGACGGTGGAGTCTGGGCCCGTGTGTCTGACTGACGCCGTCCACCACCCGGACGGAACAAACACACCAGCAGCCAGTGCGGACAAGGCCGGGGGTGCTCCCGCACGAGCCGGGCCCTGTAACCCACTACACCGGCAGTTGGGCTGATCTACAGGGACGAACCCGATGGCTTGGATCATGAGACGCCGAGGGGCAATGATCATCAAGAAGCCCTTCCAGGGTCAAGATACGCGGAATGACATTTCGGTCCAAACCCATCGCTGTTTTCATATCCGGGATCCTACGGCTCTGAGCTCCTGGCCATCGGGCGCAGATGCCCCGGCCGAGGCATGAGCCCCAAGGCACCTGACTCCTCAGGACATACAGCAGGGTGGGGGCACGGACAGGGTGGCCAAGGCAGTGCCTGGTGGGGTGGTGTCTTTGCATGGATGCCCGTGACGCTTGAAGTAACAGCACGCCCTGCGTGTTCGCAACAACGCCCAAGGCAACTGCCCGAGAAACCCTGCGCCATCCAGTGGGGCCCCCCACCGGGATGAGACGGGCAAAATGATCACACTAGCCGGCCCCCTCCTCTGAGTGTGCGGTGGTTTGTGTAGACACTGCACGTGGCCTAACCCGAGCTGGCCCTGTCGCCGTGGGAACTAGGCTTGCAAACACGAGGCCGCCAGAGAAGGTGAGATCAGGTGTGGGTTTGCTTACTGAACAGACCGTGATCAAAGAGACCGTGATCACATTCCAAAGATCATAATGTGCAAGATCGGGGGAAAGAACATGGCGGTGAGTGGAGGATCCGTCTTCCTTGAACCCATAAGCAGCAGGGTTGGTGGAAAGAAAAATGGCGTATCACCAGCAGGGGAGAACCACCTTGGCTGGGTGGACCACAGTACCGTCCAGTTTCATACTTGGGAAGCCAAGCAGAATGGCTCGTTGCCCCACAGGCCAGATGGGGAGCCCGCGCTGTCGCCCCCAGTACTGAACGGGTATGGAAGTTACGGGACAGGGCCACTGCCCTGAATCTTACCCAAGATCAGTGTGTAATGCTGCAGAGAACAGCAAGCCCCTTCACACCTCAGAAAGGAGTGTGTACTGGAATTTGCGATGGGACGTCCTGCCAGCAGATCAGCCTGGATCACTTCAACATGCTCCAGAAAAAACAAGCCATCGACCCAAACACTCTCTGAGGTGACAGCTTGAAATGGTGAAAGTCAGTCCCCACTGGGACAGTCGGCCAGCCTGATGATGGAGTCCCAGACTTCCAGGAGTCAGGGCTCCAACGGGTCTGTTATTAGATCCGAGGGGGCACCTGCACCCCAGTGTTTATGGCAGCAAAGTCCACAACAACCAAACTACGGAGCGAGCCCAGATGTCCCCTGACAGATGAATGGATAAAGAAGATGTGGTTCATGTCTACAATGGAATATTACTCAGCCATCAGAAAGAATGACATATTGACATCTGCAATGATGAGGATGGAGCTAGAGGGTATGATTAAAGTGAAATAAGTCAGTCAAAGAAAGACAAATACCATATGATTTCACTCATATGTGCAATTTACGAAACAAAACAGAGGAGCATGGGGGAAGGAAGGGAAAAATAAAATAAGATGAAATCAGAGAGGGAGACAAACCATGAGAGACTATGGACCCCGGGAAACAGACTGCGGGGGGCTGGAGGGCGGTGGGGGGGCTGGGGTCACCAGGGGACGGGCATGAAGGAGGGCGCATGACTGAATGAGCACTGGGTATTGTGTGCAACGGATGAACCACTAGATTCTACCTCTGAAACTAATAGTACTCTATATGTTAATTAAATTGAATTTAAATAAAAATCTGGAAAAGGAAAACAACGTATCTGTCAGAGAAGACCACACCAGCGGGCACACAGGCCGCCCCCACTCTCCAGCGTCACCTTCCAGGGTGAGGCAGGGGCTCGGACTCAGGCAGAGGCCTTGGACTGACAGGTCTGCCTTCTGGCCGACCCGACCCTGCACACGCAGGGCTCACGCACAGGCAGGAGGCAGCCAGCTGGCTCTCCCTCCGTGGCCGCACCACCATTCCCAAACCGCCCTGAACCCCCGAGAACCTTCCGGAGGTGGCCGCTTGACTGTGGCAGCCCTCAGTCCCCATGAGGCCCGCCTGCCCGGAGTGGTCCCTGATTCAGTGGGGGGGCTCCCCAGCCAGCAGCCCCCAGCAGGTGCCCTCCGATCGGCCTTCACAGAGAATACGTGCCTCCGTGTCAACAAAGGCCTGGAAGGAGGCCGATTCCGGCCGGGCGCCCCATGTAGCCTCCTGCTGTGACCCAGCCTCTTCCTCCCGCGGCGCTGTCCCAAGCCCCCTGGCCTGAAGACAGCCCACTCTGGGCTGCAGGGGGCTCTCCAGACCCGTGGAGCTCCCGGTCTACATGCCCACAGTGGAGCAGGCTTTCTGAAACCGTCGATCCAACCTGGTCACAGTCAGTTCTCAGTTGAACTGCCTGCCTGAGGGGTTCCAGGCTTCCCCGGTGTCTTTCTGGACAGTAGCTCAACCGTTCACCCACACCTCCCTGCCAGGGCCACCCAGAAGGCTCCAGCTGCGCCTTCAGGGGAGAAATGGGTAATTGTGGGCCATGTGGCTGGGATTCTGCTGATGCCAGGCCCCGGTTCCTCATAGAACTTCCCCTTTACTGTCAAGGCTGGACTTGCAGCCGCCCCCCCCAATATGTGCAGGGGGCCTCCCGTCACCCCACTCCCAGCCCTCAGCTTCACCTGCCATTTCCCGTGTGGCATAGGGGAACTCAACCCTGCCTACCAGAGGGTGGACAGTGCTTACTCTCTGGGATTCTTTCCAAGCCAGCAGCTGGATACCAGCCACACACAGACCCCTTGTGGACGGTGTAGACAGCAAAATGCCGTCTCTCATGGGAGGCAGGAACCTGGGTCAACCAATGACCGGAGCCGTTCAGATACCGCAGCTACGAGATATCGCCTGGACCCCGGACTGATACCGAGCAGAGACCCAAAACTGCTTCAATCCCTTCAAAAAGGGCAGGATCAGACTCTTCAGAACTGACCCCTCCATGTCTGAGCACTTCAAACAGGCGGCTGCCCCCGAAGGCTCTGCCCCATTATCTCCGAAGCAAGAGCCTTCCCTGCTTGAACGTCAGCAGCAGTGGGTGCCCAGAGCTGACCCGGACTGAGGCCTCATCCCAGTGCACCCCACAGACTGACGTTCACTTCCGACCCCCCTGCCATGTACCCCCCCCATTATCTTGTTTGTTGTGTGGTTTGTCTCACATCCTGCTCTGTGTGCCGTGTAAGAAGCCAAATTTAATCACGTGCTGAAACGTCACTGAGTTTGGAATCCTGACCCTGCTTTGTACTTGTGATTAACTTTGCTTTAGGAATGAATAAAGCTGACATTGTGGAAAGACACCGTGCGCTCATGACAGACAGGATGCCCAAGTGGGCCACCCAGGCATCCCTCAACACCCAAGGCTCCCGGGGGTCTGTGTTTGGAGGGTCACCCGGACCATCCACACCGGCCTGTCCCCGCCGTGCCGACCAGATTACATCCAGCTGTGCCATCAGGGCAAATACGCTCATTCCTGGGGTTTATTGATTAAAATGAGACAGATTCGTCCTACCTTAACCACCCACAGCCGGGGCGCCAGCCCTGTTCCCGGGTCCCTGGCTGCCCCGGGCGGTGCGGCTCCTGCAAGGGCTTGCACACCCCTCCCACTGGCCACGGGCTTGCAGGCTGCCCGCGTAGAGAACGAGGCAGAGGAAATGCAGACAAAATGAAATAGTCCGGATAACGTGCAGCGCACTGACAAATACTTGAGGCTGGCAAAGCATAACCTTCCTCCAGGAACTCCGAATTGTAATGTTAATGCCTTGCTAGAGGGAAAAACAGCCTTAGCTTGACAAAAGCCTGGCCTCTGGTATCCTGAGAGTCTTCCTTAGCATTTGTTAATTCCCCCAACTCCAAAGTGTATGATCAATTGCCCCTCACAATCCCAGTGCAGCCCTTTCTGCCCCTGGGTCCTGTCCCTCGAGTTATAATAAAAACACTTTCTTGCACCAAACACATCTCAAGAATTCTTTCTTGACCATCGGGTCTGAACCCCCACTTCTCCACAACCCCGGGGCTCAGCCGATCTCAAACCACACAAACACCCTCCGGGCTAGAAGCCTTCCCTCCAAAACGTGTCTGAGGCGACAGTCAGGCCGCTCTCTGACTGGCTGCCCGCCTGTTGGGGTCCTGGGCTTACGCGGAACGCAGGGTCCGGATGTCTCTCAGTGCAGGGCCCTGGTAGCCGTACGGCCCCAGATGGCCAGGGCAGTCCACGCTCCTCCAGCTTTCCCTGCGGGTGTGAAACTGGGCACATGTGTGTTGTCTTGGGCTGGAATGAGGCAGAGGTCTTGGACCACCGTCATCCAGGCTCTCCGCACACTTAACCCTCTTTGGGGTCCCAGGCTCCCCACACCCACGTGGCTCACAGATGCGCACTAGGCTCCCCTCTACCTGTTTCTGAGAAGCCAGCTCTCAGTCTGTGCAGTCCCAGCCCTCGGGAACCACCTGGATGGGCTCCTGCAGGTACAGGTCCCACCCCAGAGACTCTTCCAGAAGCCCCAGCACTCAGTCCCCATTTACCTGCCTGCCAGGGGAGGTCCTCGGCTTCTCCAGCAACCAAGGCTCCCAGGGGTCTTTTTTGGGAGGGTTTCATAAGGGAAATCTGTGTCTTAGGATGACCAACAGCCAGCAAAGGAGTCCCAGTCCCTGCCCCGGGGGCTCTTCCGGGTTCTTCTCCCTGCTCTGCTTCCCGTGTGCACCAAAAGTGCTGAGTATGCAGACGTGGAAGTGTATAAATTACCCCGTTTGTTTGTGTTTGGGGCTCAGACCTTTGGAGATCACTCTCCTCTGAGCCCGCTGGCGTTAAATAAACCTGTCCTCCGAGATCTCCGAGTGCCGCTTGGTTCTTCTGTTGGGCGATCCCATCCAGGTTCCCTAACAGGTTCACCCGCCAGCAGGCCCTCAGGGAGAATCTGTGTCAACTAAGACTTCCAACACGGCCAATTCCAGGTACCCCCAGATAGCCTCCTCCTGTGCCCCGGCCCCTTCCTGCTGCTGCCCTGCCCCAGGCCCCGAGCTATCCTGAGCTGGCTGGCCTGGAGATGTGCCTTCTGCACCTCGCCAGCCCACGTTCGGCTCCAGGGGACACGCCAGCCTCTTGGAGTGCGGGTCAACCCCCGAGCCCCTGAAGGCCTCAGGGTGGAGGGAGCACACACAACCCTCATGAACGGGCAAACTGAACCTGGCTGACACGGTTGGGCTGGAGGCCTCTCCAGCAGAAGCGGCTCCCAGGGGACCCTCTTGGCCAAGGCAATCCAGACGGCTCCCGCTCTGCCTTCAGGGAGGACATGAGTGATCATGTGGGAGATGGTGTGGATTGTGCAAATGCCCTGTACGCCAGGCGCCCAGTGCCAGGCTTGGGCGCTGCCTATGTTTGGCCCCTTTGAGGTCTGGGCCGGCGGACTCTGGGGCGCTCAGGCCTCCACATCCACCGTCCCGTCCGCCGGCCGTCCGCTGTCTTCTGCCCACTTGTGCAGCCACGTTTCCATGAGGCCAGCTCTGCCTCCTTCCACCTCCTCCAGGACTGTCGCTGTCTGGCTCGCTGCCCTGCAGCCCTCCGAAAGCATGTGCGCTCGAGACCTGTAAATCAGCTCGCAAGAAAAGGCTAGTGTATCTTCTACTACTTCTTGCATGAAGGGTAACTTTCTCATTAACGAAGTATAAAGTCCTGAAGCAAATGAAGCTGTTCGCCCCTAAGAGGGGGTGGAAATTAACCAGGAGCTACCCAGGGCCTGGACAACGCCGACATCACAGGGGTGTGATAGGTCCGCCAAGAACTGAGATGTAAGCACACGGCAGATAGACTCGACCTGATACAAACGAGCCGAGGCTTCATTTTTCCACTTTGTGGATGGTTCCTTGGGGGCAGTTCTTCTCAAGTTTGTAAAGCTCTCTAGAATGAATAAGTTAAAGTAGGCCTCGTGGAACCAGCTCGTATTAATTAAATCTGTTCTTTTTTTTTAAAGATTTTATTTATTATTTTGTTCAAATATGTTTTTATTTTTCAAGGATGATAAATATGTGACATGAAGGCCGACTCCCCGTGTTGCTGGCAAGTACCGTTAATCATCCGTCATTCTTTCCTGCTGACCCAGGCTTCAGAATCCTGCCGAACACACCGCTGCAGACGCTTTGTCCCACCAGGTCAGAGAAATGTACGTGGAAACCTGAATTTGATTAGATTGTATGAGGTTTAAGAAGCGGTGGTATAAGACCACATAGAAAAGGGATTCAAGAGACCCATCTTTTCTCTACAGCCGCTAAAATTGGCTGAATGTGGATATTTGCGGAGTCTAGGGTGTATGAGCTCATTTCATCCTTACAAAAACCCTATGCAGGTGATAATCTTAGTTTTCTTTTTTCTTATCTGTAGAATTGGTACTAAGGCCCAGAAAGGTTAAGAAACTTAGGGAAGAACACAGCTGGTAACTGTCAGAGCTGACGTTCAGGCCCACATATTCTGGCTTAGATCTTGTACCCTGAACTACCAGGCTGAAAATAACATACAGCGACTAGAAAAAGTTGGAATCATTGAAGAAGGAAGGAATGAACAAACGAAGGAACGAAGGAAGGAAGGAAGGAGAAACAAAACAAAATCAATATTTATAAACATAATGTTTTTTCTAGGATCAAAACTATGCTTTGAAAAATGTATTTGACCATATATGTATATATTGGGTATGCATTTTATGGATATCTATTATATACCATGACAAACTATATAGATGACTATGTGTATATATACATTCCTCTGCATATTAACAAATCATAACACCAATATGACATGTTAACAATTTTTGAAATATAAGAAAATACAAAATTTGACCTTTTCCAATTATTCCGCAGGATAGTCCATGTTCTGAAGAAGAGGGAAGGGTAAATGTCAGGTGGCGAAACCGCAGCATACTGAAAAGGTTAAGGCAGAGAAGCAGAGCGTTACGATGGTTCTTTTAGTCTGAGACATGATACTAAGTAAACTTACTTTATTCTGAAATTGTTCTTGTGATGATATGAAAGTCTATTTTCATGGACAGTGATTAGGAGAAAAATGCAGGACAGTGGAGTTCAAGACTCACCTCCCAAATGTCATCATCAAAGTTTTTTTTTTAAAGATTTTATTTATTTATTTGACAGAGAGAGAGAGCGAGAGAGGGAACACAAGCAGGGGGAGTGGGAGAGGGAGAAGCAGGCTCCCCGCAGAGCAGGGAGCCCGATGTGGGGCTCGATCCCAGGACCCTGGGATCATGACCTGAGCCGAAGGCAGATGCTTAACGACTGAGCCACCCAGGCACCACCAAAGTTTTTTCTAATGATTTAGAAAAAAATTTGTAATGTTCTGTGCATTTCCTTGAGGACACGCCTGTCTGCCTGCTTCTACACTCTGTTCCTACTGTTCATCGGTGGACAATGACAAAAGCTACGGCTTGCAGAGTAGGCATTATGAACAGAAGAAAGGTGAAAATTTTTTAGATTCCATCTCATGGTTTTTACTTCAATATTCTAGATAACATCATACTTAGGGTGTAACTATTATGAACATATGATCTCCTTAGCAGGTGTAATACCCCTTCACACTGAATAAGGTGGCTCTTCAATATGTCATTTTCACAAGAGTCTGGAAAAGCATGAATCAATACCCCTGTGATCCACTTACACTGGATAAACCGATTATCCATCAAATGGCATAAGTGAAAAAAATAAACTATCATATATTTGGTCAGTGTCTCTAGTTATTTTCTCAAATGTACTGTTAAGTAACAAGAATTCAACTGGGTAAATCTTAAAGATCTAATTGGCTTCATGAATCAATTCACCCATCAGGCACCATCCCACCTACCAAGTAGAGGGGAGCCCCAAAGAGCTCACAAAAGGAAAGGTTTTTTTTTTTTTTTAAAGATTTTATTTATTTATTTGACAGAGAGAGAGCACAAGTAGGCAAAGCGGCAGACAGAGGGAGAAGGAGAAGCAGGCTCCCCGCTGATCAGGGAGCCCGATGCGGGGCTCGATCCCAGGACCCTGGGATCATGACCTGAGCCGAAGGCAGACGCTTAACGACTGAGCCACCCAGGCGCCCCTGAAAGGAAAGGTTTTTAAAAGTAGAATGGGAGTGGGAAAAAGGAAATCATGAGCAAAGAATCCATTGTTTCAGGAAGGTTGCCCTCGAAAGGGGAACGGAAGGAGACCATCAGTTAGTGTCCTAGGGCTGACCAGGGAATTCCCATGTTGACCCTGGAGCACCGAAACTGCAGTTAACAGGAAGTCTCATGTGCTGATGTGGGGCCTCAACTAAGTGACACCATTTGGGGCCTATGGTTTTCTTTTTAACAGTGCAAAAATCGCTACAAAAACTGGTTCCAAAATAAGAGCTTTTTATAATTCGTGACCAGGGGTTACCATCAAATTCATGCTGGGAAAATGTTTGAAAAAGTGTCTGAAAACTTTTATGGCTGTAGCTATAATATACACAGAGTGAAAAAGAAAATTCAAGCAATCATTCTAATGAATCAAGAAAAAAAATATTTTGCCTTCATTCCAGTTCTTTCCGAGAGTTCATGGTGTATCTCTCAGCTTGGCTAGTCACACATAAAAGTAAAGACTTAGACTATGAGTCAAGATTTTGTACAAGAACAGGATGTTTAGATGCATTTTCAACTTCCATCCATGTTAGGACGCTGGGCTGTCTGCCTACCCAAACTTTGATTAACTGGCTCAGGTAGAAACTCATTAGATGGGTTTCGGGAGAACAACGCAGAGGTCTGGGCTGGGAATTCATAATCTTTTCTGCTTCTCCAGTGACTCAATGGTGCTCACTCTCCATCAAAGGGCAGAGACTCAGTCGTATAGGATCCCACCTCCAGCACCATCAGTCAAGCTGCGGGGACGGCAGGTGTGACTTTCATAAACCCCACCTGGCACACGACGATGACGAAGGAGAATTTCAGAGTGAAGAAGGAGGTCCTATCTGCTTGTTAGAATCAGAACAGATGCACTTGCACTTCACACTTAACTGTGGCACTCGGAGAAACAGCTCCTCCTTGGCCTTGATGCTGGCAGACTGGGTCCAGGGACACAGAGGTGTCCTGCAGGACCAGTCAAGAGGGTCCCTGGCTGTGTGTGGGATAGAAATCATGCGTGAGCCAGCAGGAGGTGAGTGCAGAGTTTAGTGAAGGTATAGAGAGAGGGCAGGTACAGAGAGCATCCGGGAGACTCAGAAAGGAAAGGAGAGAGTCTCGTCTTTGCTCAGGGTCTGGGGTTTTTACTGAGGATTGTGGTCTGGTGGACCTGTCCTGTCAGGCATCCACAAACTGGTCAGAACAAAGACAAGAGCCCAGGTGTCCATCCTAAGTCATTTATTCCCTGAAGCCGTGGTCTTGGCGTTGAGATGTCTCGCTCTGGATATCTGGCTCTGGTGGACTGGAATACGTGTATGATAGCTTCCGCCAGTCATTCTCACCTGGTCCTTCCTTAGATAGTATCTGTCCTAGAGAATCATTAACTCCTTGTCCCTTACAAGGATGACGTGCACTATTAGCCTTCTGAGGCCTGGGTCAAGTGGGGGTGCAGGTCCTTGCAAGAATAGAAGCAGGAAAAGGAGCAAAGAGCAGGTTTTCATGGAGTCCTTCAGTTTCCCAACCTCAGCCTGAAACTGGCAATCGGTCCAGACAGTGATTCTGTTGGTCGGTTGGTTGGTTGGTCTGTCTGGTTGACAAATACTACCATGCAGTCTTTCCATTTTAAATGTTTGGTTAGATTTTACTATTCGCATGGTGATAAGAACTATGGTCAGTTTCCATCCTGGAACAGTCCCAGATGGGTACGATGGACTGCCAAACCTGTTCTCACCAAGTCACAGCCACCGAATTTACCGTTTCCTTCTGAAGGACTTCGTGTCCCATATTCACGCCCAGCTCTTGGCCTTGCTCACACTGCCTCCACCCTTCATACACATCCCCATCTGTTGTTCTTGGTTTTTTTTAATATGCAATCCTCTCAAAGCCAGACCTCCTCTGGACCCACAGCCTCCATGAGTAACACTGCTGTCTGTCTCTGCATCAGGCAGGTTATGGAATGTAGGGTTTTCAGGTGCAGCCCACTTTTCTGCACCTAGAGATTGAAATATGAGCTTTACAAGACAACCGTACTCCAACATCGTCTGTGGAGACCACAGGGAAGTGTGAAGCATCTGTTGTGAGGCAGGCCTGGGTTCTGTTCCTGGCTCTGACCCTCTCTGCGCAAGTTACTTAGCTTCTAAAGGCTCCAGTTTTTATGGAAGGAGCCAAGATGTCCTTCGACAGACGAATGGATAAAGAAGATGTGGTTCATATATACAAGGGAAGAGTACTCAGCCATCAGAAAGGATGAACACTTACCATTTGCATCAACGTGGATGGTACTGGAGGGGATTATGCGAGTGAAATAAGTCAGTCAGAGAAAGACAATTATCATATGGTTTCACTCATATGTAGAACATAAGGAATAGCATGGAGGACCACAGGGGAAGGGAGGGAAAACTGAACGGGAAGAAATCAGAGAGGGAGACAAACCATGAGAGACTCTGGACCCCGGGAAACAAACTGAGGGTTACAGAAGGGAGGGGGGGTGGGGGGATGGGGTAGCCGGCTTATGGGCATTAAGGAGGGCACGTGATGTGATGAGCACTGGGCGTGATACGCAACTGATGAATCACTGACCTCTACCTCTGAAACCAATAATACATGATATGTTACTTAATTGGATTTAAATTTAAAAGAATAGAGGCTCCAATTTTCTCATTTCTAAAATGAGAGTCTTAACAGTGTTTACCTCAAACAGTTGTTATAAGCATAGAGTAAGCTTGAATTCAGTTCTTCATGGAAAGCACCTATCATGTGCCTGGCACACGGTAGAGGCTCAGTGAACACTGAGCAACACAACAGTTGTGTTAAGTCCCGTTTCTTTATTTGGTTGCAAGCTCCTTGAGGTCAGACATTCATTTTTCATTCTTCTCAGTCCCTGGGAAAGTTTTAAGCAGACAGTAGTAGGTTCTGGTAATTCATTGGCTATGCCTAGTAGAATCATACTGAATTTGGGTTATTTCTCAGCTTTGGCGTAAGGAGCATGGCAGAGAGTAAAACTAGGCCTGGACGTACAAACACAGGGACTTGGTTTTGTTCAGTGGGAGCAGGTTTGCCAGGAGGCGTGACTGTGGCCTTGGCCCTCACGGAGGACCCACGTGGTCACAGACATCACTGGGCTGCCCTCCTTATGGAGCCCCAGCCTCCAGAAAGCACCAAATCTGAGAAGAGAAATTCGACAAACAGAACAAGTCGGATCAATACATTTCAACGGAGGAATCACTTTATTTTTAAAGGTTAGGCTGACTGCAACAGGAATACAGGATTTACAGCCAACGGCCTTGAGACTCACGAAGGGTAGTCATGCTCAGAACCATCTTTGACAGACAATATGCCTTTAATTAAGCTCTTGTTGCAATTTTTAAAGCCTTTCTTAACATAATGGTTGGTTTCTCTTTTCATGTCCAAATCGAAAAGAAATTAGAAAAGGGGCCAACTCAGCGGCACTTTGAGGAGAATCCACTGACTTGAGGACATATTAATTTTGCAGAGTCACGAGACAGCACCTGATGGTGGTGTTTTTACTGGGAGAGCCAGAATCATGCCTGTTGCACTTCCTAAAACCTGTATCTCGTCAGGCCAGCCCGACCTAAAGACACCGGGGAATCTGAGTATGTTTTCTTGATTCTCTGGAGTCGAGCCCATTCGCGGCCAGAGCGCCCCTTGGCACGGGGAGGGCAACCTCTTGCTCGGCACGCTACACAAACTTTGTGGATGTTGGGTTATTTTAATGTGCTGACAGAGCCTTTGGTAGGAGGTTGGTTTTTACAACTTCTGATTCAAATATTATCACAAAACATTTGAAAGCACACCTTTACTGTATTAACAAGTAACTTCTCAATAAACAATACCCACAAATACAAAATCACTGAATATAAAATCTCAGATGTATTTTCTGATCTGATTACATAAAGCTTCTTTGATTTAAATTTAGCCAAAGTTGGGGTTAACTAGACTTTTGTGACCATTTTATCCCTAGAATGAAGTTAAAAATTTGTATTTGAAGCCTCCCTTTATTGAGTTTAAAGCAACACTTCCCGTTAATGCCCAGCGTCATTTAAATGTTGGCAGTTTGTCAGGTCGAACAGATGAACGTTCATTTCTCTCTGTGTTGTTTTAGATATTGCCTCAAATCATCAGTAAGAACACCCGCAAATGTGTACAAATGCAGATTCCTGTTTGATATATTTTGACAGGAGGGGAGAACATACTGAGAGTGACAGGTAAGTATTTGCAAGTTCCCTCCACACTTCTTTTTCTTTATACTCGACGCCAAATGTGGGACTTCCCCTGTAAATGCCCTCAGAAATGGCACAAAACTATGCTATCATTGGACCAAATCACCGCAATCATTTGTGACTTTGATACTTCTCCAATAAAGGGTTCTCCAATAATCTTTAAGTCACAGTAAAAAAAAAAAAGAAACCATAAGAGGTTTCGAGAGTCTGTACTGGCTGCAAAAGCAAACAGGACAAGCATCTCATACGCACTCATGTGTGAGTGCAGAAACACACATGCACACACACACGCGCATGCACACAAACTAAACCATGTTTCCAGAGCTCAGTAGAGGAAGCACTTTTTCACTGTTAAGTGTAACATTTTCAGTGAGATGAGTCAGAAAGTTCAGGAAAGATTTAATCGCATTTTGCACAGATATTACCAATCATAGTCTGTGGGGGCCAAGCAGAGTAGATGATTAAACAGCACTCTCCAAATAGCCATAGATCATCTTTCCCTAGGTTTCAGGGCTGGAAGTCACCATCAGGGGACCCATAAAGCAGGCAAGAAGTTACCTGAAGTGACCTTCAAGAGAAATGCTGCACAGAGAGTGTCCCCAAGCAGACACGACACAGAATCACATCATCACAATAGTTATACCCAAGAAGGCAGTTATAAAAACAAGTGTCAAACAACCAGGCACAATTCCCATCATAATCTGAAAACTTTAGCCTGAACAATGAAATTCAATGACCAAAAATATTAAATATTAGGGTTTCGGATGATGGGATGATCCAAGTTATCTTTGGACATTTTCTTGTTTAAAAGGTGGTCACACTGTCACTTAAAAAAATAAATTGGAAGATAATATGGCTTCAAGTGGACAAATAAATATGATTTTTAAAGGAAGTCTTTGCATTATCTATTGCTTTCCTCTTGATTTGGTTCCATTGATAATTTCTCCTCAAGTTTTCTAATAAGTTCTGCTAGGTCTTCTGAATTCTGAGTTTTTTCTTCAAGGAGTTCATAGCGGAGGCTTGAGATGTCCTGTTTAATTTCCTTCAGTTCCCCTTTGAAAAACGAGAATGATAAGGAGTAACTGTAAATACAGATGCAGAGAAACTAGGGATGCTGGAACAGAATGAAATCAGTCCTAATTCCACACACATCTGTCGTTTGAATCCCTCCAAAGGAAACTTCCTAATGGGGCAGGTTTCTATTTCCTCAGCTAAGCTTTTGGTGAATGAAAAGATTATAGAGAAAGAATTGTAACGAATGTCCTCAAGTAAAAAGGAGGCACTAGTGGCAAATGTTTGTAGGAGCTGGGGGCAACAGCCTTCTGCTCCTCCCAACCCCTTCCTCCTCCCCCCACAGCTGCCCCCCAGAAGCAAGGGTTATTTGTGTAGCAAGTGCCATCTGCCCTGGCTGTGGAGAATGAGCCCATTTCCCTACACTCTTCACACTGACAGTGGGAGGACCTTGTCCTCTTCTCCCCTGGAGGGTCGCCCTCCCACCCCATTCCCTCCAGCTTCCCTGCAGCTCGGCCTCAGGCCCCACACCCTCACCCATCCCTGTTCAACTCACCTTCATTCACTTCGTCACTCTCTCTATCTACCTGGGCTTGTAGTACATATCTTTTAATGAGCCTCTTCATAATTTTCTAGACCAAGAAAGGAGAAATCCATCTCAGTTTTATGTTTATGACAAATCTCTCATTTGTAATAAGTGAGTCTTTCCTTCCTCAGGACTTCAGAAGTGATCCCTAACAAAGATTCAGATGATTTATCTGGCAGGGAATGCATACTATCACCAGATTATTAAAGCAATTTTTGCACTACTGGAGCTAATGACTCAGAGATTAATTCCTGAGAAAAGAATAGTTTTAGAGCAAACATCTGCTCCTTGATGTTCATTGCTTGTACTTTATTTGCAGACTATTAGAGAAAAACACAGCCTTTCAGTTGGGGAGGTTAAAGGTGTGGATAATACCGCATGTGGAAACCGGAAATTAAGCAAATACACACTCATTTACGTTCTTTGACCTCCCTTACCAAGAAATGTAATCAGTTTTGGTTTTATATTTGCTAGTAATTCAGGAATGGCTAGTTTCAGTGTAACAAAGTTTCTCCGGTGAGAATGTTGCGTTCACTCTACACGTTTCATGAAGAGTAGCAGGCTCAGCACCGTGGGCCGGAAGTCCTGGGTGGATCCACGGTTAAGCCAAATATGACTCTCTAAACCCCAAATTAAATGGTGGACAGGAAAATATCACTTTCAAGAACTTATTCTAAGGATGTAACTGGGGGCATGGACAAGTATGCTGATGGTAGTACTACTTATTTTTTTAAAAGATTTTATTCATTTCTTTGAGACAAAGAGAGCGCAAATGAGAGAGCACAAGCCAGGGAGGGGGGCGGCAGAGAGAGAGGGAGAAGCAGGTCCCCTGCGGAGCGGGGAGCCCGAGGCGGGGCTCGGTCCCAGGACCCCGAGATCATGACCTGAGCCGAAGGCAGACGCGTAACGACTGAGCCCCCCAGGCGCCCCATTCGTGCTACTTACAATAGTAGAAAAAACCCTTCAACGTCCATCAATAGGAAATTATTTTAATAAATTATCATATATTTGTACAAAGGAATACTACATATCCATTAAAATTAATACGAATATATGTTTTGTGACATAAAAAACTGTTATTTATTCTCATTTATATAATATTACATATACATGTAAATAATATTGAATTATATGTAAAATTATACATATACATATAAATCACCTGGCAGAAAGTAAGTAGTCCTTAAATCTCAGTGGTAGGGTCTGAGGTACATTTTACTCTCTTCTGTATGTTTTTTCGTGAGAATAGACTCTTTACAATGAACATGTAGACTCTAAGCTCTGAGATGCCAAGACTTCATCTATTTTATTTACTTACGTATCTCCAGTACTTAGCATATATGTGAATTCATGCATTATTTTGATATTGAGAAAAACAACATAATAGGTTATTTTCATTTAAAGAATCACATAGTTTGGGATTTTAAATATTACAAATAACTAGCCTTAGTTCTTCAAGAAAAATATCATGCTTACCTGATATTGTCTGGGAGGATTATTGAAACTGTTTAACTGGAAATCTTCTGAGCTCCTCACACTTGATTGTTTACTATGCCCAAGCTGTAATTTGAAAAGAATTAGAAATTCTTCTTTTTCTTTTAAATAATGTGATGATATTTATTAGTTACATATAGGAATTTATTCATTACATATGTACATTTTCATTTAATTTGCTTGACAGTCTGTCTTCCAAGATAAATCACAGGTGCCTGAATGTGCTCAGCCTCTTGATGGCTAATCAAGGCTGTCTGAGGAGCCTCCTCGACTTCATGACGATCAATCATGTTGCCATGAGAATGACACTTTACCCTTACCACAGGTACGTCTCTGATAGAGGGAGAGGCAAACAAGCTCAGAAAGTAATGGTGGTGATCTCAGAAGTCCATTGATAAGGGAGTATCAGGCCAGCATAAATGACCACAGCATCCACACGTGCAGTAGGGTGTGATGGGGGTCCCGGGGTAACACCAGGGTAAGACTTTGTTCAGGTGCCAAGAAATAACTAATGACTGTATTTGAATTTCAGCATCTGCATAGTATCACATTTGGGCAGTACTTTTCAAAAAATCTATTTGCTCGAACAGGCAATTAACAAAGATCTAAAGCAATCTGTAATAAAGGTTGTAAAGGACCATATTACAATGCTAAAAGAATGATTAAAGAAACTATGGCATTTTGTAAAAAGAAAAACTGGTTTTAAACAGAAATAAGTAGGAGAACCTGAGCAAAACACAGCAGCTCCATTTTTTTTTTTTTTTTTTTGCTTGTTTTCGGCTGCACAACTATTTTGCAGAGCACAAGAAACTCCAAGACCATCTTCAAAGACAGGCATGGTTTATATTTCCCAATGACATCTAAGTTGCTCTAAGTAAAGCTCATTGAGAATTAAATCCTTAACTTCAATGCTTTGATGTTTTAAATGGCCACATGCTGAAATAAAGCAGCTCGGCACACATTCACCCACTGAACAGGTACACACTGACTGAGTGTTTATAGGTAGATGCTGTGCTATAGGGTCTGGGTATTCAATGGAGAACAAAACAGTTATGATCTAGCCAAGTTATAATAATAGGAAAACATATAGTAAGGCTGGTAAGGCCCATAAAGTGCAATATGCAATTCTGAAAATATTCTGTAGACAGCACGCCTTTCCCCGTAGCTGTTTTTGCTTTCCTTTCGACCTCTCTAAAAGTGTCAGCAAAATATCCATATTCTTTTACTTTATATTCACTTCAAAAAACATGAAGATATAATTATATCATTGGCCAAATTAAGCAAAGAGAGGCAGCGTGGGTTCTCTGAACGAGCTCCTGACATAAAGCTGAAGGCTGAACTCTGGCTCTGTCGCAGGCTGCTGGGGAGTGGCAGAAAGACACGCCGGAACTTTCTGCACTCGATCCGACAAGAAAGGGAGTCAGGGGACACCTGTGCTCCTTCAAGTCCTACTGATCTATGAATTCATGAAATGAACGCAAACTTCAACTATATTTTTAGTAATGTAATTTTTAATATTTATTTTTAAAAATGTAGTTATTCCCTTATTTTTATGATGATACAGTTCTTCCTGGTTTTCACTGTGATTTATGCCATAAGGGCATCATCATGAAATGGGATGAGTAGATTCAAGCTCAGTTTCATCCCCCACTGGTTATGATAAAGCATGGAGGGTGAGGACAGGTTCCTAGAGGAAAAGGATCCAGACAGGGGGACTCTTGGTGCATCATGCCTCTGATTTATTTACCACCTATTCATGAATGCACAGCTTCATGATTGCAAATCATTTCTTCTTTCGTTGGAGGCCATTAGTACATCCAAAAGGTGTTCATGGAAACAGGAAAGTGAAAAATTATGTTTCTTTGGGATTTTTTTGAAGATGTATGTGTGGACCTTAAAACTCAATATGCCAACCATCCCCAATTAAGGCAGCTCACAACACTGCATGCCTATAGAGATCATCTTTTTTTTGGTGTGGGGGGTTGCTTAAAAGTGTATTAACATCACCGAGGCCCTCGTTCATTTACTCTTTTCTAATTTAAGGCCTTTGTGGTTGCTGTTCCCAGTTCCTGAAACACCCTTTGCCTGGCTGGCTGATTTGCTCTGCCTCACTCTTTGGGTTTTAGCTTCAAACATAAGCTCCTCAGAGAGCCTTTTCCTGCCCACCCCATGAAAAAGAGATCTTGAGCAAGCTACGACTTCTGTATCCTTTACAGTGTTTCACAACTGACAATTACTTTATACACTGGCTTGTCTACACCCTGCTAGGCTCTAAGGAAGGAGGGATTTTGTTTACCTCATCCCAGTGTCCCCAGAGCAAGCACCACCCGACAGAGGGCAAGTGCTGAAAAAGCAGTGGATGGTGAAAGCAAGAAGAGCTTCTGGGTCCGTGACGGGTCCACTCGCTTTCTAGACCCCTTGCTCTACAAGACAAATACAATCCGGGTTCATAAACCAGGGGGTGGCAGCTCAGCAACAAGGTAAAGATACATCTGAAACATGAAGAATGAATTTAGGGCAGGAGGCTGGTGCCCTACCCTGGAAGGCTTGGAAGAGGTAAGAGTGGTGGCAAAGCCAGAAAGTGGTATTCTGTTCACTGGAGAATGTGTATGCTTGTAGATTTTCCAGAGTGTAGATGTCAAGGTGTCCATGACCACAGCTACCGTGCGTTCATACGGTTTCGGCGCGACACACAGCATCCCGCCTCCACCCCCCCAGCAGGGCATGCACTCCACGGGCAGAGTCCAGAGTTTCTCAACTGCAACAGTTCTGACACTCTGGGCTGGATGATTCTTCATTGTGGAGGCTTCCTGTGCCTCGTAGAATGTTTAGCAGCATCCCCAGCCTCTACCCACTAGATGCCTGTAACAGCTCCCCTCTCTGGTTGCGACAGCCACAGTGTCCCCAGGAATCACAAATGCATCCTGAGGCGCTGGTAGTGGGGGATCCAGACCACCCCTGGCTGGGAACCACGGTGCCGTTCAGTGGTCTATGACTAAGCAGTTACAAATTCATTCGGATCGTTTTTATGTGACTAGCTCTTCTCTAAACCTGAAATATGAAATTGGATGCCAATATAACAAAAAATTCTAATCAGTGTCTAACACATAGATATTTAACACATAGGTATCTATCTAACACGTAGGCATTTAATAAATACGTGTCAGACGATTCTAGGAAAAAAATCGTACATGGGGAGGAACTCCCTCGCGGTGCCGGGAAGCTGCATGAACCCTGGGGGCAGGACGCGGCGTCTACAGCTACCGAAGGAGCTGCTGCCTATTCTCTGCATTTATACCTAGTTCCTGCCTTCTTCATACTTTCTTTCGCCCCTTTCCCAGGAGTTAGCTTGATGCGAGCATTTAGCCTGAGGACGGGAACAGGGCGAGGAGCTCCAACTGTGCAGACACCCTGTGCCGTCGGCAGGGACGCAGACAGGAGACAGCGCGCACGTGCGACGGTGCTTCCGGAGCTCCTGCTCCAGAATCCAGTAGATGTAGATCCGAATTCTGGCTCCGGCATTTGTCTGAAATGCGACTCTGCGCCAGGAACTTCAGCCCTATATCCTCAGGCTGCTGATGCATAAAACAGGGGAAATAATTTTCCCTCCCTCCTCGCGGTAACTAAACAGATAAGGTGTGTAGAACACAGATCTGGTACACAGCCAGTGCTCGGCAAGGCTCACAGCCATCACGGTTGTAGGGAAGGGTGAATATCTCCTATCCACGATGTGGACTCAGGCCTGCTTCATGCTGAATATTGCTGTGTATGGACGTGTCCACGACAGTCATTCAGGGAATGGAGCGTTCCGTGACCCCACCCCAGACAGCGTTAGAATATGCGAACTCCTTATTAGAATACACACTGCCAAGCCCACCGCCACAGATTTTAACTCAATATACCCGGAGAAGGGGATTGGGACTTTGTGCAAAATCAAGTGGAGACGCCGCCCTGGGGCAGCGATGATTGATTAGACAGCCTCTGACCTAATCAGTTCCCAGATATATAACTAATAAACATGACCTCCACATCTCACTCAACCCAGAGCCGAGTAGACAGAAAATGCAGCAATAACGTGTGTGCTCCTCATCGGTCTACCGTGTCGGGCGCGCAGGCCGCTCTCAAACCGACCAGTTGGGCGTGATCTTTCCTGGAGCTTGCAGAGAGCCGTTCTCCAAGAAGTAATTTGGCACTTTCAGTTTACGCAGGGCATGCAGGACGGCGGAACTGACTTTAACTACACCACCCTTTCAGACTGAGTCTGAAAAGCTAATGCTAGCAGTCACCCAACTCAGTGACCTTCAGAGCTGCAGGGCATCATCCAAGGTAACAGCATTATTACGTGGCTCATCCTCCTGATTTCCGCGGCGGGTCTGCAGAGCTGTGAAGACAGTACTCATGAGCCTGACCTCGGTAACCCTCACGGGGTCAGAGAGAAGATCCAAGTGAAATGGAAACCTGACTGTTTCAGACGCCGACCTTATGGAAAAGAAAGCAAAGCCGCGCACACTGGGTAAGGAAGAATGAACTATGAGGGTTTTTCTTAGTACCTATTAGGGCCAAGCACGTCCCAATGGGAGTCCCTCTCAGTAACAACAGGCAAAATCAATTAGAAATATAAATGGTTGCTTTAAAAAGCATTCTCCCAGGAATGCAGTTAATGTATCAAGCAAAAGCAAGGTATGTGCCCCAAGTTTTGTTCATCACAAGCTTACACGGCCAGGGAAAGTAAAGTAGATAGTTGTGTTACTTTGGTCCTCTGGGAATCAAATGCCAAGACCAGTTAGAAGTATGAGCTGTATCCAGAATCATGCCTCTGAGAGACAACAGGGAGTAGGAGCAGGGGAGGCAGAGAAAGCTTCCAGAACCTGAGGCTTGGCTCACCTGTGAAAGCGCAGAGGGCAAGAAGACTCAGAAAGTCAGCCAAGCCAACAGGGAGCTGAGCACAAAGACGGCCCCAGGACGGGTCCTGCGGGAAATGCCTGGGACCTAGAGTGTGGCTACCGTGGGAAAGCTGGGGGACCCCAAAGGCACTAGAGGCTGTCCACTGATCACATTCCTTGAAAGAAGATATGAGCAGCACATCTCTACAATGGCACAACAAAAAAACACACGAAAGGGTCTCAGGATGGTTCAACTGACATTAGAATTGACATTTCATTGATTCACAACTGGGGTCAGATACCACAGGCTCAATATTGCTCTTAGAGACTTTATTTTAATCCAGGATTAAAATAGGGGGAAAGTGTCAGGTGATCCAACCCTCTTTAAAAGATATAAAATGCAGGGCGCCTGGGTGGCTCAGTTGGTTGGGCATCTGACTCTTGGTTTTGGCTCAGGTTGTGATCTTGGGGTTGTGGGATGGAGCCCCACGTCGGGCTCCATGCTCAGCACGGGATCTGCTTGGATTCTCTTTCCTGGCACACCCCACTGCCCCCCACCCACATGCACATGCTCTCTCTTTCTCTCTAAAATAAATAAATAAATCTTTTTACCAAAGGATATAAAATGCATTTTTCAGACGATTAGAATAAATTTTAATTTTCTACATTTTTGGAGAAATTACAAAGAAAATAGCGTTATTTGATTTCTGAGATACTATAGTTTCTATCATAAAGGAAAACAGAAATTTTGATTCCCTTGAATTTTTCTCATATTTTGCAATGATTTGTTCTCATGCATGCATCATCCGTTCGGCACAAGTATGTCCGTCGTTCACAAAGCATCACCGAAACCTCCCAACAATCCCGTGTGATGGGTTCACAACTTGGCCCTCCCTACTTTACAGATGAGGAAAGTAAGGCTCGGGGAAGCACACTGAATTACTGCTGTGGGGCCGGAGGTGAGATGACATCCCAATCTTCCCAGTACTTAGATCGATACCGTATCAATACTTCCTAGCATTCTGGTTTTGTTGGGGGAGGTAACGGGCTTAGCTTGAAAACAAAGCAAAATGGCCTCTGACCTGGACTCCTCGTCCGGTCTGACAAGCGGCTGTGATGGGAGACACAAAGCTGTCATCTGCGTCTGACTACAACAAACCCCGGAGAATCACGGAGCCTCCACCCTGACAACAGTCCTGCAGGGCCTAAGTCTGAGGAGTTCAACGAGAGAGGGACACACAGCTGTCTCGCTTAAACCTCCGCGATGCTTGGGGTGCCTGGGTGGCTCAGTTGGTTGGGCGACTGCCTTCGGCTCGGATCGTGGTCCTGGAGTCCCGGGATTGAGTCCCGCATCGGGCTCCCCGCTCGGCGGGGGGTCTGCTTCTCCCTCTGGCCCTCTTCCCTCTCGTGCTCTCTGTCTCTCATTCTCTCTCTAATAAGTAAAATCTTAAAAAAAAAAAAAAACCTCCGCAATGCTTTTATTATGTGCAGCTGAACGCAAGTCCTACTGGACACCCCACCCTTCCCCTAAAGATTTCATCGACAATGCCCCTTGGCGACAGCCTGTATCATGCCCCCACTGTGCACACCAGGAGGAAGCAAACGTCCTCATGGTTGGGAACGCTGCCACCACAGTAGGAGCTAAGGCACCTGCAGGGCCCACTGCTCCTTATGAGCCGCACTGACTACAGTGGGCACTGATCTCCCCAACCAGCTGCTACAGGTGCGTACTGGACACCTGCACTGCCTTGGGGACCCCAGTCATCTGCCCCCTCAGTCCCCAGTGAGCTCCTCTACCCTTTTAATTCTTCCTTCCTGTATTTCATTACCCATAAGTACCCAGAAATATATGTCTAATATCTGCCTTAAATATATATGCAATTCTTAAATATATACACGGCTTATTTTCACCTCTCAATAACAGACTCTTTGAGGCAATATTAAAATCGTTAACTTCTCTTGTGAGTCTATTACCTGTTTCTTGAAATTGCTTCTGAACATTTGTCCTTTTCTCTGAAAACATAAGCCTGGTCATATGCATGACTTCGTATTTTCAAATGTGATCTCACCTGTTTTTTGTCAAGTGGTAATTTTGAAAGGTCTTCGTGACTCCCCAAAATTCCTAATTTCTTTTCTTCATTTCTCTTTTAAAAATAGATAGGAAACAAATAATAAAACTAAAAATAGACAGTAAAATGAATACAACTGCAAATTCTACATTTAGAATTGCAAAAACAATTTCATTCTTTTTTCCATATTTTAAAAGCCACCTGGGTCTAATTCTATAGCAAGGTTCAAGAAGAGAAACATGTTCTTACTGGATTCTTCCCATTGGTAAGCACTTAGAAACTTCATCTGGACACTAAGTTCCCTCAGTTGCAGTTTTGTTTTTTTTTAAGATTTATATATTTATGGGTGTGGAGGGAGAGGGAGAGGGAAAGAATCTCAAGCAGACTCCCCATTGAGTGCAGAGCCTGACCCAGGACTCAATCTCATGACCCTGAGATCATGACCTGAGCCGAAACCTAGAGTCAGATGTTCAGACGACTGAGGCCCCCAGCGCCCCTCAGGTTGCAGTTCTAATTAGACCTGTAAACGTCACACTTAAAAGTAAAGTGAGAGAAATTCCTGCCATCAACTCACTGAGTTCTAGAAGTTAGACAATGGAAAATTAAAAGGGTAATTAAAATGGTGTATTTTCCCAAAAATTTCACACAAATAGTATAATAATAACCACATTTAAAGAGGGCTTTATAATTCTCAAAGCCCTTTTACATATTTATTTGATTTTTTTTATGATGTAGATATAAATTCCCATAGTACACTTGGAGAAACTGAAGCTCAGAGAGCTTATTATTTACTTGAGAACCCCAAGTGGTGAGTGGCAAAACAGAGCAGAAATTAGAATGTTTCTCTTTTCTCTCAGTGATAGAATCTTAGAATTGCAAGAAACTTTTACAATCATTTGGCTCAACTGCCCACTCGCTGTAGGAAGATCTTCTAAAAACTCCTAATATTGGTCATCCAGCATTTATTGATTGCTTGCAATGATGGGGAACTCACTAGAGTTCACAAGACAGCCCCCTCTGTTGGATAGATCTTGTTATGACAAGTTTGTTTTTACATAGAACTAAAACTGAACTATTTGCAACTTTTGCCCATTTCCTCTCTTCCTGTTTTTGAAGAGACAAACAAAACAAAACAAAACCAAAAAAAAAAAACCCAAGTATACACCCTAGTCAAAATTGGGAGTTCTAAAGATATTTACCTTGTTCCCCTTCAATCCTCCTTCTTTGGATGTAACAGCCAGATCCTTCCATTCCCCATCATATAACACCTTATCCACACCTGTCCCCACGCTGGCCCTTCTCCTCTGAATGAATCTATCTCAATGTTCCCCCTGGGTGTAGAGGACAGCCCTGACCCCATACACACTTCTGCACAACATCCCACTTGTGCCTGAAACACTTCTGAACATCCTACCTGCTCATCTACACGCTGAATGTCTTTCTTTTATGGCTTCTTGAAATCACACTGCCACATGGGGTAACTGTTTCTGGTTAATACCCTTCAATCTTTCTTTCTTGAACTACTTAATGCCAAGCCTAGTCTCCCATATTACATGCGAGTAATTGATTTCTGAAGTTTTCAATGTAGAAGAGTCTGTCAAAGTCCCCCCACATCATAACCGGCTACTGATGCTTCACCATGCTGTGTGAACTGAAGGTGGGGCGGGGGGGGGGGGGTCCTGAAGCCACAAGAGCAAACATGGCGCCCACTACAGATGATACTTTATTATAGTTACAGTTCATGAATTTTTCCTACATTCTTTTAAGTAGGAAATTTCCAGTAAGCTCCTGCTAAACAACAAGCCAAAGGACCATGCTGATTTGGGAATGACTGGACATGTCATCATGGACCACTTCTTTTTAAAAGGATGTAGTACCATGGTTTTAATGATCATAATGTTTAAAAATATAATTTTAAATTATCAAGTCAAATTACCTTGTTCATCTCTGCATCCTCCTGGAAACCTTTCTTATGGCCCTGGAACATCTCAGAAATCCACTTTTTAAGTCTCAGTAAGAGATAAAACAGGGACTTTGGACTTGGCACCAGGTTGAAAGGAACAGGTAGAGTTCTTCCCTCCTCAAAGTAGGAAAACCAAAGTTTGGCCCTTGCAAATTTCCATTCCACATCAGCATCATCCTATACAGACACACATGACAGTTGAGCAAAGAGAGGCATAAACAGAATCACCCAGATTCTTCCAACACTGCGTAGCTAGAGCTTGCAAACACTCTCAGACCCCAAAGACCAGTCCAAGATTTTTCTTAAATGTTAAAGTTCTACTCACTCTTTCCAAAATCTGAAATTTTACCAGACTTACAGAACGAAAGATCTCAAAATGTGCATATGTTTATAAATACTCTGAAAGGTATAAATGTATTTTTCTACATTCTAAAAAACACCATGAAAAATTATTCACTCTTTTGTTCTGCAGGAGATCATAAATTTGATTAATCTGTTCTGCAGGAGATCATAAATTGGACCAAAATTTCTGGAATAAAAACTTATTCTATCATGCTAAATTTGGGAAAGGGTCAATTTTGAACACCACTACGAAAAGGATTTGGAGACTAGCGGTATTTATAAGCAATAATTTTTTTAAATAAAATATAAATTCAACCTGACATAGTATTTCTACTGTTGTTTTTTTTTTTAAATAATGAGTTGGACAACATTTCTCCAAGCAAAGAGTTAATATTTTCTAGATTACTGGCCAGACAAGTATATAAAACAGGCAAAGAACAAATGAGGAAAAGGAGAATGTACTTTCACCACATTGCTGAGTTGATGCCTGGAATAAGTTAAAACATGTAGTCACAGAGCATACAAATGTATAGAAATTATACCTCAATTTCCTGGAAGGAACTGTTGATCATTGCAATTAGCATATTGAGCAAAACAATGACCATTGTGACATTATAGACTCCATAAAGAACATAACCAATGTTTTCAATGAATTTGTGATTATAGTTGATGACCACTGACTTCACTTCAGAAAGTCCAAAGATAGCCCAGAACAGTGTCTTAAAACTCTCCTCCACTCTGGGGAAAAATAAAGAGATAGTACAGTATATAAATGACAATAATCCCATAATAAAAGTGAGTTGATTTAGTGTCTTTGTGAATCACCAGATATTCATGACAAAATTCTTTACTTCTCTGAACCTGTTTTCTGTACTATGGGTACAATAATTTTTATTTCCCAGTGGTTGCAGGGATGAAGCACTCAGCTCAATATCTGCCACATAATAAGCACTTAAAAATGCTATTAACATAACTTCATAACCACAGATAGCAACATTTAAGCAATCCATAGCTTTGGCAATGGAAATGTTAAATGTATTAATAAATAAAAATAATACTGTTTGTTAGAGTCCTATCAGGTTTCCTGCTTATCATACTTCTACTCGTGTCCAATAAATAGATAATAATAGTGTGTGTCTTAAGGAAAATATGACAGTATAAACAAAGACATTATTACCAAAATCACTGACAAGTCTTGGGTGGGAATGTCAATGCTTTATGCATAATTACTGACCAAAGCGAAGTCCCCCGGCTTAACCGAGCTGGTGTCATCTCTCTGATAAACTGCACTGACAAGACTATGGCTAATAATAGGTCATATTTCAGTTGGCGCTTCTCATTGTAACACAGACGACCTAACATTTGAGTAATCGATTCTAAGCATACGTTGTAAGAGTGCAGAGGATAGAGTCCGGGACAAGGGCTGAGGTCCTGGCTTTTCCATAGGCTAGTGGCTATGCAACATTCAGCAAATTATTTAACTTTTCTGAGCTTCAGTTTCTTCTTTTTGTGAAACAGAGATAATGAAATGATGTGAGTGAGGTATTTTACCAGAATAACTGGCGCTAAAAATGTTAGTTATTAACGACTTAGTATTAGGAAGGTGCCTATGTTTTCGAGTTTTTCCAATTCATTTAAAAATTCTCTCACTGGAGATGAAGTCTTCGCCAAAACATCATCCACCCCAAGGATACCTATGAACCCTGTTAAGCTAACATTTAGTTAATCTGCAATCTCCACCATCAGAACATCTGAAATCACATACGTTGTGAAAGCTTCATTTTGTTTTGCACCAATGTAGTAGGAGTAGAGGTTGAACATCCCAATCATGAAGGCCACGAACACCATGATGAATATGACCATGAACTTGAAGATGTCCTTCACTGTTCTCCCAAGCGATATCTGCAGAGGTCCAAAGCTTTCGTTGGCTGGTAAAATATAAGCTATTCTTGAGAAACTCAGAACTACAGCAATTGCATAAAGACCTTCAGATATGATTTGAGGATCAGAGGGGTCCCACTTGATCCTGGCTAGGAAAGAGGAAAGACAAGCGTTATCATGAGTTTCTGTAAGTTGTTTACTTAGGCAACTTCTTTTCTGCTAAAGAAATATAATTACATTAGCAATCAAATGTCTAAGGGTTGAGTATATTGAAGCTTCTGAATTAGAAGAAAATGACCCTCCTGATTTGCTGGTAATTTTCCATAAGAATATAGCATAATGGTTAAGAGTTCAAACTAGGGACTTGGTATCTGCAAAAATTCGTGTGTGTGTGTGTGTGTGTGTGTGTGTGTGTGTGTGTAAAAACTGGTACAGATTAACTTCTCTTATTTTTATTTTCCCATCTTTAAAAATGAGATACTACCGCTCCTCCCTCTCTCATCTACTTGAAAATTCAATAGGCGAACATATACTCGGTGTGTGGAACATGCTCAGCACTACACAAAGGGTAGCATTTATCATTGAACCTTAAACTTATAATTCCACTGTAATGTAATCTGGGGTTTGCAAAATCCTGGCAGTTATTTCAATGTACTAGAAGTAATTCTTATTGGTCACTCAAAAATGTCCATTTTTCCCATAAAAATGTAGCAAGTATTCATTTTTTCATTTTTCTGGCATTATTATATTAGGTCATCAAAACCCAATTAAGAAACCATTATGAAGAAAAATGCAAAACGATGTGTAAGAGAGAGGAAAAATAGGATTATATTTGCTTATTTGCTGGGACGTGAAATCAGGAAGGGATACAAGAGACTAGTAAAAGCAGTTTCCTGTTTTATAGTAAGTCTATGAGTACAATGCATAGATAGATAGCTGTGACTTTTTAAAATTCTGTGTATTGAAAAAGTGTTAACCATTAAAATAAATATTTAAAAATGCTAATAAAGATATCTCTATGTGATACAGCCAATAAACCCACAGAGATGTCAGCTGAACATTAACGGATTTCTTACCAGCGCATTTGAAATGAGTATTGTAAAGGGGATCTATCGTCCCTTCAGGGTTCTTCAAGGAGGGACTTCCCCTAAGCACCCACTGAATCTGTTTGCATCCTGATTCCCCTTCCTCCTGGGGGGTGGAAAGCCTCCTCTGGTTGCTACCCTGGGAGGGTGGATAACTGAGTATACTGGGCTCAGCTCCGTCCTCCTTTTCCTGAGAATCTCATCTGCTCCTCCATGAAGGCATCTCACACCATCTCATACTGGCCACCCTGTCCACCGCTGTCTGGAGACCCGAGGACACATCTGCCTCATCTGGGGGCGACTGTACTGAGCCCACTGACTAAGAGACTAGCTCGTCCACCCTGAACTTGATCAGCTTTCTGTTTCGCATCGAGTTCAAAGCCTGGTTGGGGAACAGTGGTGTGACTTACGAGGAGCCATCTGGGTTTCCAACCGGTCCCTTGTGGTCACATAGTTTAGTACCTCAAATGGAAGTGACACTCAAACGTGTGCTGTCTTCAGCAGACACAAAGAAAATCAATCTAAGACATACGACAGGCATTCTCAACGGCAGTTTGCCAACTGGTCCAAGAGAGAAAAATGACAGGATTCTTGTGATTCAGAGGTTTCCAGCCAGGAGAAAGACCACAGGTAGGAGCAGGGAGTCTGCTTCTTCAGACACAGATGCTCCTGAAGAAGCCAGTAATTCTGTGAGATCTGAGTAGTAACCAAACTCCGACTGACTCTCTTTTATCGGAAAACTCTGCATTTTTATTAACTTACATTGTGCACTACAGACTCACCCAAATTGTAATATTTCACATTGTCTCCCAATGTGACTTTGGTCAAGTCCTTCAGAGTATCATTTGCATCAATGATGCGCTGGGCTTTGGAAGCATGCCAAAATGCCATGAATCTTGCAATGAATGATGCCGCAAAGATCGCTAACATACCAAAATCAAGCATATTCCACAACTCAAACAAGTATTCCTTGGGGCCTTCCGTCCAAATTTCTTTACATTCGGCCCATATCATGCCTGCATTGGAAAGGGGTTAAAATGATGCAATTCAATTTCATTCCAGCTTTAGCTCATCAATAAAACAAAATCAGTTTGAAAGGTTTCAGCCTGAGATTTAAATCCCTTCAAAATCTGGCCACACCCCACCCATCCAACCCTAACTCCCATGTCCCCGCAGATCTGAGGCCAGCCATAGCAGTGGATCCCTGGAAGGCAATCTGACAAAGCTCAAGAGGGCTCAAACAACAATCTTTATTTTTTTATTTCTTAAGTAGTCTCTATGTGCAGCGTGGAGCCCAACTCGGGGCTTGAACTCACAACCTTGAGATCGAGACCTGAGCTGATGTCAAGCATTGGATGCTTCACCAACAGGGCCACCCAGGCACCCCATCAAATGACAATCTTTAATCCACTGATTCTATACATAGAAGTATATTTAAAAGATGTTCAGGGGCACGTAGCAGGTAAGGTATGGTGACTTCCTGCTCTGCAGGCAGCCTGCTTCTCCCTATGCCCCTCCCCTAGCTCGTGCTCTCTCTCTCTCTCCCTCTCAAATAAATAAAATCTTAAAAAAATAAAAAACACCTGAGCAGGACACTTAACTGACTGAGCCACCCAGGCGCCCCTAAAAGTAACATGAACTCTTAATGAAAAGTTTAATAATAATCATAATTATCTGAAATTTATTAAACATACCCTACGTGCCAAGCACTATGTTACGTACTTTATATATACTAAAACATGTAAATAAAACTTTGTATATACTTTAAATATAGAAAAACCAGCATGTAGGTAGTTAGTTTAACGAGATAAAGCCAATGTCCAAATGACTGTTCTTATTTTAAATCAAATGCTCACAGTGAAATGTAATTTATTTCTCATAGTTCTATGGTATCTGGTAAATGTCAATTAAATTAGAAAGGAAATAGTGACAAATCAAGCTCTCCTTCTTCCTCTAAGTTGATGCAGTGTTGTACGTTCCAGTATTTAGTAGACATCTTCACCTGAAAATCCCATGGGCCCTTCAAAGCCAACCACAACCCAGACCCACCATGCTCTCAGTGCCAAGCAGGAATGTCCCTCTGTCCCCACCCCAGAGAAGCGCAGCCACCACCCAGCGATCCCAGGTGGAGTCCACACTGCTCCCCCTGTGTGCGCAGTGAACTCCCAGCCCTGCTTCCTCGAGGCCTGAGTCCCCGCCCTCACCCGACTTGGTTGGGGGGAGGCCATGGTCCTCTCTCAGCCTCCAGACTTACCTGCCTCTCAGCTGCTGTCACCTCGCTAAGATGTGGTGGCACCCCGTCCCCAGTGCTGAAAGCCACCGTCGGCCATCTCGCCACCCCGCCTACCACCACCCCTGCCTTTGAAGGCACCTGCGCTCCAGCCGGAGCTCAGCTCCAGACATGCACCTGCACTCCAGCAGAGTCCCCCTCCGGACATGCACCTACACTTCAGCGGGGCCCCCCTCTGGACATGCACCTGCACTCCAGTGGAGGGGGGCGGGGCACTGCCTGACATGCACCTGTGCCCAAGTGGGGGGGAGGGGCACCTCCGGACATGCACCTGTTCTCCAACAGGGCCCTCCTCCAGACATGCACCTGCACTCCAGCGGAGCCCGCCTCCGGACATGCACCTGTGCCCCAGCGGGGACCCACCATCTGACATGCACCTGCGCCCCAGCGGGGACCCACCACCTGACATGCACCTGCATACAGGCGGGGCCCCACCACCTGACATGCACCTGCACCCCAGCAGGGCCCCACCACCTGACATGCACCTGTGCCCCAGCGGGGACCCACCACCTGGCATGAACCTGCGCCCCAGCAGGGACCCACCACCTGACATGCACCTGCACCCCAGCAGGGACCCACCACCTGACATGCACCTGCACCCCAGCGGGGACCCACCACCTGACATGCACCTGCATACAGGCAGGGCCCCACCTCCTGACATGCACCTGCGCCCCAGCAGGGACCCACCACCTGACATGCACCTGCGCCCCAGCGGGGACCCACCACCTGACATGCACCTGCGCCCCAGCAGGGACCCACCACCTGACATGCACCTGCGCCCCAGTGGGGACCCACCACCTGACATGAACCTGCGCCCCAGCGGGGACCCACCACCTGACATGCACCTGTTCTCCAGTGGGGCCCTCCTCCTGATATGCACCTGCATACAAGCAGGGCCCCACCACCTGACATGCACCTGCACCCCAGCAGGGGGAAGGGGCACCTCCAGACATGCACCTGTTCTCCAGTGGAGCCCGCCTCCGGACATGCACCTGCATACAAGTGGGGCCCCACCACCTGACATTTCAGGTGTGCCAGGGGCCGTCCTAGCTCCACAGCTTTGCACACAATGTTTCCAGGCCTTGTAGTGTCCTTGGTCCCCAAACACTCAGTCCGGTGACACTGCCTTCGCTCCAAAGTCTTAGATGGAAGCTGCTATGCAGGGAGGCCTTCTCTGCCCTTCCTACATCCCACCTCACTCAGATGTAGATACCCAACCTGTGTATGTTCATATTATCCTAATAACGCCTCAATTATAGTATTTGTCAATAGGTTTCAGCAATCGATTTACGTATTGACCTGACCCCCACACTTAACTTCCTTCCCTGCAAGGACTCTGTCTCATTCACCTGGGTACCCTCCTTACCTAACAAAGGCACCACCTAACTACTGAATTTATTTGTTCATAAACATCCGATTGAAATACCTTTCTCATTTGCATTATACTTAACAACAAGCCATGTGTATGATTGATTCCAAAGACAAAGAGTGCAGGAGTTAAGCATTCTCTCTGCTTCGCTTACTTTGTGGGGGATCTAAAGCAAACACTATAAAGTAGATGTTAGTGTCATGTTACAGATTAGAGAACTGTGTGATCTGATGTATGTAAAGTGCTTTGAACAGTTCTGTACATAATAGCTGTTCAATAAATGTGAGTGACTATTAGCTCAGTTCCTACTAAGTCTCAACATAAAATCATGTGGTTGTTTTTAAATCTGAAGTCCCAGCTCTCCCAAAATATGAATAGCATTACTTCATCACTGGCCAGATTTGATCAATACTATCCTACTGTTTTCTTCCAGGTTTTTCTTGGAAACTTAAAAAGCACGTGGTGTGTGAGAAGACTGTGCCCCTGATAATGAACCCAAGATAACCACGCATTACAAACACAAAGAAAATCCTGGTGTGTGGTGCACTGCAGCGTGCTGGATGCATCTGTGTACCTGATGTGTGAAGGAATCAGCCTTGGTCGGTCCAGCTGCGAATGTCACACACACACACACACACACAAAGGATGACAGAATACCAGTCTTTACCTATTACCCAGGATATAATGAGCATCTCCATCCACGAGAAGCAGGATGTTTTCATCCTGAACAGCTGTTTTGCATTATCTGTGCTGGTTTCATTAGGAAGGAGTTTGGTGCCTTCAAATCTGTCAGCTGCATTCATGACTAGCAGTCCCAGAAAAATGGTAAAGGACGCAGCGTGTGCTACAAACTTCATGAATGGTCCTCGCATAATCTTCCCCATCTGCCACAATACACACCGAAAGAAAATCTTAACTTTGTTTCATACACTTTGCCAAACACACATGCACATGCACAAGAATAAACGTGTATTCCAACGTTCTCCTAAGATAATTATGTATATTTATATAACTGATGAAAGAAAAACAATTCTTCATGCCATTTGAAAATGTTAGTCATACCCCTCATCGACATACGCTGATACTCTGGATTTATAATTCAATCAGCTCACTCTTCTGTTAAATGATACTTAAGTTCTTAAAATATTCTATAACACTGACAAGATAATATTTTACGACAAAAGGCAGAGCATAGTATCATCATTATTCATAAACACCGAACTGCTTTAGTGAGGATAAAGTATCGAAGAAGCAGCGGTGAAGGTCTGGAGCGGAATCGACTTCGCACTGGTCCGTATCCGCCTGTCTGCTCTCCTCACGGCGTCTGTCAGTGACGCGGGCACACGTGAGGCTGGGCGCGGGGTGTCCTGCTGACCAGGGAAGCAGCCTGAGCACCACGATCCCAACAGCAGGCAGGTCCCATGAAGTACTCGGAGCCCTGCCCTGGAACGACGCTGGATTTAAAGCCCAACATGTTAACTTCAGGTTCCAGGTTCATTCCCTCATGAGCTGAGTGGCAGTGAGTAAAAGTCCTGAATGATGTGAAACTCAGGTTCTTCATGTGAAACACGCAGGCAGTCAGAGCTCCCGTCTCCTGCAGTGCAGGATGAGTATCCGTGTGAGATGCACGAGTCCTCGGTGGGCAGAGGGGCGGTACGTGTCCGGGATGAGTCTCAAGGGCTCTGCGCCTCCCCTGAAATGCTGAATGACTCCGTGTGCATGTGCAGTTCCTCTTAGGAGACGGCTCAACATGTTCAACGATTCCCAACTGAATGCATCGTAACAGGAAAATGTGTGACTAGTACTACTGCCCCCCTAGCCAGCACTCACGATGTGCCAGGTGTCACTTCCGTGCTTTACTCTGTCCACTCATGTCACCATGGCAACAGTCTGAGGGCAGGTGCCGCTCAGATGCCCATGTGGACAATGAAAAGTCTGAGACAGGGAGATCCGGAAACTGGCCTAGACGTCACCCAGCTCAGAAGCGGTGGAGCTGGGGTCTAAAAGCAGGCATTCCCATTTCACAGTTGATGCTTCTGTGTGGTTTACAAACAATTGCTTATTTTTCCATTAAAGCACAGAGCTATGTCAATTCTTCGAGAAAAAATGGTTCTTCTACTGAAAAAGCTAAATGCTGTAATGGGAGGGATGTGATCACTGTTCTCTGTTCCTACAAGCCTTACTTGTCTATATGTTTTTCAAAATCATAAAAGTTAAAGCTGAAATAAATCATACAGTTGAGTCTCTTCTCTCTTCTTTTTAAAAGGATTTTATTTATTTGAGAGAAAGAGCACGAGAGAGCGAGAGCGTGAGTGAGGATGAGCAGGGGTGGGGGGCCAGAGGGAGAAGCAGGCTTCCCGCGGAGCAGGGAGCCCGACGCGGGGCTCGATCCCAGGACCCTGAGATCATGACCTGAGCTGAAGGCAGATGCGCAACTGAGCCACCCAGGCGCCCTAGTCTCTTCTCTCTTGATACTGAGAATCTTACACCAGGCAGAATATCAGGATGCATGCGTGCTCGGGTATCTATCTACCTCCGTCTAGATCTAGCTAGCCAGCTTTAAGACAATGGATCCACAGAATTAGATACACTTAGATATACTGCAGAGCAACCCACAGTTACTTCATAAAAATCAGCTGTAAAAACGTCTAAAAATCATACTTCCGTAAGAATGCTCATCAGATTTAATCAAAGAGTATATTTTGTTTGTGTTTTTAAAGATCCTGTTTAAACAGAACTCTCAAGTAATCAAATAAGGGTGAAGCAAAAACAAATGGGTGACGGTAGGTCTGATTTTCTTTTGCCTCTTTTCCTGAACTATGTTTCTGTAAAAATATGAATATATTAAAAAGGTTGGGGATAAAAATGGGGTAGAGAACAAAGCTGCCCACACTGGGGTGGGCCGCAGGTCAGAGAGCTCTGGGACGTGAGCTGAACTGTCCTAGATACGCATGAAGTCAGCGTCCTGCGTTCGGGGCAGAGCCTGCGATTCCTGCCTCCCTCCTCCTCTGGGGTGTGGCCCTTCTTGGTTTGATTCAGAAAGGGGAGAGGAGAATCAAACCAGGCATCTTTGCTGCTTATGAAATGTGCTAGTTTAAATGCAAAAAAAAGCAAAAAAACAAACACAAGAATTTGGTTAGCAGGAAACTAAAATGATGTGTTTGGATATTCATAACCCTCTATTTCTTTTCATTTTTTTAAAGATTTATTTATTTATTTTAGAGAGAGAGTGCAAGTGGGGGGGAAGGGAGAGAATCACAAGCAGACTCCCCACTAAGTGTGGAGCCCCACACAGGGCTCAATCTCACGACCCTAAGATCATGACCTGAGCAGAAACCAAGAGTCTGACGTCCGACTAAGCCACCCAGGTGCTCCCATACCTCTATTTCTTACTACAAATCACTAAGCATTGTTTCCCTTTAAACTAACAGAGATTCTGGCACTATTCAGTGGACTTTAAGAATTGAATTATCCATTTTAGTAAAATCTGTCATCTATATATGCTCAGCTGTAAATAAATTTCTAAAAAAAAAAAAACTGTAAAGAAGGGGACTTACCAATTGAATAAGGTGAATAATTGATTCACCTGACAAATTTTTGAGGGTAAGTATTGAAAGAAATATTTGGTTTTGGATATTATATATTATACTTTCTTCAAGTATTTATTGATGACTAAATACCTAACTGCCAAATGCCAATAGGAACAGAAAAGGTTGAAGCAATCTCTGACCTATTTTGCTTACCATAATACCCTCTAGTTCTATCCACATCGTTGCAAATGGCAAGAGTTCATTCTTTCTTTTTTTTTATTTTTGAAGATTTTATTCATTTGAGAGAGACAGACAGACAGAGAGAGAGCATGAGCGAGGGAGAGGCAGAGGCAGAGGGAGAAGCAGACTCCCCGCTGAGCAGGGAGCCCGATGTGGGACTCGATCCCAGGACCCCGGGATCATGACCTGAGCTGAAGGCAGACGCTTAACCAACTGAGCCACCCAGATGCCCCAAGATTTCATTCTTTCTGATGGCTGAGTAATATTCCATTGTAAGTAAGACAAGTCAGAGAAAGACAAATACCATATGATCTCACTCATATGTGGAATTTAAGAAATAAAACAGATGAATATAGGGGAAGGGAGGGAAAAATAAGATGAAAACAGAGAGGGAGGCAAACCATGAGAGACTCTTTAGGAAACAAACTGAGGGTTGCTGGAGGGGAGGTGGGTGGGGGGAGGGGGTAACTGGGGGATGGGCATTAAGGAGGGCACGTGATGTAATGAGCACTGGGTGTTATATGCAACTGATGAATCACTAAATTCTACCCCTGAAACTAATAATATACTATAACAAGTTTGAAGCTAGCTTAAGCTAAAATGATTTGAAGTCACGACATGACCTATTTTTATTGTAATGAACATAAAACATATTTGGGTTATGGTGAAAAAAGAAAACAAGTAAAGAAAAAATTTCTGCAAGAAGAAAGCAGATGAGGAAAGAAAACCAACTTTACATGGACAGAGACTCTGTCAAGGTGCACAAGCCTGCAATCTGATCTGGCTTAACTCTCATGGATATGTTGGAAACTTCTTAGTCTTCAAAGTAGTATTTTTTTTTTTTTTAAGTAGGTTCCACACCCAGTGTGGAGCTCAGCGCAGGCCTTGAACTCACAACCTTGAGATCATGACCTGAGCTGAAATCAAGAGTCAGATGCTTAACCAACTGAGCCACCCAAGCGCCCCTAGTATTTAAAATAGTATTTTAAATAAAAGCATTAATATAGCTTAAGCAAATATTCCCCCATAACCTGTAAATAATGTTTATGTTCATTGCTAAGGGAAAAACTGTGAAAACCGACTTTACCATCATACTTCAAAGGTAAATAACAGGCAGTAAAATAGATTTTAGATAAAAAAAAAAATACCTTGACAGCGTCCTTTTAATTTGATTATTTGCCTCAGGGTTCATAAATGGGATGGAAAACAGATGCCAGAAAAGAAACATGACCAGGGAAGAAGAAATAGTAAAGGAAATCAGGTTAATGAGGATTCAATCAAAATCTAAGAAACTCTAAGGACTGCCAAAAATAGTCTCTTGACAAAATACCAGCATTCTGGGAGGCATCGTGCGTTTGAACGCACTGGATGTGGAGAAGGACAATCATTCAGTTCGGAAAGATACTACAGTTTAACTGATCACAGAGTAATCAGTAATCAGAGGGTAATTCAGAACAGCCCTGCCCCCGCTCACTCAGTTCAGCTGCAATCTCTGGATGCTCGGGAAATGTAAGGGACCAAGAGAACACCCACATACACGGATGTGGCCCGTGGGGCAGCAAGGATAATTCAGAATTTCTGTTTCAAAGTGAAATCTGTCATGCCTATGACAAAGGCAAGAAAAGGAAAATTATAACTTTCCAGAAGATCTATGCTACTAACTTCTCATTCTAGTAAATCTCACTCTTTTCATCATTTATGTTTTACTTATAAAAGCTCAATTTGGGGGCCTTATATGTTTTAAGGGAAATGACAGGTTTTACCCTCAGGGAAAACCACTCAGTTTCCAGCAGCTCGCATCATCGTACTGGGAGGAATTCTGTAGGTCCCTCTATACGGGAAGCCCGGCACCAACTGTCACCAGGACCCACTTAGAAAGGTCCCTTCGAGCTGACGCATCAAATATGTGACAAAGTAATAAGAAGACAACATGTTGGTCATGGAGACACAGGTGTTTGTCTCCACCTGCTACAGGTGTTTGAAGATGAGCCCACACGTGTCAAGAACAAGCGAGGATTCGACTGGCATTTCTACGTGGCACGTGGATGGTGTGGCAGAGATCTTAGCCACAGAGCTGTAGAATTATTTCAGTCTGACTCTCAGAGCTGAGACTGAGCCATTCCAGAAATGTGGCTTCAAAAACATGAAGAATAAGACTGTTGTCAGAATCCTGTGCCTGTTCCCGAAACGACAGGTCAACTGTATTCCAGACTGAATTGTCACACTCAGGAAAGGCGGGTCCATTCGAACATATGATTTCCACCAAAGTCTGGGCAGATGGGTTTTGCTGTCCCGTTACAGTGTATTCTGTCCCTAAAATAAGTATTCTTCACTGACACAAGCATCACATTAGAGTTTACCTGATTGTTCTTTACTTGAAATAAGATTTATCTGGTCAGGTTAAGCCAAAATAAATACAAGAAAAAGAACTTTCATCTCAAACTTTGCCAGAGGAGGAATAAAAGACAAAAAAAAATTTATCTTTTAGGATTATATTTGAAATATCTGCTCAATGCACACTATGACCTCATTAAAATTTATAGAAATATATGAATAGACACACCTACAGAGGGGATGGAAAGAAATATACTGAACAGTAACTTGGTACCCTTTCTCAACTCAGCAGTGGTGGTATTATGGGTTAATTTTCTATCCATTTCCCCCCTCTATTTCCTACAGCAAATAGATGTTATTTTTGTAATATTAAAAATAATAATATGATTTCAGCCCAGCTGTGGCTTCCATGAAATTTTCATGCAGGAGTTAGAAATCTCCCTGCTCAGCTGGCTCGGACCTACACAGCTGGACAGACTTCGGGGGGACGGCGCACGGGCAGGCTTCACAGACGTACCTTGCTGCACGGAGCAAACCAGTAGATGAGAGCCAGGAAGGGCAATCCGACAGCCACCCCGAGGACCACCAGAAACTTCACCGCCATCGTCTGCTGCCGTAGACCGGACAGGTTCTCATACCAGATGGACAGAAGCTGCTGCTGACAGTTTGGATGAGCTACAAACTAGCAGGGAAGCAACAGATCATTTAATAGTTTCATTAGAGAAAAGTTCAGAAACTCCTTCCTTGTGTTCTAGTATTTTGTTCTGTGGTCCCTGACGAAAAATATTGTTAGAGAAAGAACAAACATAAAACATCCAGTTGACAGGCATCAAGCAAGACGGCAGGAGGTTCTAATACATATCATATAGATTTGAAGATTCCAATTTATCAAACTCTTCCTTTATGACTAATGGGCTTTCTTTGAAAGCATAGAAAAATTTCTGAAATTTAATATTATAAAAAGGTTCATCAATGCTTTGCAAAGGACTCATATTTTTTTTCCATCTTGAAAGAGTGATGTAAACATCCTACTGGCCCAGATATTTAAATACTTTAAAAAAGCACACCACCTTTTCTGCAGACCTACAATGCTACACCTACTTATTCCCATTTGTATATGGGTCCATTTCTGGACTGCCTATTCTATTCCATTGATATATTTTCATTCCTGTGCCATAAACTCTTTCAATTAAGAAAACTTTATAATTAAATTCCACCTGTTTTTTTTCCAAAATTTTCTATTCTCGCATATTTACTTTTTTTTTTTTTTTAAAGATTTTATTTATTTATTTGACAGAGAGAGAGACAGTGAGAGAGGGAACACAGGCAGGGGGAGCGGGAGAGGGAGAGGGAGAAGCAGGCCTCCCGTGGAGCAGGGAGCCCGATGCGGGGCTCGATCCCAGGACCCTGGGATCATGACCTGGGCCGAAGGCAGACGCCCAACGACTGAGCCACCCAGGTGCCCCGCATATTTACTTTTTATAAATGAATGTCACATATGACAGAGGGCAACATTATTTGATAGACAAAAAGCAACAATGTGAAATAAAAATTGATAAAAAATATTGAAACGTTAGATAAAGGGACTACCAATGCTTAAGGATGGTTAACCTTGAAGATAATTAAAACATGATACAATGTATATCTTCTCAGAATGGTAAGATTTAGTAACACGCATTTTGAGTAGAAAAAAATAAGCCCTCTGATACACTGTTGGCATGTATATAAACTGGTACACTTTTTCTGAAGGGAAACTTGGCAAATATTTTGAATTAACAAAAACCTGAAAAAAATTAACTCTTAAATAGTAAGCAGATTAAATTAAATAATAATATAACAACACAGCCTTTGAAAAGATGAGATGGATGCTTATTTACTGAAAGGTGAAGATGTTCAAGATATAAATTTGTGGAGAGGAATATAATAGTGATTAACTACTCTCCATTAAGAACTGGGAATATAGGGGTGCCCGGGTGGCTCAGTCGGTTAAGCATCTGCCTTCAGCTCAGGTCATGATCCCAGGGTACTGGGATCGGGCCCCGCATCAGGCTCCCTGCTCTGCGGGAAGCCTGCTTCTCCCTCTCCCACTCCCCTGCTTGTGTTCCCTCTCTCGCTGTGTCTCTCCCTGTCAAATAAATAAATTAAATCTTAAAAAAAAAAAAAAAGAACTGGGACTATAGAAGGGCACCTGGCAGGCTCAGTCCCTAGAGCGTGTGATTCTTAATCTTGGGGCTATGAGTTCATCCCACGTTGGGTGTAGAAATTACTTAAAAGTAAAATCTTAGGGGTGCCCGGGTGGCTCAGTCGGTTAAGCGACTGCCTTCGGCTCAGGTCATGATCCCAGGGTCCTGGGATCGAGCCCCACATCGGGCTCCCTGCACCGTGGGGAAGCCTGCTTCTCCCTCTGCCCCTCCCCTGCTTGTGTTCCCTCTCTCGCTGTGTCTCTCTCTGTCAAATAAACAAATAAAACCTTTTAAAAAAAGTAGTATCTTAAAAAAAAAAGAATTGGGAAGACAAAAAGTAGGCACATCTATACTGCTTGAAAACTTACCGTAAGCATATATGACTTTTAGTAGACTATTTTATTATATAATAAAAAAGTCTACATGGACTTTTTTTTATAGAACCCAACCTTAAAAACTGTTTTTATAAAGATACCTAACCTAAGAAAGCAATCACGAATGGGGACACTCTGTGAAGACAGAGATGGAAAGTACTCCACAAATAGTGTTGTTGGAGGGGTCTGAGGGCTCAGGTCCCGAGCAGGAACACATCAACAAATGGGAAATGGCACTGGATCTCAAACACTGATGTTCCTCCCCTATAACCAATACCTTATAATCTGGACACACGCTGTCATTTTTATATCATTAGTTAGGGAAAGGAAAGCGACAATCACGGCATAAACAAGTCTAGATTTCAAAGACTGGCATGTCGAGTAGATTAAAATGACTCACAGCTAGGCTCTTGGGATTGCTGAGAGAACCTGCCTTGTGCACCTGTATATTAGAAAAAGCCAGCTCAAGCTAAACATGGCAGCCCTTCATCCTTACATGGCACCAAGAAAAGTGGAAATAATGCAAATGGGGCTTCAGGCCTGACCTTACTTTTTTTACTTCATATTTAATGGCTAGTTTTAGACGGCTGAGATTTGGACGACCGTGATCTCCCCCACTGTGGCACACTTCAACGTCCCCATTCAGGATGGCCTCCACTTCTTCAGTATTTCTGCACAGATCAAGGAGTCCAACAACAAAATCTTTGCACTGCATTGACAGTTTTTTGTAGTCATTCTAGGAAAGACAAAGCAAAGGAAAAATCAATAACAGAGAAGTACCACACTTACTATGCTACACAGTGAGATTTATCAGTGACTTGATGGTTTATAGAGAAAACAAACAGAAAAATACTCTCTTTTGGTTTACTGTTCTTTTAATGTGCTTTAATTGCTATTCTGCTGAGGGATTTCTGAAATATCTTAGCACCATAAAGATTTTCTTCATATCCAAAGAAAGGAGATTCGTCTAAAACATAATCAAAGCTAACAAAAAGTCATGTAACCTGCCAAACTCACATGTGGTTCAGGAAAAATACAAAGTAAGCAACTTTCCCCTCAGCCTGATCATGGTACTTTGCATACACAGTATTTCTTATGTTCATGGTTTCATCAGTAAGCACATAACCCACATATGATAGATCTTTTGGAAGATCTTGTAAACTATGTTGGTAAACTTGAGAAACACAGGACATTTGGAGAGGTTTCAGAGAAAAGCAAACACGTGTCATTTATCTATTTAATAAATCGCTATTGAGGAACTTTATGTACCAAAATCAGGGTCAAAAGAGAAGATCTAATATAAAGCCTGAAAACCAAGATTCTTCTCTTTGGAGAAAAGAAAATTTAAGAAAATGTTTTTGTTATAATTTATTGCTGATGACCTAATATTATGTTGGGAAGATTAGGAAGTGTAGATCATAGTCATCAAAAATTTACATCTTGAAAACATACTCAACATTACTATTCATCAGAGAATCCAAGTCAAAACCACAATGAGATACCACCTTACATCTGTGAGAATGGCTAAAATAAAAAAGATAAGAAATAACATGCTGCCAAGATTATAGAAAAAAGGGGACTTGCATGTACTGTCGGTGGGAATATAAATTGGTACAGATGCTATGGAGAACAGTCTGAAGGCTCCTCAAAAAATTAAGGGGCACCTGGGTGGCTTAGTGGGTTAAGCGAGAGACTCTTGGTTTCAGCTCAGGTCATGATCTCAGGGTCTTGGGATCGAGCCCCTTGTCAGGCTCTGCGCTCAGCGGGGGGATCTGCTTGAGATTCTCTCCCTCTCCCTCTGCCCCTCCCCCTGCTCTAGCACACATGCGCATGCCACCCCCCGCCAGCCTCTCTCACATAAATCTTTCCAAAAAATTCAAAGTAGAAATACCATAGGATGAAGTAATGCCACTACTGGATATTTACCCAAAGAAAAGTGAATACACTAACTTGAAAAGATACATGCACCCCTTGTTTATTGCAGCATTATTTACAATAGCCAAGATATGGAGGCGGTCTAAGTGCCCAATGACAGGTGAATGGATGAGGAAGAAGTGGTACATACACACAATGGAGTATTACTCCGCCGTGAAAAAGAGTGAGATCCTGCCATTTGCAACAACACGGATGGACCTAGAGGGTATTATGCTAAATGAAGTAAGTCAGACAGTGAAAGACAAATACTGTATGATTTCACTCAAATATGAAATTTAAGAAACAAAACAAAGCAGAAACAGACCCATAAATAGAGAACAGAGGGATGATTGCCAGAGAGGAGAGGCAGGGGGCTGGGCAAAATGGATGGGGGGGAGTGGAGGTCAGGCTTTCAGTTATGGAATGAACGGTTCACGGGATTAAAAGCACAGCACAGGGAATAGTCAGTGGTCTTGTAATAGTGTTGTGTGTGACACACCACACCATAACATACAGACTTGTTGAATCACTGGGCTGTACACCTGAAACTAACGGGACACTGCGTGTCAACCACATTTCAGTTAAAAAAAACTCTAACTTATATGTACCAGGCATTAATATCTTCATTCAGGGGGCGCCTGGGTGGCTCAGTCGGTTGGGCGACTGCCTTCGGCTCGGGTCATGATCCTGGAGTCCCGGGATCGAGTCCCGCATCGGGCTCCCTGCTCGGCGGGGAGTCTGCTTCATCCTCTGACCCTATCCACTCTCATGTGTTCTCTCTCTCTCATTCTCTCTCTCTCAAATAAATAAATAAAATCTTTAAAGAAAAAAAAATATCTTCATTCAGGTCTTTCTAATACTTCCTCCCTGGTTTTCCTCTTCCATTGAAATGAGGCCATTTATAGCCCAGCGTCAATCAAGAAAACCTATTAACTCGAGTCTGTTGCATTGCAAATGGATTCCATTATGTCCTGTAATCTTCATAGTCATCTTGCTTAGTTTGGTTAATAGTGTGGTTAAATAATGTGTCCAATGCAGACACTTGGTATCAAAATCAGGCTTTAAATCCAGCTCTATTTGGCCCCAAACTCTTTGCCTTTAAGAATTATGCCACTTTGTCTCTTCTTTGTAGAATGCTTTTCTTTTTTTTTTTAAAGATTTTATTTATTTATTTGACAGAGAGAGAGAACGAGAGAGGGAACTCAAGCAGGGGGAGTGGGAGAGGGAGAAGCAGGCTTCCCGCGGAGCAGGGAGCCCGATGCGGGGCTCGATCCCAGGACCCAGGGATCATGACCTGAGCTGAAGGCAGACGCTTCACCAACTGAGCCACCCAGGCGCCCCGTAGAATGCTTTTCTATTTTGATCTTTGAAGACCTGGGAAGCAGGTAGGGCCAATACTATTCCCATTTTGCACATCAAAAATCTAAGGTCCCCTGAGGTCACACAGCCTGAGCGGCAGATTACTCTTGGAGACACAGCTTTGCTAGTTGTCTCCTCCATCCTGAAACCACTGGTGTGCTTAGGACGGAAATACCCCTAGAAAGAATCAGGAGAGGAAGACACTGGACTACGAGTGGCTCTGGATGTTAGTCAGTAAGGTAGTATTTGGGGGAAGTCTATAAGTATGAAGCACCTACTTGGGCTCCTCTCTGTAAATCACGCCAAGTGGCCTTCCATTACAGGTTAGTGCCCTATACACAGGCGACACCTTGCTAACTGCAGGTGCAAACAGGTTCTCTAAGGGCAACTTGACAAAACAAATTATGCTTAACTGAGAATGGCTCACGCTACTTCCAAACTGTCTATCTGGTCAGACAGTATGCACAGTCACAAGGAAACAGCTTTACCCTTTTCATGCAATAGTCAATTAGGGTCCTGGGGAAGATCATGAAGTCTGCAAGCGGGTATGTTCCCCAGGTTCACTATCCAGTAGAGTGGCTAGGGGCTGGGGCTTTTACATGTAAATATCCCTGTAATCCAATCACAGATCTTCCATTGTTTAGTCTTGTGATCTCAGATAGGTTAAAACCATTCTATGAGGTAGGTGCTGTTATTATTTCTATTTTACGAATGAGAAAACTGAGGTTTAGTGAGATTAAACAAGCTTACACTGCATGTGCAAAGTACAGCCTTGCAAGAGACAGTGAGGCTGGCGGGTTAATTCTGGGCCGCACCACACATTAGTAAATTAGAGGTGAGTGTTTGCCTGACAGCCTCTGAGCTGGAGAGAGATGACAGACGGCGGAGTTCGGGCTGGGAATCCGGGCTTTCATCCCCTCTGGGGGCAGCACAAGCATGCGGACCAAGGGGCATCTGGCAGTTCTCTCCACGTACCCTTTATAGAAAGACTCCCCAATGTTCCTCCTGAGTGACGACCTCTTTCGTAGCTACAAACTTCTGTTTTTGCTGTTACCTTGCTCTGAAGTAGCTCTTCCCTCCTCGGCATCCCCGAATCCTATGCGTTCTGCCCTAAGCCACTGACAGGCCATCGTACCTGTAACTTCCCTGAGAACTAATCCGAACTGAACGCTGCTCTCTCTGGACTTGCAGAGCTCATGCAGTGCTTTCTCTCTACAGCGTACCTACTTCTGGGCGCATGTGTCCCCCGGTCACACCATGACTTCCTTCCGCTCACTCGTCTTTCTGGTCTCAGCAGCACCTCCCGCTGTGCTCTGAACCCAGACATGGTCCCACGGGAGATGGAACCCAGCTCTGGAGTACAGCACACCCAGATTCTGATCCCAGCTCCGCCAACTACCAGTCGTTGGTCTTGGGCCTTAATCACCTTTCTATGCCTCCATCTCATCATCTGAAAAGCAACTAGTATCTTCTCAAGGCTGTGATGAGAATTAGACATAACAAAGGTAAAGTGTCTACAGTAGAGCATCTCTAAATGGTAGTGATCACAAGTTTTACTACATTTCATTATAACAGAGCTTGTTCAGAAAACACATAGTTCTTTCCAACCACAGTGACTAACTGAGCACCCAATGGAAGCTTATAAATACCCTGGACTCCAGCTCTGGGGAGTGAAGTCCTCAACGTTCATGACCTACCTTGAACTCTTTCTCAATGTTGGCCAGCACCGCCAGCTCGTTGCTCAGCTCTAAAGCGGTCATGACTGGGTCCTCACTAGACAGTGACAGGTAAGCTGGACTTGCCAGGCCCTTGTAGGCATTAATCCTCGATCTGGAGTGACTGAAGGAGTCGTGCTTCTGTTTCTGGTTGCACTCACTGCACTTGCAGAAGTAATCGTGAGGCCGTTCAATCCGAGCACCTTTCCGCAAGAGGGTGTGCACGATTTCGTATTCCTGGCAGTGGGCAGCCAGAATGATGGGCGTCACATCATGAGAGAACCGTGTCCCGTCTTCATCATAGGCATAAAAGTCGTCTTGCTGGAGTTCAGACTGGCTGGGGCTGGTGGCTAGCCTCTTGCCTTCTGCAAAAGCTGGATGACTGAGAATGGCTTCCACAATCCGAACGTAACCTTTACTAATAGCGAGAAGCAAGGCGTCCCCAACGCGAGACAGGTTTTCTTTCTTGAGAAGCAGTTCTGTGATTTCCAGATGCTCATTGGCCACTGCCAACTGCAGGGCATTCTGGCCCATGTAATCCACACAGTTGACATTCAGCGAAAGACATTCTTCCAACATCTTCCTCACCACCGGGATGTTGCCATATTCAGCAGCATCTAAAAAACGTTCCTCCTCAGCAGATAAGCTTGTTGAGTGATCATTAAACATGTATGCTGGTCCCCGGTTAGCTAACCTTCTCCCCTTCTCGCGGAGAATCGTCTGCCGCCGATGGGCCAGCCTATTGTCGGTGTCTCGGCTGTAATAAAATAGAAAGATTGGGAATAAATCCTATTAAGAGCATTTTACTGTGCCAAATGACCTGCCATTCATCTAATGCAACCCTCAAGTACATTAGATGTTGTCTCACCGTCTCTAGACCAACTACAATATAAATGAAGATGCGTTTATCTGTTAATGGATTCCAAGAGCTTCTCCTTTAAGAAAGCCAAGCACTTTGCAGATTTTAATGTTTCCATTTGGGGTGGAGACTCTGGCAATTCCCACAATCTCTCTGTGCCATTCACACCGGGATTAATAGGTGTGTTTCAATCACAGAGGGTAAGGCCCAGGAAAACCAATGGTGAGAAAAGCAAACTTTTCTGCCCTTACAAATTTTATAGTCTTGGGAGAAACTGGGAATCAGCACAGTGCCTTGTTATCAGCTGTTTGTCATGATACACCCAGAGCAGGGTCATCTAGCAATGCTTCCAGGAGAAAGTTATAGGCTAAACACGGAAGGATGAGTAGGACTCAGGCGAGGGTGTGTTGGGAGTGTGGGACAGAGGTTGGGTGCAGGTAGAGAGCTTCTCCAGAGGAGGGATCAACCAGATGCTACATCACAGGTTTCATTAATAGGACCTGGACTCTACGAGGTGTAAAAATCACTGGAAATGAGAACATGGTGATTAAGGCGTAGGTGGGAAAGAACACTTCTGTGATGGAGACAGTGGTCAAGGAGGTGGCTAGACTTCAACGTAAGCCTTCAGTGTGGGATACGAGAAAGTGATGCCTTCTTTTCCTTATTGATTTATAACTTTATGTCTTAAAGTTTAAGGCTCAATCCTTATCACTATCACCAACCAGAGACTCAAATGGGCAATTCCCTGCAGAACAAGGAAGGGCCATGTTAGGAAGGTGAGGGGCTGAAGAGAAGGAAAAAGGTGTGATTGATGATAGATGTGATAGATGTTTCCTCTCTTTATAGATGTTTATAGAGCCATCCCTCGAAAGACTGTCACAAATTTCCCAGTAGGAAGAGAACTTTGGGACTTAAAGTCCAAAGACACCATAAACCATCCTCCTCTCCAAGGGGCCTAACTATCTTTTTCTATGAGTCCTTATCCATCTCGATACCAAATCTCTTGTCTATCGTAGTGTGGTGGCCAAAGAAGTAGCAAGACGTCAGCAACTCAGAAATGGATTATGGTTCTCTAAGGAGCTCAAAGAGTTTGCTGCCATTTTCACCAGTGTTTTCCATAGACTTGCTCAACACTAAGCCCTTCAGCCACCCATGGTCTCTTCAAAAGTAACCAGGCTGATGTTTTATTAAAGAGACAGCTTCGTCAATTTAAAAAATGATGTCCAGGGGGGCGCCTGGTTGCTCAGTCAGTTAAGCATCTGACTCTTGATTTTGGCTCAGGTCATGATCTCAGAATTGTGAGACTGAGCTCTGCATCAAGCTCTATGCTCCTCACTGAGGAGCACATCCCTCTCCCTCTGCTCCCCGCCCCCCGTTCTCCCTCTCTAAAGTAAATAAATAAAATCTTTAAAAATAAAAAAATAAAAATAAATTAAAAATGATGTCAAGGGCCAATGGCTAGACATATGCCACAATTCCAGTAATTTTTAAAGTGGGTCTTTACGTTAAAAATAGAGCTACTCTGTGACCCAGCAATTGCATTGTTAGGTATTTACCCCAAAGATATAGATGTAGTGAAAAGAAGGGACACCTGCACCCCAGTGTTCATAGCAGCAATGTCCACAACAGCCAAACTGTGGAAGGAGTCGAGATGTCCTTCAACAGATGAATGGATAAAGAAGATGTGGTTCATATATACAATGGAATATTACTCAGCCATCAGAAAGGATGAATACCTACCATTTGCAACAACATGTATGGAACTGGAGGGGATTATGCTAAGTGAAATAAGTCAAGCAGAGAAAGACAATTATCATATGGTTTCACTCATATGTGGAACATAAGGAATAGCATGGAAGACCATAGGGGAAGGGAGGGAAAACTGAATGGGAAGAAATCAGAGGGAGAGACAAGCCATGAGAGACTATGGACCCCGGGAAACAAACTGAGGGTTTTAGAGGGGAAGGGGGTTGGGGGATGGGGTAGTGAGGTGATGGGTATTAAGGAGGGCACATGATGTGATGAGCACGGGGTGTTATATGCAACTAATGAATCATTGAACACTACAACAAAAACTTATGATGTACTATATGCTGGCTAACTGAACGTAAATAAAAATAAATAAATAAAAATAAAACTACACTAGTGTAAGATTGAGATTTGGCTTTTCCGTTCGAGAGACAAAGTTTTCTTGGATTGTTAGTCTGTTTTTGATAAGAAATTATAAACAAAGTTTCTTCTTTCTTTTATCTACCCAGAAAGCCAAAGTTTCTATATTTTTGTCTTTAGCAGGTCTTTGATCACTTAAGAAAGTTAAAATTTCTCATTATTAAAGGAGCTAAGTTTTGCTAACAACTATATAACCTTCTGTAGAAACTCTTATTGCCACCTTGGGTAAATAGAGAACTAAATATTAAGTTGTGTAATGATCTAGGCATGTGCTTTAAACCCTTCTGAGGTTTTTAACAAACTTCCCAAGATTTGATATAATTGAAGTCATTTTGGCTAATTAGGCTTGTTTATTTGGTATGTTAAGTTACATGAGAAACATTGTCAAACCAATGATAAATGTTGAGTTATACTGTATGGGTAAATGCTATGTGTGTTCCAGAAAGTACATGAAATTTCTAAAGTTTTCATGTATCATGATATAAGGTCATCTCTTGACATTCTAATTACTGAAGTGTTGTGTATCACAGATACACCTGGGTTTTCTAGTCAACTGCATTGTAATGAACTCAGATCTTCAAAAAAAAAAAAAAAGTGGGTCTTTAGATACTGTATAAGGAAGCTTTGTTAAGTAATAAGGGAATTATTTCTACATTTTGATTTCTTTAGCTATTGCTTTGTTTTCAATTCCATTTTTAGTTTTATCAAAGTTATGCATGTGCACAATTTAAGGACTCTATAAGCGTGTTATAAAAAAACAGCAACCCTCTGTTCTTCATTTTCCCCTCTTCCTGATCCACAGAGGCAATATTATCAACTATTTTAGCTGATTATTTTATAATTTCAATCCTTATATCCATATAACTTAGTAATATTGTGATTTCTGATTTTCCAAGTTTGTCATTATCTGTAGACTTCCCACCAAAGCTGAGCATTTATCTCACTTTCACAATCTCCCTCCCCTCGCACACACACCCACATGGACACACACAAACACACTTCACGGCCCCTGTTATTCCATAGTTACAGCATAAGTCTTGCCAGGTAACTATGATGCTCAGATAATGCGGGGCTAGTCCCGGCCGTGACAAGCAGCACACCATGGTGTCTTTCCTCACTTCCCTGTGTCCTGAAACCCAGTAGTTAAAAATTCTCTTTCCGTATTCATACACTTCATGTTCTGTGTACTTATGACTAATTCAACAAAAATCTACTCTCCTTCAATCTGTATCTTCTTTTAACTCATCCAACATACTATGTGTTTTTTGAATTTTAGCTTCTTGAAGAATATCTGCTAACCTATACCCGGATGCGGTCTAGACTCGAATGTATGTTGTCTTTGGATCTTCCTTTTGGCATCCTCCCAAGGATTCTCTTCGCTTTGCTTTTGTGTTGGGTTCTTTGTGTACTGTATCCCAGAACCTCCTCTCTCTTAGTTCTGCCCATGCTCCAGGAGCTAACTGCGAAAGTACGCATGGGAGGCAGACTTCTTCAGATGTTGCATGTCTAAAAATGACTTTGTATTATCAACCATCTTACTGGTAGTTTGGCTAGGTAGAGAATTCCAGGTTGACAATAACTTTGAAAGAATTGTTCTGTTAGATTCTAGTTTTTGCAGTTGTTATTGGGAAATATGATTCTGGATAGTCTCTTTGCCTCTGCTACCCTAAAATTATAATAATTTTTTATTAGAGGGAATCTCTTTCCCTCCATGGTTCTGTGCACCCAGTGAATCTTTTCATCTGGAAACATGTGGCCTTTTCTAAGAAATATTTTTTTATTTTTCTGAGAAATATTTTTGACTCATGTCCCTGATAATTTTGTTTCTGGCTGTCAGTGTTGTTTCTAGGACTCCTTTTGGATGCTGGACATTCTGGGATTACTATTTAATTTTCTTATTTTTTCTTTCCAATTTTCCAGTTAATTCTGTATGTCTTTTTGTTTGGTTGGTTTTGTGTTTTCTTTTTTTGTTTTTGTTTTTTGCATTATACTCTGGAGATTTTTTTTTTAATTTTCTTTTATTATGTTATGTTAATCACCATACATTACATCATTAGTTTTTTTTTTTAATTTTTTTATTCTTATATTATCCCCATACATTACATCATTAGTTTTAGATGTAGTGTTCCATGATTCATTGTTTGCGTATAACACCCAGTGCTCCATGCAGAACATGCCCTCCTCAATACCCATCACCAGGCTAACCCATCCCCCCACCCCCCTCCCCTCTAGAACCCTGTTTGTTTTTCAGAGTCCATCGTCTCTCATGGTTCATCTCCCCCTCCACTTTCCCCCCCTTCATTTTTCCCTTTCTGCTATCTTCTTCTTTTTTTTTAACATATAATGTATGATTTGTTTCAGAGGTACAGGTCTGTGGTTCATCAGTCTTACACAATTCACAGACTCTGGACATTTCTTTAACTTTATCCTCTAATATGTGTTTTGAAAGTTTTTCTCTGCTATTATGTTTTTAATTCTCATCTTTTTGTCCTTTATAACACCTTTGCTGCTTTCAAAGACACATTATCTTCTCTTATCTAAATCCAGAGACATTAGTAATAAAGACTCTACACAGATCAGAACAATTCAGAGAATTTACTCCTACGCTGCTTTTTATTTTTTTATTTATTAATTTTTAAAGATTTTATTTATTTATTTGAGAGAGAGAGAGCAGGAGTGGGGGTGGGGAGGGACAGAGGGAGAAGGAGAAGCAGACTCCCCACTGGGCGGGAGCCTGACACGGGGCTCGATCTCAGGACCCCGAGATCATGACCCGAGCCAAAGGCAGATGCTTAACTGCTTAACTGACTCAGCCACCCTGGTGCCCCTATACTGATTTTCAATGAATATTTTGTACTCTGTATTTTATATCAGAGTTTTTCCTCAAAAAGCTGGTGATCCTTAGTAGATACTCTTTTCCATTAAAAAAATAAGTATTAATTCCAATGTCTTTCTTAAAAGAGTGCAATTTTCCCTCAGAAGAATTTGTTAATGTTGGTATTGGCAAAAGGTGATTCTTGGAGGTGAGTTTTTAGAAGAGCGGCATTATTTGAGTTAACAGAATGTATGAGGTAGAACTGCAAAGAGGTCACCAAGACTTGTCACAAAGCAGCCATCCATCACCTTCCTTCTGAGATTCTGAAGCCCCACCCCTTCTCTCTGTCACTCTTCTGGCTTCTAAGAACCCCCTCCAGCCCTGCCTCCCCACATATTGCCCCCTTAGCTGCTGCTGTGAGCCAGAGGAACATCAAACCTGAGGGGGAGGGGAAGCGTCTGCTGAACATGAGCAATGTGCTGAAAAAGAAAAACTAAAATCAAAGTAGAAAAGAGCTAAGATGAGGGGATTTATAAAAGTGAGATGAAAGTACTGGGAGTGAGGATGTGGGGGAAAAGTTCTCATGCTATTAAAACAAAACCAAAAAAGCACAAAATGGACACAAATTAGTACCAATTACCAAAAGACCAAGAACCAAGTCTGTTTTGTTCTTTTTCTTCTATAAGAATGGGTGAAATAGGGGCGCCTGGGTGGCTCAGTTGGTTAAGCGACTGCCTTCGGCTCAGGTCATGATCCTGGAGTCCCAGGATCGAGTCCCGCATCGGGCTCCCTGCTCAGCGGGGGGTCTGCTTCTCCCTCTGACCCTCTCCCCTCTCATGCTCTCTCTATCTCATTCTCTCTCTCAAATAAATAAATAAAATCTTAAAAAAAAAAAAAAAAAAAAAAAAAAGAATGGGTGAAATAATTACTCCAGCCCATGTCACAGGACCTTTCCAGGGTCAACTGAAATTACAAATGTGGAAAGCGCCTAACTTTGGGCTTCATTGTTTTTTTTACAGCCGCAGGAATATGCATTTCTATGAACAAGAAGATCACAACTTTATCAGTTCTCAGCCTTACTCAAGTGGAAAACTCATGGAAAAGCAAGGACTGCAATGGAGATTGAGTGACTTGTCTTTTTAAAGAAAGAAGAATTATTATCAGTAACTTTACTCATATCTCAATTTTTAATCTGGTTTCCAGAGTTTTATTCATTCACGTAACACCTCTAAATTTACACTGAGTTAGAGTTGTGACATCTTTAATTCTAAAATTTTAAAATACCAATTTATGACCTGAATGCCTGTTTATCTGAATAAATGGCAGGTTCAACCCTGGCAAGCCACTATTCCTAAGGATATGTCCCGTTTTCCTTCTGGACTATTATGACTTTCATACCTATAGCTTCCGTTCTTTTGAGGAAACAGCAAAAACATTTCCACAGAGAATGCTTCCTTCAGTTTTAAAGCATCTCCTTGTTGCAAGCACTAACATTAATCCATTGGAGTGATATACATGTCAGATACGTTTTTATGAAAAGGCCTGGATTTTCATCATCTCTTGGGCACTCTGTTGACAGGGGAGACCAATACAGAACGCTGAGAGAGGCATTTGAGGTTGCTTTGAGGAATATGACCACTGCACACACAAGGAAGGCAGTCCTCCTTGCAGGGGCGGTGAGATAAAGGGAGGGCTGCCAGCAAGGTGACCAAACAAGATGCATACTTTGCTGCCTCGGACTCCCTGAACTGTAGCCTGAAAAGGCTCTATGTATGGTATTTTGTCACAAGTGGTCTTGCTTAATCCCTGCCTTTCAAATGCAAAAGCAAAATGTGTAAAACAACTTCTCAAGGAATACACATTTTAAGACTTTCAAGAAAGATATTCAATGCTGCTGGATTATATTACCCCTCTGAGAATGGGTTTTCTAAGGCTGTATTGTAGAACTGTACATTAACTGCAAAGAAATCTAGTAAAACCATCTACTAGAAAGAGGAATAACCACCCAAAGCAATGTATCAACAAAAGAGATATTTTCGTTCCAGCTAAAGGGCACATTTTTGCCAAGTCAGTTCTTCTATTTAAGAAAAATATTTATTAAGAATTTCTCTTCATCCATTTAGCCATAGGTAGCATGACTAGATGCTTACTAACCTACATTTTCATGTCTGTATTTTAAAAATTTGTTTTATCACAATACATAAATACCAGTTCTAGGAAGGAAAGTAATGAGCCACTGCCCCCTTGGTACTCAAATATTGATTAGGTCATGAAAATCAACAGTTTTTACATACCTCATTTTCCTGATTCTTTTTGCTGGCTAAATATTGCCTGTTACCCCAGATAGTGAGAGATGGAATAATCCATCTCTATTGAAAATGCCGGCAACGCAAATTAGCTTCTGAGTTGACTGGACTGTGTGCTTTGAGCCCAGAGCATGTGTAGTAATTCCTCTATTTTCTGTTCAAGTATAATGTGCTCTTACCAAATGGAACTGCTCTTATACCAACTAAGCTTTATATTAAGTACGTAGCTTAACTTTTTATTTTTTTGCTTCAAAAACCCTTGAAATTTTAAAATTAAAGCACAATTCTACTCAAGCAGACATGTGAAAAATGTAAGTGGCGTGTAACTATCCATGCAGCATGGAAGAGCCACCATAGTGGACGGTCAGATGTAAGCCGGAAGGTGAAAATGAAGGGAATTCCAGAGCATATGTTTTATTATCTGCACAATTATCCATGGGAAAAATTAGACTTGAGTACTTAGAGATTAACAGTCAACACAACTAGCAATTTTGCAACCACTTTAGGAGGATGAAGGATAAAAGTACTTTTATTCTAATTTTATAACAATGACACTGTGTTTACATTGTCTGTTTCATCCCTGGCCACACACACCCCTGGCTGCCCCTTCAGGGTTGAGGAGCACTAAACAATGAGAGTGGTTTTCTCTGTCCCAGGAGAGCAAGGATTGTTTGGCCTTATTCACCAGGAGATCCCCAGTGCTTAGAAGAAAGACACATTGCAAAATATTAAAGGAATAAAGTTCAAAGCCTGGAGTCCATTTGTTCCCATTAAGCCAACAGCAAATACAACCCTACAAACGAAAACAGAGGTTGAGCCTCAGTGTGTCCTGCTATATGTTTAACGCTGCATATTCCTTTCAAATTAGCATCAAGCTTAATAGGGGACAGAGGAAATTGAAAGGCATATCTTTTTAATGGCATCCTTGTGACTTGCCTCAATCCAGAAGTGGAGATTTTCTTGTCCTTTCCTGTCACCTTTCCTGCTCTCTCCTCCTGTCCTTCACACCCCACACAGAGCACCCACACAGAACCACCCATGTTCACAATGTATTACCAAATCCTGTGACTTCCAGAGGGATTTTGAGAGAGCAAGTCTTGATTTTGACTCAATCAGCTTCGATTTTCCCCCAGGAGGCATCTCATCCCATCCAACACTGTCCTTCTGGGTGATCAGTTACACGAATCACACGAATGTGTCACATGAGTCACTCGAATCACATGAATGTGTCACACGAGTCACTCAAATCACACGATATGTCACACGAGTCACGAATGTGTCACACGAATCACATGTGTCACACAAGTCACACAAATGTGTCATGAGTCACACAAATGTGTCACGAGTCACACGAATCACACGAATGTATTGCACGAATCACTCAAATCACATGAATGTGTCACACGAGTCACACGAATGTGTCACACAAATCACTCGAATCACACAAATGTGTCACACAAGTCACACGAATGTGTCACACGAGTCACACAAATGTGTCACGAGTCACACAAATCACACGAATGTGTCACATAAATGTGTCACATGAATCACACGAACGTGTCAAACGAGTCACACGAATGTGTCACACGAGTCACTCGAATCACACGAATGTGTCACAAGTCACTCGAATCACATGAATGTGCACACGAATCACACGAATGTGTTACACGAATCACACGAATGTCACACAAGTCACACGAATGTGTCACACGAATGTGTCACACGAATCACACGAATGTGTTACACGAGTCACTCGAATCACACAAATGTGTCACGAGTCACATGAATCACACGAATGTGTCACGAGTCACACCGCTGCCGAGTCCGACGAGTGACAACTGATGCCCGAACTGTTTGTCACTTTCGTTGGGAGCCAGCATGTCTTGTGTATGTTACATATTTTTTATTTTTATCACCAATTGATATTTTGCTTTTATAAATTAGAAACCTGACCCTGTGAGAGGATGAAAACAGGAGTAAATAATGAAACAGTTACAGATTCTTTATAAAATAACTAAGTCTGAAATGTCAGTTTCTTGTGAGCCTCCAGTTTGTGGGTTATTTTGAAATGTTCTTCAGTAGCTCTCTGGGCACATGCATCTATTTTGATCTATTTTAATAGAGTACTCTCAAGAATACTAAAAAGTTCATGTGTAATACAAGCAAAATATATCCCAATTACCTCATCAAAAAAAGAGGTTTAAATGGTTTGCTTCTATTAACAGAAACTGTCAAAGGGCTGCATATACACAAACCTATTCTTTTTTTTTTAAGATTTTATTTATTTATTTGAGAGAGAGAGAGCCCAAGCCGGGAGAGAGGCAGAGGAAGAGGGACACGCAGACTCCCCGTCAAGCAGGGAGCCCAGTGCGGGACTCAATCCCAGGACCCTGGGATCATGACCTGAGCCGAAAGCAGAAGCCTAATGACTGAGCCACCCAGGCACCCCACAAAAACCTGTTCTCACATTCCTCAAGTAACCACTGTGTAAGACAGATTCCAGGTAGGAAAAAAATAGCATACTTAAATTGGGGGAATCTGAGGAGCTGAATGAGGAGACCCTAGGAATGTGTGGGCAGGAATTATGGAAATCCAACATGGCGCCATGCTTTACCCCGGTCCAGGACAGTGCTGGCTTAGTCCAGAAGGAGCATAAGGATGAACGGTCACTGTAAGTTAGACAGGTAACTGTAAGGTGAGGGCCCGTCACAGAGTTTCCGATCTTCGGTAAGGGCAACAACCAACCCTCAAGGAGAGAGCTGGGGAACTGGTCCCTTGACCTCAGTCTCCAGCCTTCTGTTATCCCACAGGGGCCTCCCACGGGCTGCTCCCAACTCAGCCCGGGGACAAAGGAGCCCATGGATGCCTCCCACAGTCTGTGTTGATGCCCAGCCCCCACAGGCTGAGGACGGTGGGCGCGGTGGAGAGCGTACTTGGAGGGCCAAGCCCACATCACCCAGCACACGCTCTGAGAGAGACCCTGACCTCGCCATGATTTTCGCCCTCAAAAACTGCTGCTGAAAACGTGTGCACAGAGATGGCAAGTGTAGATTTTTATTATGAATCACAGATGCATCAGCTCTCATCTCTCTGAGCTTATCTTCCCTTCTATACGCTGTCAGGAAAAACACCCACATTGAACTCCAGGCAGTTATCTTTAAAAATGAGCCTGTGACTAAGGTTCGTCCACCTGCATTTAAGTCAGTCCTCACATGAGGCTCAGCACGAGTCACTCTGACGCTGAGTGTGAGAAGGGAAGTAATGTGATGTCACAGAAGCACTTGGAATTGTTGGAACTGTGTGTCCAGCACACATTGAAGCTGCTGACCAGTGGAGCTGGCAGAGCAAAGACACAGGCTTCAGTGAGCGGCATGGACACGCTCCCAGCCTCTCCCACAGGGGCCAGGTGACCCAAGCCTGGCACGCACGCAGCAGCGAACACTCAGAGGGAAAGATGACTGGACGACACAGCCCACGGTCACCTCGTTCAGAAGCCACACTTATGGAATGCCTTTCCTTGCTGATGGGGGATGATTTTAGACACAGCCCTCAGACCTCACATGCACCATCACGATCCTAACAGTTCGTTCATTCATTCATTCATCAGCTCAAATCGTTACAGTACCAGACACTGTGCTAGGCACATGGGACACGTGACATGAGAGACGGCAGGGACAGACACTCAAGGTAGCACAGAAAAGAGCGCAGTCAACAAAACACTACAGGAAAATGACTATTATTAAAGGAAGGGTACTGTGTACTCTATAACTTAACAACAAGTAGTTCTCAACTCAGTCTGTGTGTCAGGGAGAAGTCAGCAGAGGGGAGGGAGGAGGGCAAGAAGCTGTTGGGGCAGACAGAACCGTACTTGTCTATGCCAGGAGTCCAGAGGAAAGGGCAAGATGTCCATTACAGCTGGAAGGCACCGGGGTTCCATCCCCCAAGGACTTTCTGACTCCTGGCTCAGCTGAACTGAAGGGGGAGAGGCTCAGAATTCGAAGCTGGGCTGTGGGTTCCATTGGGGTTCTCAGTTCAGCACTTAGGACTTATACCTCAGGGAGGAAGGTGAACATTTAGGTAACCCCTCAGGAGCTAAGGATTCCAATTTAGAAGATTCAAGCTTCAGAACCCAAGGGTTTGGTCTCCAGCTCAAGGAGTTCTGTTCTGAGGGGTTTGGAGCTTGCATCATTTGCAGTCCCAAGTTTAGAAAAATTAAGGACAAATTCAGGGTTGCTGAGGACAGAGTTCTTGGGGATCTGGACTTGAGGCAACTCTGGGAAGCCTTCGAGATACTGGAAGAACACAGCGTTGAAGAAGGAATGGCTTTATCGGGATCCCTGACTCTGCCCCTTGCTCCAGGTTCATCTCTCCAAGCCGCAGATTCCGTGGCTGCAATGTGGGTGGGTGAGGGCGTGGACCAGGTAAGATCTTGCAGGGTTACTGTGCAATTCGTGATTTGTGAACTTAGGCTGTAGGTAATGGATTATCATCTATGATGGACTTTCAATGTCCTCAATCGTTATTGTTGATTGCTTTCCCGGTCTGAAGGAGTTCTGAATAAACAAGATGACCTCTTACAATCTCTACCGTGGGCCCGAAACAGACTGACTTTTCTTTCTCTGTACACCAACGGGCTAGAAAGGCATTTTTATTGCCTTAGTATATTTTTAATCTTCGGCGTACTTTGTGCTCCAGCCTCACTAGCCCTGTTCTCCTGTTTTCGGCTTCCCTCATCATTCCCCGATGGCGTGGATGTGTACTCCTAAAACCTGGACTCACCTTCATATTACAGTGCCAAAATGCCTTATGAATCTGCAAATGAGTGAATAATAGAAAAGAAGTAGGAAAAGAAAAGTGAGTGGAGAGCATCGTGTTTTTTCACATTTTTTAGTTGCTCAAATGATGTTATTCCCTATTAAGAACCTACTTTTACTATACCCTTAGAATGTCACTCATCAATAACCAACACAAAGTACCTCTGCCCCCAGTACTTGTCTATGCCTTTATTTATGAAGTAAGTGACTTCACAAGGCTCCTGCTTCATTCAGCCAGCTGAGCGGAAGGCGCACAGACCGCTCTGCGGATGTAACCGTATCTGCTTCACTTCCTATAAAATGCCAGCCTATTCATTTAAGGTTTCTCCTGACAGAAGCAAGTAATTGAATCAATAACACACCCGTTTTCAGATCATGGATCTGTGGGAATAAAGGAATTTAATACCTGAAAAGAGGATGCTCATAAGACTAAATCAACCAATTTTTACACACTCACTTGATACAACCAAGATCTTCCAATAACCTACAGGGGCAGGTGACTTTGGCACAGCAAGTAAGTGTTAGAGAATATCCTAAGTTGTAAATGTTTCCCAATGACCTTCAAAACTAATCCGTATTCTAATGCTATGTCCATCATACCATTCTTACCATCATAATGTCACACATTTTTAAGCTACACAATTTTTTTCCTCATCCTGTGACCAAATTCATAAATTTTCATCAAGTACCCCAGATTCACAGCAGTTAAAATCACAGATGCCAGAGTAACAAGACACAGATTCAGGCTCTATTCTGGCCATGTGCTGGCTCCGGCTTCCTCCAAAATAAGAATGATAATGATCCCATTTCACAGGATTGGTGGGAGGGTTACAATGTTGTGGAAAATGTTATTTATAGCCCTGGCATAAACCTACCTGCTCTACAAGTCTTAATCTTCTAATAAATGTATGCAATACTCACTGTTCTCACTGACGTAAGGAGAGCGTAAGCCATTTACTACTTGATAATTGTAAATGCACAATACATAGTTTTGTTATTATTGTACAGTATTTTCAAGTAATTTCTACTTACGGTAAACTGAAATATACTTACCCACCTTCAGTAAAATCAAACAGGCCAATTTGGTAGAATTTGGTTTTTAGCACACTAATTGTGTTGAGTTACTTGTAAGCTCATTATATACTTACCCCTCGTGTTTTAGTTTTAAACGTAAAACTATCCAATAAACTCTTATGAACATGGGTATTATATTTATTTCAATAGAACTGTGAGGATGAGAACCGACATTTACTAAAGGTTTACTACATTCCAGTCACTTGATCAATGTTATTTTGTCTACTTTTCACTATAGTTGGTGAAGTTGGCTTTATGTATAAAGTGTTGTTATTCTGTTTTAATACAGCTGAAAACAGCTAAGATGGAATACTCTTAAAAAGAATGGAGTCCTCTACAAGACCTAGAGCTAGTTATAATACACAGAAAACTCTTAAATTCATACTAAACAGTAAGTGGTAAAGCAGGATGTCTACCTGGGTTCACAGACATCATATTTCATTTTTTAAATCTTATTCTTATTTTGTGAAACATAGAGCTATAATTTTAATAATAAAAATAACACCATTTAAACTTCCCCCCATCCCCCCACCTAAGAATTTGTCACTGATTCCCCTGGAAAAGCTCTGTGTGCTCATTCTGAATTATTACTTGCCTCTATGCTTTGGCAAGCAGCTGCTACAACACTTTATTTTTATAGCTTTTCCATCTTTGCATGCCCTAAGTGACAGACATTAGTTTGGGAAAAGTAGATATTTAGCACAAACCCACCCGAAGAAGAAAAGGGAAGGACCGGCACCGTTGGAGGAGAGCTCCTATAGTAAGACGGGCAGAGGGATGTGTGCCTCACCGCGTACCCCCACTTGGAGAGCTTCTAGGGCCCCTGCGGGCTGGTCAGCATTGACCCGGAGTGAGTCCTGGGAAGCATGGGCTCCCTGGAGCTGCTGCTCTGGACCCTGTCACAGAGATCGAGGTCAAGGAAATCCCCTTAGAGGGAAGAGGGGTCTCACCCTTTTTTCTACTCTTCCATAACAATGCTTTCAGGAGCAAGGTTGTTAGCCAAGGTCTTTTGCCTCATCTCCTTTCTTACCTGTATTTTTAAAAACCAATTTCACAAAAACAGAACACTGAATTACACTGCAAGCTACATAGTGTGAGGGACCACCATAGCTAGAAGCCACCACTTACATTGAGCCAAGAATGGGGCGCGTCTCCTTCCACCTGCACCTCTACTCAGCCGTTCGGGGCTAGTCAGTGAGCCTGGATTTAAAACGGGATTTTCAAGGTGGCTGGAGCTGTGACGGCTGTAGGACTTCCCTAAAGGAAGGTGAAAAGGAGGACCACTGACACCACCGGTTTGACAAGACACGAAGCCAACCAGCTGACTAGCTCTTCAGAGGCTTCGGAATCACATGCACAAACAAGCTAATGCTCCACTTTTCTAGGGAAAAGTTATGCTTGTCTTACCCTCCTTCTTTTAGGGTAAAAATGAACTTCAGTCCCTGTCAACGCAACTCACACCATTTTTATGAACTGCATTATATCGATATGCTAGTTAAGTTTAAAACTGAGAACCTGGCACACTGTTCAGCTCTCCTCTGCACATCCCACTCTGCGATTCCTTATCAACGCTGTGAGTCGTTGGGTGGATGTAGTCACGTCAATGTGGGAGCACAGGATATGTATCTACATGGCTTCCACTTTATCCACCAGGGAAATAACGGTAGAACCCAGACTAAAATGACAGATGAGCACTTAGAAATGATCTCTTCCAACTTTCTCACTTTTCAAGGACCTGCCTTCAGATTTTTGAGAAGAGGAAATGTGTAAAAATTATTTTTTAATTATATAAATACTTTCTACATGAGGAAACTAAGGCCCCAGGTACTTGCCCAATACTGAGGATCCACTTTTAACCCTAAACTATTGAGGCATGTTCATCCCAAGACACTATTACCTTAAAATAAATTAGTTATTTAAAGGAAATTAGTTTCTGGTCCTGTTAAGAGAGATTTTCTCAGGATGAAAATCAATTATTTTTTTTTAAGTGCAGAGCCTGATATGGGGCTTGACCTCATCACCCTGAAATCAAGACCTGAGCTGAGATCAAGATTCAGACACTTAAGCAACTGAGCCACCCAGGCGCCCAGGATATCAAATTTAAGAAACAACGTTTTATTTCCTAGATATTCCCATGGCTGATGTTAAGTTCATTCCCATTTAGATTATAGCCAGAGAAAAGCAGACTTGGCCTCAGTAAAAGCTTGGTCGGGTCTGTATTCTTCAGCTCTTAGCTGAGGGCCAGGGTAGTGACACAAACCACGAGTATACTCGCCCAAAGACACGACCGTGCCCTCGGCCAACTGGGTAGACCAGATGTTCAGCAACCGTGCACCCGCAGGACAAGCACCATCTACCCTCTCTGTCAATGCTTCCCTCGCTCTGAAAGCAATCTCTAAGGGCCATTCTGGTTAATGTAATTTTGATTCTTTATTTTAAATAGTGGAACACTTACCTTCATGGACACTAAGCTGAACAACTTGAAGTCAGGTGAGAACTTGCGAAAAAATTCTACATTATGATGTTTTCTCCAAAACCTGCTTCTTTGATCTTGCTCCCCATCTCATTTAATGGCATTCCCATCTTCTAATTACTCAGGAAATAAAAAAAATCCTGGTGGCATCCTTCACTTATTTCTCTCTTTGATACCCCAAAAGCTTTGAACAGGAAATCCTGTCAACTGTACCTTAACATGAACCCAGGGTCTGAGTACCTCTTGCTCCCACTCTGGTTGAGGCCATATTAGCTAGATGGCTGCAATCATCTCCCACCCAGCTTTTGTTCCCTCCACAGAATTCTTCTCACCATAGCAGTCAGAATAGTACTTTTAAAACACCGTTCAGATTCTGTCACCTCTCATCCTAAAACCCTACAATGGCTCCCTGTCTCAAAACAGAAGCCATCTCTACTACGACCCAGGAGGCCCCACACATTCTGACCCGGGACTGGATGCACCCCACTCCATCCTTCTGCTCCAGCCACACTGGCCTCCTTCCTTCTCCTTGAAGCACCAAGCACACTTGCGCGTTTGCACCCCCTCTACCTTCTTCCTGGAAGATCTTCCCCTGATACCTGTGAACACATCCCCAACACCTTCAAGTCTGCACCAAAAAGACACCTGCTCACTGAGGCCTTCCCTCATGACGACTGAAAATAAAGCCCTAATCTTTAACATTTCAATCTCCACTTCCTGCTTTGCCCCCATCTTACTGCATAACATCTATGCTTTACCTCTTTGTCATGTATTATTTGTCTCTCTCACAAGAAGGTGGTTCTGTGAAGGCATCCTATATATTTCCCAGTGCATTCTTGATGCTGGAGAGGGGCCTGCACAGTGAGTTCCCAGGAAATGTCTGTCTGAAGGAAAGCAGGCACAGGGATAGCCTGAATTCACCGCCTGTAAGGAAATGAGTGTTTCTTCGGTGCCAGCATTACACAAAGTTTTTTGAGGAAATCAGTAAAATCTATAAAGCTCTCCCAGATTAGAAACACAAAAGACAGGAAGTATAAATTACTAATGCCAAGAATGAGAAAGGCATCATTACAGACTCTACAGGCTTTAAAAGGATGATAGCATATGATACCTTATACCTGTAAATTTCACAGCTTGCATTAGCAAAAACATTTTTATTATTTTATTTTTTTAAGAGTAAATTTATTTTTAAAAATTTTTATTATTAATTTTCATTTGAGAGAGAGAGAGAGCACACGAGCAAGGAGGGGGAGAGGGAGAGGGAGAATCTTAAGCAAGCTCCAGCTCAGCAAGGAGCCCAACGTGGGGCTCAATCTTCCGACCCTGAGATCATGACCAAAGTCAAAATCAAGAGTCAAATGCTTAACCAACTGAGCCACCCAGGCGCCCTGCATGACGCATGAATTTTTAAAAATTGGTAAACTGGGCTTCGTCAAAATGAAAAACTTTCACTTTTTGAAAGACACTGTTAAAAGAATAAAAAAAAAAAGCCACAGTTTGGAGAAAATGTTTGTAAATCATGTATCTGATAAAGGATTTATATCCAGAATATATAAAGAGCGTACAATATTCAATAATAAAAATCTAATAAAAAAAGGCAAAAAGAACCAAATAAAAATAAGCAAAACTTTGACAGACACTTCACCAAAACATAAATATGGATGATAAATAAGCAGAGGAAAATGCTCCATATTATTAGCCAAGAAAGAGATGCAAATGATGACCTCCATAAGATATACTGCATGCCTATCAGAATGGCCAAAACTAACAAGAAAAATTGTACCATGCTCCAGTGAGGATGCAGGACAACTGGAACTTTTTTCTGTTCCTATTTCAAATTATTATTAAATAATTTTAAAAAATTATTATTACTGTGCAAAATTTCTGGTCCAGTAGCACTGTCTTCCGGGAGTGCTGCAGAGCTCAGACTGTCGTGGATTGTTGGCTGCTCAGGCGGCAGCAGATGGGGTTGTGGTTTTGGTTACCTGCTGTATTCCAAGACAGAACCCTCTTGCTTCTTTTCTCTTTCACTACCCGGTAGCCAAAAGGCACTTCTCACTTCATTTTTGCCTTTCTCCCTCGAACGTGCGTCCTTTGAAGAATACTCTTTCCAACCATGCATCCTTCTAAGTCCTTTCTCTGCAGTCTGCACTCTGACCTACTGGACAGATTTTTTTTTTAGTATTTTTCAGACGGAGGGTCAGCTTAGCCCCTTCTGGCTGTAGTTTTAGATCAACCCCAGTTTATTCACCAGTTTTCTTCTAAAGTTTTTCTTCTCCATCCTTTCCTGCAGTTTTTCTCGCTCTGTCCTTGCTTGTCCTTGTGTTCACAGGCCAGGATGGAGGGGAGCGGGGCAGGAGGATGCGTGATCTTGCCTTAGGATCTAGTAGGTTTTCCTTTTCCTTCTTGCGGTTATTTTCAACTCTGGTCACCCCTGTTGTAGGGGTCACGGGCAGGCTGCCCCAAGATGGGCCACCTTTGCAGGCACACGATTTAGAGTAAAAGCAATCCAAACCCAGCAGATTCAGGAAAAGCTCTTTAACTCCCCTTCAACTGCCTTTTGGTATCAGGAAGAGAGCTATTCACAGAGAGTCTGCTCCACCTAAGAAACTCATCTGCATCACAGCGCAACCTGGTTGTTCCAAACATCTCCTCTCACCTTCCTGCTAATGGGCTTCCTCCCCTGTGTGTCCTCCAACCCGACCCCTCTCCTGAGCTCACTGAAGCTTCAAGTTGCCTCATTGTCTTTGGAATTCCATGTCCCTGTGGCCTCCCTGTTCCCAGGCCTATTAGGTGTGATTTTTCTCCTGTTAATCTGTCTCCTGTCAATTTGATGGTACGTCTGGCCAGAAGGACCACAGGACAGAGAAAGGTCCTCCTGCCCAACAGTGTCTGCAGGTTATGCCACAGACATGGTTTCTGTGTGTTTTATTTGCCCTTTCTTCTTCTGTCTTGTCTCGAGGATACACAGAAGACTGGAGGCTGGACATCTGCCACTATCTCCCACTGCCTGGAATTTTCTATTCTTCTTTCTCATGAAACATTTTAAATCAGTCATACCAGAACTAACGCATTCTAGGAGAGACAGACTAAACCATTTCAGTGGTTCTACATTTGAGATAAAAAATACATCTAATCACAACTCAAATACTTTGCTGCACTTGGCAATGATCATTTAAGGCACGTGCATGTGGGTAGAAAAGAAAGTCATTTAAAATTTTTCTAATGTTGCACCAAAAGATTAAGAATGGATAGAGCGATTCTATGTGAAATTTTCTAACCCTTCCATGTCATTTGAGGAAAATATTCTTTCCTCTCTTATTTCTCCCTGTGTTCGTTTGTCATTTTAAAATTATAATGGCTGTTAATTTGGGAGGGATCTCTCCCAGCAGAAGGGCTTTGTGCTTGCCAAAGTCAACAGAGATTACTTACTGCTAGCCTGTTGCCTTCCTCCAAATGATTCATTAGCATTCCTCCTTCTAAAAGCAGCCTCTCATGCATACTTCTTGTAGCGGCAACCTTTGGGCAGACAGGCTTGAGTGATGGAAAGGAGAGAGGCCCATGGCGACTACCAGGCTGAACGCATCTGATGACCCACCTCAGAATATACACAGGCCCTAACCAGCCAACGGGTTACTGACAACGAGGCACAGTTACTTACCTTCCCACTTTAAAAACAGCCCCTATGTGGTATGTGGTATGATCTGTGTGTACAGAGTGCTATATATATATATGTATATATATGTATGTATGTATATATACAATCCTTATAAAATACAATAAAATTTGACAGCAGTGGTTATCTATGGGTAGGTGGTAGAATTTCCTACAGTGTTGTTTGGTTTTTTTAAAATAGGAGATCCAGAATTTTAATGGCATGTTTGCCTGATAAGAATTTCTTTATTTTATTATTTAAAAAAGAATGTGTATATTAAAGGATCTATCCAACAAGAAGATCTAACAATTGTAAATATCTATGCCCCTAACATGGGAGCAGCCAATTATATAAGGC